>NC_071624.1:2134219-2441605 GCF_014839835.1 Dryobates pubescens | reverse complement strand
TGCTTCTGAGCTGTGTACTGCTAATGATGAAATCAAAATCTCCTTTGCAATTAAAGGTCATCTGTTTGTTTCCATACCGTTGCCAGAATTTCCAAATGGTCAAAGATTGCTAGGAAGTGCTAGCTGAGCATGGCTCTGTTGTAGTCCTTTCTATAAATAAACTCAGGATCACAGAAACTAACATTACCTGTTAATTCTCCAAATCCAACCACATTGGGTTTTGTCATTTCAGGGGTGGGGGCGTGAAGGTTCTAATTGTTAGAAATCAGGCAGAAAATCCTTCACTATCTAAAGACATTACTGAAAACCCCTGAAGATCTTAATTAACACCTGTGAAATATGACCATAGCTTATCCATTTGAATTCTGTTCATCCAACTTTACAGGATTAGAATACATAGAATAAACCAGGTTGGAAGAGACCTTCAAGATCATCGTGTCCAACCCATCAACCAATCCAACACCACCTAAACAACTAACCCACGGCAGAACAATCTTTTAATATATGGAAATTTCAAATGTTTAATTTTTTTCTTTCTGCAATATATCAAGAATTAAGTGGTTGCATTTTGACAACTTTCTTCCAAGGCATATATTTGTGGTTTAAAATCAAAGACAATAAGAAACCAGAACAGAGAAAGTAATGGAAGTTTTTTGTTTTGGTAGCCAGGGATGAATGAATGACATCTAAAGTTTTGCCTTTGAGAGCATATGAGCAGGTCCTGTGAGGACCATTTTTATGGTGGTGATAAAACACAGTTTAGCTCTTATTTATTTTTTTTTAATTGACTTGCAACAAATTGTACACTGAATGTTTCTCCTTTACTGATTTGATGTTCATTCCAACTTCTCCCCATGCTGCACCATAAAGCCTTTTCAGTCCAGCCTCGTGTTCTCTGTGCTTACTTTCTTTCATTTTTTTTTTTTTTTGATTCCTTATTAGTCATATCTCCCTGGGGAAATAATGCTTTTTTGCCTCAAATCAAAAGAAGTATTATCATGCAGCTCCATCCTTTTTATCACAGACTATGTTTCATGTTTACTTTGTGTCAGGTGAAGCACTTTATTTGATACTATTCATAAAGGCTGTTTCTGATTGTCCTCCTTAGTCAGAACTCATTTAGGGTATGGTAAGATCCTTATGGTAGAAAGCAGTGACAAACCATAAGTAACCACATGGAAGATAAGAAGGTTATCAGGAGTAGCCAACATGGATTTACCAAAGGGAGATGCTGTGTGACTAATATGATAGCTTTCTATGTAGATGAGGAAAGAGCAGTGGATGTCATATATCTTGACTTCAGTAAAGCTTTTGATACTGTCTCCCATAACATCCTCATAGAAAACTGTGATATTGTGATCTTTACTTCAGTAAAGCTTTTGATACCATCTCCCATAACATCCTCATAGAAAACCTCAGGAAATGTGGCATAGATGGCTGGTCTGTGAGGTGGATTGAAAATGGCTCAACAACAGAGTTCAGAGGGTTGTCGTCAGTGGGACAGAGTCAACTGGCCTGTGGCCAGTGATGTTCCCCGGGGATCTTTATTGAGTCCGGTTTTGTTGAGTATCTTTTTCAGCAACCTGGATGAGGGGATTGAGAGTACCCTCAGCAAGTTTGCTGATGATACAAAACTGGGGGGGGTTAGCTGACACCCCGTTGGGCTGTGCAGCCATTGAAGACCTGGACAGGCTGGAGAGCTGGGTGCAGGCAAACCTCATGAAATTTAATAAGGAAATAAACACCACTGCTAGAAAGTTCTTGCTAAGTTAGCTTTCATTACACAAGATCTACGGATTTTAACAGCTTCACAACAATTTAAATCTAGTGTAACAGTTTTCAGTTTTTGGAAAATGGCAACTGGCCAACAAACCACCAACTGTCAGCTCTTCCACTCTGCCACCTGCAGCCTTCTCTATTAAACACCTTTTTTTTGGGTTTTTCTTTTGAGAGATGTGGCTGAAAAACTGCAAATGCAGCCTGTGAGATGGGGAAATGCTCTTGTGATAACTATTCCTTCTCTTACCCAAGTTGCAAAGCAAGGTAGCAAAAGCCTTGTCCAGTGTCCAAATGATGTGCCTAAACACATCAGATTTACTTCCCAAGGGAGTTTAATAGAGCTTTATGTGATGGTTTGATGGCTCATGGCAAATGCTAGGACAGGGTTTAAATTAAGTGGTACGTTGAAAGTATCCTGTGCAGAGCCAGAAAGATGATTAAGGGGGTGGAGTATCTCCCTTCTGATGAAAGTCTGAGGGAGGTGGGTCTCTTGAGCTTGGAGAAGAGGAGACTGAGGGGTGACCTCATTCACTTTTATAAATGTGTGAAGAGCAAGTGTTGGGAGGACAGAGCCAGGCTCTTCTCAGTGATATCCAGTGACAGGACAAGGGGCAACAGGTGCAAGCCAGAGCACAGGAGGTTCCATGTAAACATAAGGAAAAATGTTTTCACTGTGACAGAACACTAGAACAGGCTGCTCGGAGAGGTTGTGGAGTCTCCTGTGGAGATATTCAAAACCCACCTCGATGTGTTCCAGTGTGACCTACTCTAGGTGATCCTGTTCTGGCAGAGGGGTTAGACTAGGTAATCTTTCAAGGTCCCTTCCAGCCCCAAACATTCTGTGATTGTGTCTTTAGATGCACCATCGACAGTGTGTGTAAACACAGAATCACAGAATGGTGGGGGTTGGAAGGGACCTCTGAGGATCATCTAGTCAAATCACCCTCCTGAAGCAGAGTCACCCAGAGCCAGTTACCCAGGATCACCTCCAGGCAGGTTTGGAATCTCTCCAGAGGAGAATCACAAAATCTCACAGCCTCTCTGGGCAGCTTATTCCAATGCTCCCACACCCTCACAGAAAAGTTTTTCCTTGTGTTTAGGCAGAACTTTTTGTGTTCCAGTTTGTGCCCGTTGTCACTTGTCCTGTTGCTGGGAATCCCCAAAACACAAAAATTAATGTAGGAAAGCCACAGGATTTGGTGAAGGGACAGAACTGGTCAGCTTTGACTGGAACAAACATGAAAGAACAGAAGAATAGAAGTTCTTGGAACACAAACTCATAGACTCAGGGCCTCTCTCATTCATCTTCATTTGGAAACTTATAAGACACATTAATCTCAGTAAGACAAAAAGGAGATGAAATATTTTCTCGTACTGACCTGGAGGCAAAGCCAGGGCACATAGCCACGCATCTTCCCTTCTTTTTTGGTACACAGCTCCCTGTGTGACTCTAACTCATTTTATTGGGAGTTCTTTTCTAAAGGGCATGTTGTCATCTCTATTTTTATCTTTTTCCTGACAATTTTGGCTCTCCCTTTAGGCAAGAGAAGGAAGTATTGTCTTTTAGTCTGAGTCAACCCCCTAGCATTAGTTTTCTTGCTTTGAGTTGCTAACTCCACCAAATTACTATACTTGTTCTTCTGGCCAGTTCCTACTTGAAAGCAGAATAATTAAACTCTAGGTAGTCCTATCAAAGTAGTAAGCAGACAGATTATACAGATTCCTATCATGGCATTTAGGGCTCAATTTTCAACAAACTACTTAAAAAACTGGGTGACTTGGTTTTAGACATGTAGCAGTTATATGTCCTATTGTTTACAGATACATAGGAATTAAAAGCCTGTTAAAAAAAACAATTTGTGTAAATTCATATTACCTACTGTGTTACTACTACTACCTACACAATGCCTATTGAAATGGATTTTTACAGACAAAACAAGAGCTGAAGTAGAAAATTTTGATCTGGGATAGTAACACCTGTACCGTTGTTCTGATTCTCTGCCTGCAGGAAAGCTGTGAGGGTCACTTACAGGATGCTTTCAAAGGTAAACTAAAGGGTAATATCGTATTTCCTTGAATGGGGGCTCTGAGTCCCAGAGGACTGGAAGCTGGCCAGCGTGGTACCCATCCACAAGAAGGGCCGGTTGGATGAGCCAGGGAATTACAGGCCTGTCAGCCTGACCTCAGTGCCAGGCAAGATTATGGAATAGGTCATCTTGAGTGCAATCACACAGCACTTACAGGATGGCCAAGGGATCAGACTCAGCCAGCATGGGTTTAGGAAGGGCAGGTCCTGCCTGACCAACCTGATCTCCTTCTATGATCAGGTGACTGCCTGGTGGATGGGGGGAGGCCTGTGGATGTAGTCTGCCTAGACCTCAATAAGGCCTTTGACACTGTTCCCCATAGCAAACTCCTGGCCAAGCTGTCAGCCCATGGCTTGGATAGGAGCACACTGCATTGGGTTAGGAACTGGCTGGAGGGCCAAGCCCAGAGAGCCCAGGTGAATGGTGCCACATCCAGCTGGCGGCCAGTCACTAGTGGTGTCCCCCAGGGATCAGTGCTGGGCCCCATGCTCTTTAACATCTTTATTGATGATCTGGATGAGGACATTGAGTCCATCATCAGTAAATTTGCTGATGACACCAAGCTGGGGGCAGGAGTTGATCTGCTGGAGGGTAGAGAGGCTCTGCAGAGGGACCTCGACAGGCTGGGCAGATGGGCAGAGTCCAAGGGCATGAGATTGAACACATCCAAGTGCCAGGTTCTGCACATTGGCCACAACAACCCCATGCAGAGCTACAGGCTGGGGTCAGAGTGGCTGGAGAGCAGTCAGGTAGAGAGGGACCTGGGGGTGCTGGTCAATGGTAGGCTGAACATGAGCCTGCAGTGTGCCCAGGCAGCCAAGAGGGCCAATGGCATCCTGGCCTGCATCAAGAACAGTGTGGCCAGCAGGAGCAGGGAGGTCATTCTGCCCCTGTACACTGCTCTGGTTAGGCCACATCTCGAGTACTGTGTCCAGTTCTGGGCCCCTCAGTTTAGGAAGGATGTTGACTTGCTGGAACGAGTCCAGAGAAGAGTAACGAAGTTGGTGAGGGGCTTGGAACACAAGCCCTACGAGGAGAGGCTGAGGGAGCTGGGGTTGCTTAGCCTGAAGAAGAGGAGACTCAAGGGTAACCTTATTGCTTTCTACAACTACCTGAAGGGAGGTTGTAGACAGATGGATGTTGGTCTCTTCTCCCAGGCAACCAGTACCAGGACAAGAGGACACAGTCTCAGGCTGGATGTTAGGAAAAAGTTCTATACAGAGAGAGTGATTGCCCATTGGAATGGGCTGCCTGGGGAGGTGGTGGAGTCGCCGTCATTGGAGGTTTTCAGGAGAAGACTTGATGGGGTGCTTGGTGCCGTGGGTTAGTTGTTTAGGTGGTGTTGGATTGGTTGATGGGTTAGACGCGATGATCTTGAAGGTTTCTTCCAACCTGGTTTATTCTATTCTATGAGTCTGCCCAAATCTCTGCATACCTACCCCGTATCTATTAAGCTCCTTTAGAATGTCCACAATGTGTAAGGTGTCTCTGAGGTTACATTTTATTGAAGACCCTTAAAAAGTAATAGCCATAAGGAAAAGAAGTCATAAAATTAATTCACAGCCCTAACTAGTAAGTAATCCTCATTTTCTGATATCCACTTATAAAAGATGGAGGGGGAGTTTTTTTCCCAGGATCCAAGAAGTTTATAGCCTGTATATGCAATAAGCTTGAAGCACATTATTATGGCCTGGTGGTACTGAGTGCTGTTATGGAGATTTTTTAAAACAGGATTTTTGTAAAACAACCAACCAAAAATAGAATAGAATAGAATAAACAAGGTTGGAAGAGACCTTCGAGATCATAGTGTCCAACCTATCATCCAACACTACCCAATCAACTAAACCATGGAATCAAGCATCCTGTCAAGCCTCGCCCTGAACACCCCCAACGACGGTGACCCCACCACCTCCTCAGGCAGCCCATTCCAATGGGCAATCAAAGCTTCTCCCATGAGTGATACATTGGAAAAGTTGGGAGCTTTCTCAGGTTTGCATTTCCAGCCACAGTAATGATTTCCACACTGCCCATGAACTCTGCATCTATGACAACTTTTGGCAGTGGGTAGTAATGGCTGTGCATTCATATCTCAAAGGCTTCTTAACTGCAACTGTGACTCAGAGCAATAAAAAAGAAAACAAAATTGCATATGTAATATTGCATATGTAATTTCATCTTGCCTGCACCAAAAAGGAAATATATCATAGAAAAATAAAGCATAGAATTCAAAGGCTTAATCTGAAACACCAAAGTTAATGTTTTCAGTTGAATTCCTCAGTGTAAGGAAATTAATCTAAAGTGTAATGTTATTAAAGTCATGTGGGATTTTATTTGTCTTTTTTTTTTCCCTTTGTTTTAATTTTGTTTGGTTTTTTTTTTTTTGTTCTTACCAGAGACACTTTAGTTCATATACATATATGGACTTAATAAAATACCCAGGTGTTTCAATGTGGGAATATGGTTTCACATCACTTCTTTGACAGCATAAATAATTAAAGAGGGTGTCTGTGAGTAGTTCTATAAAAACCCATTTTCATGTAAAAGCAGTTATTGTGACAATGTGTGAAAACAACATAACAATATGAAGACAGTAGGCACGGAGAAATACAGTCCAGTTTTGTCCCGTTGTGATTATATAAACATCTAGAAAGAAATAAAAGTACTTTCTGAGAGGTGCAGCATGCAGTGAAGAGAGTTACTCTATTTATATGTAAGATTATATTCAGAACTTCTAAACCTTGCATACGTCCTCAGTTATGCTGATCATTGTTTACTGTTTATTCTGATTTGTGTACATCATGCTTAGCAATTCATTTGTCACACGAGATAACAAAAAAAATCTGTGGACAGTAGATATAATTTGTACCTATTTGTGTTTGTCTGGAAAAGAGATAATTGCTTACCTGTAATGGCTGTTCTCTGAAAATACATAGCACCTGTAGGGTTCCTGCATAAAACCTCCCTGATAAAAGCAGAACTTTCATCAATTTGATATGTTGGCAGTGGTGTTCCAATGTGTTGTGTGTATGCAGAATGGTCTTGTGTTCTAACAGCCATCAGATAGGGCATTGAGCACATCATGCTGAGTGTGTTTGCATTCTCCTTCCCACATACTGTGTGCATATGGATTTACTGTAAGCTTATCTTCAACAGTTAATATGAAGTAATTGGTACCTTCCTGGAACTGGTAGCTATTAGCACAAAGGCATCACAGTTGATGAGGCTCAGCACATAGAAACTGGCCTCTGTTTCTTAACGACTGGCGGAGCCGTTTGGATGCTTGCTTTTCAGTAGGGATGCATGAGAGAGGTCAGTTAAACTGAGAAAAGATGGCTTATTTGATCCTTTGACACTGATGGGAGAATTTGAGTATCTGCATTACTGTTGAAATGATGTCTGAAACAAAAGTAGCAACATAGTTATGTTTTCATCTTCTTAGATATAATAAATGGTTTTGGTAAGGATAGATCTTTTAGGAGTACTTTGGTCTATGTTTTCGTAGACATTTCTGAGGAAGAAAAATTCAGAACTATTTGTGGAATAGTTCCCATAGAGACTTCCATTCTCTATTTAGATGACTAATGAATCTTAATTTTACAGTTTTGCTCAAAGATTCAGTAGTTATTACACAGTAATTATACTATTAGAAATTCACAGAATGGAAGTTAATGTTTTAGTATTAAATAGAGAATACAAATAAGGAAATTCAGCCTCATTCACTAGCAGAGTGCCCTCACCAGTGTACTCTTTTCCTGCTTTTTTGAGTCTTCTGCTTATTTCATAGGAAACAAATAACTGATTTATGTATCCAGTGTATTTGTCATTTGTCCTTAAGTATATTTGGCTCTTTTCTTTTGGTTGGTGGTTTGTTTTTTTTAGTTTAGCTTAGAAACATGCCTCATTTTCAGACCTATTTTTAGCATTGCCTAAGAGCTAAGATTTCAAATCTCAACTTTTTTGATAGGGAATTAATGGTTTGACTACAACTATGACATGAGAAATAGCTGGAAATCGTATCAATATATGCTTGGAAAATAAGTCAGAGTTTCTTGGTGTACAGAGAAATGATGAGATTTGGATTTTTTTTAAAGATTTAAAGGAATATAAGAAATTCTAATACTGTTTGCATTCTCTTTGCCAATAAAGAACTATGGAATTACTTACATATATCAGCTAAAACTTGTGTAAAATATTTTTCTTGATCACAGCCCCAAAAGATAGCTTTTAGGCATGAATCCCTTGCAGGATAAATTTTACATCAGAATTGGTACTAAGCCCTGTAACTTTGTCCCCCCAGCAGACGGTGTTCACAACAAAAATACTTTCCAGTTAATGTATTCATTTCAGCCTCCATGGCCTTGAATATATCTGTTACTTCCGCTCCAATGTGAAGAATTACTTTTATTATCTTT
Organism: Dryobates pubescens; assembly: GCF_014839835.1. Lineage (NCBI taxonomy): Eukaryota > Metazoa > Chordata > Aves > Piciformes > Picidae > Dryobates > Dryobates pubescens. Next base: position 2,433,327 of record NC_071624.1, on the reverse strand, counting down.
TAAACCTTAATTTGTCACCTGCAGAGTAACATGGAATTCAGCTCTGACATTCTCAGTGTTGGAAATAAATGCTATGCACTTTATGCAGGAGTCTTGATTTCACTTGACTTGTATTTCAAGTTTTACAGACATTGAAAACTCAGAAAGTTGTTGAGTTGTTACTGTTTGGTTTTGGTTTGTTTGGGTTTTTTTAGTGTTGTTTGATGATTGTGGTTATTGCTGGGTTTTGTGTTTGTTTGTTTTTTTTTTAATTCTAGTAGGTTTTCATGTGCTTGTTGTTTGTGTAATTGGTCTTGTTCAGACCGTGTATTATGTACAATGTCTGTCTTCTGAGTTTTAACTGTCAAAGTGCTAATCTAAAATCTCTCTGCTCCGATTTAAACCAAGAGCTGCAAATGCTACCTCCCCCACTCAAATGATCACTCAACTTACTATGTGTTTGTCTGTCTTCTTGCAGTAACCTACAAGAGTATAAGTTATGGTGGTTAAATACGTACCACGCTGTAGTAAAGCATGAGCTTAGCACTTTGCTTCTCCCCTGCTTCCATTCTTTCCTCTCTCTTCTCCGTTCCCCCCCCCCGCTAATATGCCCCTATTTACTTCTCTAACAGGAGGATTCTGTCCTAACAGAAATGTCTACTCTAGGATTTCAGTGAAGGACACCTGGAATAAAGCAAGCCTGGAAAAACAGTACAGCTTCATGTTTGTGTCCTTAATCTTTGCTCAGGTTACACCTGTACCATTACTAACCAATAGTGAAATGAAGAACCTGTGCTCATTGAGGATAATCTACTGAAAAATATTGCACAAAGAGGAAATATATCTAAAATTGTGAAATATTGTCTGAGGCTATGGTGTATATGAAGGAACCTGCATTTACAAACAATTCATTTTTTAGCATATCATACACTACTGTCATATGAAGTGTTCTTTTTGTTCTCTATTCTAATACCATGGAAAGCACTTTACTGGTAGTTGGGTTCAGAAAATAACCACAGCATGTTGGTGTCACCACAGATATATTCATTTTGTTTTATGCCTTCAGTCTCCACTGTTTTTCTCACATAGTTGTTACTCAGTGCAATGCTGAGTTTATGACATCTGAGCTCAGATACCACTACCTGCCTTTTTCCACTGTTCATTCACTCTTTTCTAACATCCTGCTGTCTGAGACAGTGTTATCTTCGCACTCTGGTTTTGAGTAGGATCTGTTCAAAAGTGCAAAGGGACGACACTGCTCTCTCTAAATCAGTTGCTGCTCTCTGCTATTTGATGCTCCACTCAGAAATGTGATTTACTCATACTTTTTGGATATATTTTTTTTTCTTATTCAACATTAAAAATTTCTAAGTATGTTAACTCAAAAGAACTGATAGATTTTACCATAGTTACTAAAGGGATACAAAGGTGAAGAGGCATTTGTAGTAAGATGGATTCAAGTATTTAAAGATAATGTTTGACTAAAAGTTTTAATCAGTTCCTAAACCTGGAAAATACAAGATGTAACTTTTGCACATTGATGGGAAAAAGTTGTTAATCCTTTAATATTTCATAAAGCTTTTTAAAATGTCAAAAATTTTCCTCCACACCCTTATGAGTCCGATGAAGTATTGGAATGTGACCAGATGAAACAATACAGAGAAGGGACTTAACTTGAAACTCTGTGATGCAGAAGCAAGAGATTGCATCCAACCTCAACTCAGTATTTTGTATATAGGATTTATAGTTCCCCGAGTTTTTTAGTAAATTAAATCAGGGAGTTGTTTGCTTTATTTACTCAGTGGTAAACTGGCTTACTTTCTTCTCACTTTTTTATCCCTGTCATTTATTGTGGATGGTTCTCCAGTGTTAAATGAATTGAAAGCATAATAAGTCTTCACAAAATCTAGCTTTTCTCTGGCATCTACCAAGCAAGACTGTCTGGAGCTGCTTTTGTTACTGCTGGTTGTGCTTTTTCCTTTGTTATTTATGTTCAAGTCACCTTTCTGTTTTTCTTTTGATACAGCATAACTTCTTCTTTCTGCATAGAGAGGCCATAAAAATTGAAATTAAATGATGAATGAACATGCAGAATACAGTGGATGGACTGTAAGTGACAGTGAGCAGAGATGTACTATGAGATAGAGCATGATCTGAAGTGACATATTGTCCTGGAAGAATGTCTTGTAACAGTAAAGAGGGGGAGTTATAGCCTGTAATGAGCAGTTATTTGCAAGTTTAATCATGGTGACTGGAAAACATTTTTCTTTAGTATGATTATTTACTATAGGTATAGACCCCCTTCAAACCTGAAGATATTAGAAGACAACTTTTCCAACTATGACTAAGTTTAGTCTGAACAGTACTTGATCCATGTCGGTGGGCTGGTGTTTGATTTACCACTTAAAGCAAGCTAGAGACTTTGCTTCTGCCTTGTATTAGATAGATATGCCTTGTATTCACACTACACTGAAAAGGAGATAAAAGTAAGTAGGGTGTAGTTTAACCCACCACATGACAGGGCTTCAAGTCTTGAAAGCAGAGCAATGTGCACTAGAGTGATTTACTTTTGTTTCTGTAGCCTGTTCTCCCTTCTTGAAAGCAATAATCTGAAGCAAAACATTGTGGAAGAGACTGATGTATATTTAATGTGCTATTCATGAGTGTGAGGGAAAGCTGACTTTTTGCTGCTGCCTTGCCATTTGCCATGTCGTCTTTCAAGTGGAATAGGACTTTGCAGCTCTGTGTCTCATAAGTATATAGATTAAAGGCAAACACAACCTGGAGGGGCTCTCCCCATGTGTAGAGGTTTTATCTTGTGCAAATTTCAATTTGCAGACTGTCATAGTTGTCCTTCACTAGGACAGGGAAAATGGGTACATGGCAAGTGGAGTGATGAAGGAACAAGCTGATGGCTCTGGCCATGATGAAATCATTGTGATGCCACAACAAAGCCTCATCTGTAGCCCTGTGCTTCCCCAGAGATCTGTATATATGATACAGACCAAGGCAATATGTGCATATATAGGTATGTTTCCTTAAGCCGTGTTCTTCTTTGTGAGGATGTTGACATATGTCACAAAAATACAGTGCATACTCATAGAAATGGCTTCCTGCACAAACAGTTCAAGAGAAAGGAGGACTTCTCACCATTACTTTTTATTACACTAGTCTTGAAGATAAGCAAAGTGTCTCTACAGTGTAACCAGCAAAACTAAATTAGGCTTTGAAATTGAGAGGTATGTCTTCAGTATCTTAAGGCATAATCAATGAGACAATTGCACCTTAGTACCTTTATTCATCAGGAGTATTCATCCTGGATCCAGCACCTGAAGGTCTTTGCCAAAAGCTGTCTCCATCTACAGGAGTAAAGTTTGATTAACTGTGCTTTGCCCTCAGACACAGATTAGTGTTCGTTATCAGAAAGTGTAAGCAGAGAAGATATTAAGGTCTTAAGAGTGAATTTCTGAAATGGGTAGCTAAGTAAATGCTAGCACTGTTATAAAGAAAGGACAGTTGGCAATTTCTAGAAGGTAATCACAGCGATCTGTTGCTTAATGCATTCCCAAGCAGTGCTTCAGACAGTTTCTCCTTAGAGCTCTTGATCCTGATGATTTGTCTGTATAATTTGCCTGTCTGTCTGTACTCATGAGGAGTGAGCTGGTTGTTCTCCTGAAGATAAGAAATGATATTATTTTATTCTAATGAAAAGCTTCTCTGTTGTAAGAGCTAGAAAATCAAGCTGAGAATTTACTGAGATTTCAGTGCAGAGAGAAGCTGCAGCTTTTTATGAGATACATTGACTTCAGATAGAAAAAACTGGTGGGTTACACTAGAATAAGTGTTCAATACCTTGTATAGACTGATTGTCCATTAGGAAACTGAAGCAAAGCATTCAAATTTACAGCCTAACTAGCATATTCATGTCTAAGACTAGACAGAAACAAGGGTCTTACATTAAATATCTGGGAAACAAAAGTTAGCATTGCTCTGTAATTCAGACATGAAACTATATGTGCCAAGAGCCTTTAAAATAAAAAAGTAACTTTGTTATCTCAGTTCTGACACTTTTTAAGGTTGATAATGTCACTATTCTTTTGGTTTGAGTTTTTCATATAGAGTATTGAAATAGATCTAAACTTACAGGTGAGTTAGTGAGGGAATGTTTATAATCACCAAAGAAGCTAAGATTAATTGTAGACTTACTTCTTTGGTTGCTGAAAACATGAAGACCAAGCTTAGTATTTAGGAGAACATGAAGCCCAAGTGTACACACTTGTAGACTATAAAGCAAAAGGTACAGTCCATTGCTGGCTTTGTGCCTTGTAGTGTGGAAGAATGAAAATGCATCAGCATCATTGTTTTGCTGTAAATAGTGCAAACTCAAAGGATGTTAAGAATAAAACTGAAAAATTCCAGCAGCCAGTTGATTTTTCTACACCCTATAATATTTACCTTTGTAAAATAACATATGAAATGATGTAACTAACCAAGGTGAATACATTAAAATGCACATAACTTTAGAGAAGAAGCCTGTGCAATTTTTAATAGCACTTAACATGTGTTGATAATTTATCAGAATAAGTTTCCTGAAATGTGTCTAAATAAAATAAACCACACCTGAATAAATTGACAAAAGGAGGAGTGAATGCAAATGTCTTCAAGAAAGAAGAAAAAAATGTAAATGTATATTAAAGTATACCCTTTACATAAAGCAAAGCAGTAGTATAGCCGAAATAGCATTTATGGTTCACCTAATTTCAAATCTCACAGTGAGCAATTTTTTAACAACATTGTAACTTAACATTATAGGTTGTGCTTTTAAAAATGGTATCCAGCCATCCCTTCAGAATATATTCCTGAAAAATGTGTTCTAAGCACATTTATGGTAGCAAAAAGTAAAAGCAGGCTCTGTGTTTTTCCCAAAGCATGTTTGAAAACCCACATAACCTACATTTTAGCCTTTCTGCTGAGATTAAGGAAAGACAATTGTAAATTTGATATAGACAATATCTTGTTCCATATACACGATTGTTCACTACTACTGAACCAAACACTTTGAAATACATCATTATTCTGGGGCTTCTATTGTTTCTTGGTCTGGTATCTTGTTTTACACATGCCTTTTCAGTGTCATTCTGAAGGACTTCTGACTCTCAAAAGCAGGATCTCTAATACTCCTCCTTCTAAGAAATGAATAGTCTAGTCCCTCAGAGAGCAGTAACAGAAAGACAATATATGCTTTCACTCAGATTTTTGATAACTCAATTCCATAGTGCCTGGCTTGTTTTTCTTTCATTATGGTATTCATTAGAGCTATGTGAAAGTGCTCAAAATGTTTCTTTGAAGTTTTGGTGTGTTTTTTCTTTTTTCCCCACAAGATTATTTTATGCAATTTTTGCCTCCTCTGTGGTCCGCTTTTCCATAAAATCTGACAAAATCACCTCCTTACTTTGTAACCAAAAATAGCAACATCAAATTCTTTATGTTGGTTTGGAATGAGCAGACCATTCTCCTGGTAACCTGACAATTTAAATATAAAACCCAATAACATACCTTAATAATGTGGCGTTCCTTTGTCTTCCCACACATCACTTAAAATATTGAGGGGTTTTGCCTCTTTAGGGGAATGTGATGCTGCTCTTTTTGTTCCATTTCAGGATACCTAGTTCCACATATTTTATATAGGTTACTAAATTGTAATCCAGTGTGGTCATATTTCAAATCTAAGAAGGCTTACCATGAAATCTTAGTGAGATTGAACACTCACACATCACACAGGGCTGAGGAGCTATGCAGTATTTATTTTCTCTGACTCTTTTGCTTGGCTCTGTGTTATTCTCTTGAGGTTCCTGATAATTGTTTTCTTTTTAATCCTGATAGTGGAACAAATCTTGTCAACATACCTGAAAGTTTTTTCTCTTCTGTCTGCTGTCATTGTTCAAAATGTTTCTAAGTTTAGATGTTTCCTCTCAGTGATGTAAAATGTTAGGATGAATCCCATGTCTAAGGAGGCTACTTCAGGTATTTTATTTAACACATGCTAAACCCACTTTTGAACAGGAACAGATGGGAGATGGTGTTCAGTCCAATGGAATGGGCTGAGCCATTAAACTATGTAACTTCATTATAAAGCTGAATAAGCTCAAAGCTCAAACATTAAATCTAAGGTTATGAATAATCTTTCATTGTGGAAGAGGGGTAGAGGAGTCTGGAAACAGGCAGTCTTTAATTGCAGTCAGTTAATTTGCAAATGATTTTGGGTCACACCTACTGAGAGAAATTGATACAGGCAGGCTTCTTTGCATCAACAGATCCATCAATCAGAGTCTGGCTTATGGCTCTTTCTGTGTCTACAAGATTTATGAAATCATGTGCTTTATAAGAGGAGCCATTTGATAGTAATCATGTGAATCTGTATTCTCAACATGTAAAGAGAAAAATATTTCAGGTAGAGTAAGACCTAGATTTGGCCTGTTCCTGTCCTTTAACTGTACTGGAGTTTTCCACCATCACCATATATTTCTTGATTCCCTCTAATTCTGTGTTCTGCAGAGGGATTATGAGCTGCTGCTAAGCCACAGAAGCTGCTTTAACAGTCAGGCCTGCATGTTACAGATTGAGTAAATTCTGAGAGATTTTCATCTATCCTTACTGTATATCCTTGTAAGTTACTTTCCTTTAAAAGAGTTTTGAGAGGAGCAGAGACTAAGGCTGCTTATTTGTCATTTTTGTTTACTGTGCAGTAGGTCAAGTAGATCCTTCTGGGGAATAACAGAGTACCTGTACTTGGAGTAGGTTTAGGAAGCAGGGTAGGGCAAGCAAAAAAGGAGGACACGCTGAGATACTGCTTTGATAAGGGCAGGAAACAGACAAGTTACAGAGAATAATAAATGATGTTTTACTGAAAAGGCTGTACAGAAAGACATTGAAAAGCTCCTAAATGAAGACTGAAAGAAAGGATCTGCTCTGTTGTGATGTAGAGAGAGTTCTGTGTACAAGTCCTTTTAACTTCCTTTAGCTTTTAAAATTTAACTCGGCATAGAGAAGCTCTTGTGTTTAAGACTGTCAAAGACCAGCTCTTGCTTCACTCCTATTACCTGCTCTTTTCTTTTGGAGTTTTGATGGAACTGCAGACGATTTGGAGGGACTGCTTGAAATCATCTCCTCCAATTTTTAACTCAGCACAGGTTCAGCTTGAGCAGCTTGCCTGGGCAGTATCCAGTTTAGTTTTGACTATCTTCAACTCCATGCACCAGTATAGGTTGGGGACAGACCTGCTGGAGAGCAGTGAAGGTGAAAGCGACCTGGGGGTCTTGGTGGATGGAAGAATGACCATGAGCCAACAATGTGCTCGTGTGGCCAGGAAGGCTAATGCCGTTCTGGGGTGGATTAAAATGGGTGTGACCAGTAGGTTGAGAGAGGTTCTCCTCCCCCTCTACTCTGCACTGGTGAGGCCGCATCTGGAATTATTGTGTCCAGTTCTGGGTTGCTCAGTTCAAAAAAGACAATGAGCTGCTTGAGAGAGTCCAGCACAGAGCCACGAGGATGACTAAGGGAATGGAACATCTTCCATATGAGGAAAAACTGAGAGAGCTGCGGCTACTTAGCTTAGAGGATACTGAGAAGTGACCTTATCAATGTTTATAAATATGTAAAGGGTGAGTCCCAAGAGGATGGAGCCAGGCTCTTCTTGGTGGTGCTCAATGACAGGACAAGGGGCAGTGGGTGGAAATTGAGGCACAGGAAGTCTCACAGAAAAAATTTTTCATTGTGAGGGTGACAGAGCACTGAACAGGCTGTCCAGGGAGGTTGTGGACTCTGCCTCTCTGGAGATATTCAGCACTCTGCTGAGTGCGTTCCTGTGTACTCTGGTGTAGGTGATTCTGCTCTGGCAGTGGGGTTGGACTAGATGATCTTTCAAGGTCCCTTCCAGCCCCTGAAATTCTGTGATTCTGTGAGAGCCAGTGGTGAAAACCTTCCTGAAGCCAAGATGAACAATGTCTCCTGCTCTCCCCTGTTCTGTATTATGCTGAAGGTCATATTGCATAGAAATCTCAAGGGCCTTCTACTAAAATCTTGATTACTGACATGGAGTTATTGTCCAATTCTGGGCCCCTCAGTTTAGGAAAGATGTTGACTTGTTGGAATGTGTGCAGAGAAGGGCAACAAAGCTGGTGAGGAGTTTGGAGCACAAGCCCTATGAGGAGAGTCTGAGGGAGCTGGGGTTGCTTAGCTTGGAGAAGAGGAGGCTCAGGGGAGACCTTATTGCTGTCTACAACTACCTGAAAGGAGGTTGTAGCCAGGTGGGGGTTGTTCTCTTCTCCCAGGCAACCAGCACCAGAACAAGAGGACACAGTCTCAAGCTGCGCCAGGGGAGGTTTAGGCTGGATGTTAGGAAGAAGTTGTTCACAGAAAGTGATTTGCCATTGGAATGGGCTGCCCAGGGAGGTGGTGGAGTCACCATCACTGGAGGTGTTTAGGAAGAGACTGGATGGGGTGCTTGGTGCCATGGTTTAGTTGATTAGATGGTGTTGGATGATTGGTTGGACTCGATCTCAAAGGTCTTTTCCAACCTGGTTAATTCTATTCTATTCTATCAATCCTTCCTTTATCTCATGAATGAGTTTCATATGGACAATGAATGATGGTGTTATGCTTGTTTATTGAAGTAGTTTCTTTTCCCTCATGCAGTGTTGACATTTAAACCTAAGGACTGATACTTAAACATCTGGTTCAAGCCAACTTTTTAGAGTGTAACTACTGTATGTACAATATGTGTGCAAAATTGAGGCATTTCAAAGAAAAATTGGAAAAAAGGGATGAAGAGAGCTGGATGCAGTTCATAAAAATTTATGTGGGAATTCTGTGTTCTACAGAAAGATGAAAGGCCGGTGGAAAGTCAAATGGCTGCTTTCTATACTGTAAAACCACACCACCATACTGTGTGTCTGTACTTGTTGGTCTCTTCTCCCAGGCAAGCAGTACCAGAACAAGAGGACACAGTCTCAGGCTGCGCCAGGGGAGGTTCAGGCTGGATGTTAGAAAAAAGTTCTATACAGAAAGAGTGATTGCCCATTGGAATGGGCTGCCTGGGGAGGTGGTGGAGTCGCCATCACTGGAGGTTTTTAGGAGAAGACTTGACGGGGTGCTTGGTGCCGTGGGTTAGTTGCTTGGGCGGTGTTGGATTGGTTGATGGGTTGGACGCGATGATCTTGAAGGTCTCTTCCAACCTGGTTTATTCTATGTATTCTATTCTACTTCTCTTAGGTTCCCTCCCCCATCTGTATTTTATGTTCAGTTGCACAGGAGTACAGTGATTGTGGGACTATTTTTCTGTTTCATTTGACCCTGAATACTTGCATACTATGTGACTGGCAGGAGCAAGGTTTCTGCTCCATAGTTATGATATATCCTAACTTTGAATTTTGTATCTTGCTAGGGTTACCGTTACTGTGTTTTCTGGTGTACAAACTGCACATTTGTCTCTTGGAAAAGGGTGCCTAAAACTGAGGCTGTGTTTTAGACACTGAACCTACCCAGCTGTCCTGCTGGTACTGCTGTGCCACTGGTAGGCTCAGAGGCAGCAGTCATGAAAGCAGCAGGAGCAATGGCAGCAAGCAGGAGTGTGATTAACACAGCGCTGCATCTTTATACAAGAGCAAGTGGTAAATTTATAACTTTATGAAGCTTTATCTGCTTACAGGATGGGTCCAAAGTAAGCTAGGAATTGAACTGTCTTAAATGTATGAGTGTAATGGAAATAACCAAAGGGGAAGAAACACAATGTACAGATATGAAGAATTTCAGAAGGTATGGGAAGTCAGTTTGTGCTGTGGAGCTGGTAAGGCTTTCTCTCACCACTGAGCACACATGACAAGTCCTTTCAATAAACAGCCCGTTGTGTAACTATTGAGTCTGTTTATGATTTTCCTGGTACCTGCTTCAGAAAGTTGAAGTTTCATTTTCAGCTGAACCAGAAAGATTTTTGCAATCTTCAGACATGACATAAAAATGGAAATAGTGCCACATACATGCTTTTAATATATGGGGAAAATAGATTTTAAAATAGAGTACCCAAAACTGAAAAGAACTTTCATCAGGCGTATTGCAAATATTGTCTCTCTTATCCCAGACTCAGCTGCACCAAACTAAGTCTTCAGCTGGAAAACTGGGTTTCAGATGTTTTACCCTTAGTGTCACAGAGCAATCAGCATGGTGTTGTGAAATATTTACCTTAAACTGTGCTGAGACCATAAAGCACATGCTTAGTTCATATTTAGTTTTTATGAGTACAAATTCAGAATCAATGTGTTCAGCATGCTTTGTGTTATGTAAAATAGAGTTGAGATTATTGATGACAAATTTAGGTGGCATTCCTGAGGGTTACTCTGTAATCAGTCTGTGTCTCTGACTAGCAGTCCAACAGTAGTGTTTTGGCTGGTTGTAAACAAATTAGAAGGATAGTGATGTCTCAAGGACAGAAAATCTCACAGATGTATGAATTCTTAGTGTGTTGTGGTGTAAATTCTGGAGAGGTCCTTATTGTCTCAAGCTTGAAGAATCTAAAACATCTGCTGCATGAGGAGTTGCAGGCCAAAGCTTTGCACAGTTTAAATGGGCAGTGACACACTGTTGTCAGGAGAGCTCAGAAAATGTTGAGTGTGTTGTGGGGTGGAATTTTGGAAGACTTTCAGGTTTAGAAACATCAAGGGCCACCAAGTAGCTTAAGAAAAAGTCATGGATGGGCAAGTGATAGAAAGCATGTGGATTATTCTTATTTGGTTGTTTTTTGTATGAGGCAAGGAAAAATAATGAGCCCTATCAGTGTGAGGAAAGATGGTGATGTATCAGGCTGGGCAAGAAATCTGCATCAAAGGACATAAGAGTATATGTTACTGAGGATGATAAAAGCAGTAGATAAGAAGCATGTCTTTGCTTTGTGATCTGTGATGAAAGAGGACAAGGATAGGAGAATATCAGGGTAAAAAGCCTGTGAGATTCTTCTGATAATATGTAAGATGGAAGGGAAAGGGGTGCTAGGCATTGTGAGGGGGTCAAAGGTGCTTAATAGAGTTCAGGCACTTGGCATGGAATTAAACTGGTATGAAAAATTATAACGGCACAGTACATCTTCTGAAATATAACAATATTTTTTTCTTTTTGGTTGTTGAATTGAGATTTTTCCTTGATTCCCTCTACCACATAGTAGACAGCAAATATATTAATAGTAGGTTGTAAGAATTTAAGATGACAAGGATAATACAAACCCAAATAATTGTAATATCATTTCCATTAGAAAAAAAACCAACTAATAAGCACAATGTCTCTACTTCATCATACTGACAGAGTTTTGCACTAATAAAATATTGAATGATTTAACATTTAAAAAAAAAAATGTTAAGCTTTCAGACTACACTTGTCTTTAGGACCCTTGTTACTTACTTAATCCCAAAATTACCCATGATTGGCACAAACTTGGCATGCTACCATTCTGTGGTTCAAAATTGCAGCTGTTGGAAATTGGGCAATTCACAAAGAGGAAGTGAATTGCCCATAATTTTGCAATTTCCTGCTTGGATATTATTAGTTTTGTCACAGATTGTGTCCCATATCTGGGTTCTGGCAGGTAGGAGTGTGAGGTTGGAATAACTCTGGTTGCTAGGAGCTGCTGTTAGAGAACTAGATGAAAGGACTTTTAATGACATCATCATCACCACCCAATTAAGCTTTTCAGGACTTCTGAGAAATCATCTGTGGTTTCTCTGTAAATCAAAGAAGTCTTTGGCCCTTAGACAAGCCCAGCTTTTGATTGCAGAATCACTATTATTCAATGTTGCTTTTCTCTGTGAGAGACAGACACAGGTTCACATGTGTGTATTTTTTGAACCTGCTTGCTATAGCTTTTCTGTGGAGCCCATTGCTCATTAATATACTCTGTCTCTATGAACATGAAAAAAAGAAAAACAAACAAAACCTACCAAAAAAAATCACCATACCCCAAAAAAAGCCAAAAACAAACAAACAAACAAACACCCCAAAACAACACAAAACCAGACCCCGACCAAAACAGTGAAAAAGGAAAGTAATGGAAACAGTAAGAGAAGTACTGAAGCACTGTACAGCTGGCTCTATAGATATCTAACACCAAATCACATAGGACCTCCCAATCCAAATAGCTGAGCCTGAGCAAGCACGTGGTGGACTTAATACCGGCCCTCCTTAGTAATGTACACAAGTTGCCTTGCAGTATTGCTCTCTTCCTGCTTTGCCATCTTCTGTTGTTGTTCCTGATAAAATTGGTTTTGAATTAGAATGTATGGATGCCTTAAATCCAAGGGCAGTTAGAAAACAGCTATCAACCTAAAGTGCTAAAACGTTGTCTGGGCTCTTATTATTTCATGTTTGTTTCATTTTTAGCAACTTGGTGTTGCTTTGAATGTTTTTAATATCCTGCACATCAACAACAGAACAAATTCTTGCCCAGCAGCACACCTTCTGTTGTTTCAATAGAAGGTGCATTGATGAGGAACCATTCTAAAGTGCTTTTTAAATTTTGTAAGCATTTTGTGAACATTCAGTTTTGTACCTGAAACCAAAGTCTCGTAGGACCTCTGACTACATTGTTTGTACTCTTAGCATGTCTGTGCCACCGCCTTATCTACTTGCCTTCTTTTTGCACAATACCCAAATACTTGATTTTTAATTTTGATTATTTTTAAAGGAATTCTGTTAAAAGCTTTTAGAAGATTTAGTTGGATTAATTTATGGTTTATTAAATGCCTTTGGAATTAATTTATGGGTATTTTCCTTGCTTACTATTTCATTACTATGTCACATTCAAAGCTTTCTGAGCATTTTCAGCTTGTGTTGGTTAGCATGCAGGCAAGAAAAATGAGTTAGGTTTGAGAACACTGGTGTTTTCTAAATTCCATTTCATATACCAATCTAATTTCATGTGGGTATATCCAAGTATCCTGAACTATACCAGCTACCTGATGTAACTAGCCCTTTATCTTCTTTGTGGATTATAGTTCAGCATAGCCTTTTCTACTGTAATTGACCGTACAGCTTCTTGTTCATCTCTCCTGACTCCATGCCCTAAAGAAGAGGGGCTGCTTGTCTGTATGATATTCTCTCTTTGCCTTTTGACTGCAGTTACAGGAATGTAGAGGAAATTTTAGAAAAGAAAAAAAAAAATCTCATCACCCCTTCAAGATGAGGGAGAAAGGGAGAAGTTACAGTTTTTTGGCTCATAAAATAATGTCACCCTGAGGCAGATGTTTTGTTTTTTTTTTCTCTTATGGGAAATAACACTTAAGTGTGATTTCTTCTGAGAAAGGAGCCATGTTCCATCCATTGGCACCACCAGCGAATCTCCTCAATTCATACAAAATAAAATGAGCAAACTGTATCTTCCAACTAAAATAAAAACACCCAAAACATAAACTCCAATTTTTTTTCTTTGTACTCCTGGGAACTGAAAGAAAATCTAGCTTTAGCTCCTGAGACATGCCACTAATGATTTTCTGCCTTTAGTTATACTTAGATGTAATCTCAGAGTCTTCAGTGAGATTAAAAACCTAAATTGCAGTTCCTTGTCTGTAAAACTGAAGCATAGATGAGCAAAAGAATTAAAGGCAAAGCCCAATGAGTATTTGCTTTTGCATGAGTGGGTTGGTTATGGATGTGAAAATAGCATTAAAAAGGCTTTTCTAAGCCCCTGAGGGTTATGTCAAAATGTGACGACTTAGGGTTGCTTTTTTTGAGTTATTTTTAACCTGTCTCAGTTCACAATCTGTTTTGCAACACATTCCTGTGATTTTTTTTTTTTTTTCCTCCTGTGAACAACTGAGGAAGAAGAATATTGTAGCATGGGGTGAGAACGAGTGGTGAGAATGGGGACTGTGGCTGTGTGTTGGTGTCACTTGGCAAGCTCAGTAAATAGGTGTCATCCAAGAAGGGATTTTTGTTCTCCCTAGGTCACTTGGGAGGTAAATTTTGGGGCTTAAAAGTTTATTTGCAGCAAAGAAGGTGGTGAAATGAGAGAATTGCCTTCCCAAATATGTTCCCACAATCGGATTAAAGAAATGCCGATATATTTGCGTAATGATTTAAATACAGGAGAAGGAAAGTAAATCTGTACAGTCAAAAAAAGAAATATGACTAAATCTAGTAATCCTGTATGCAGGGGATGCATTTTATAGGTAAATAAATAATATTATTGACAATTTTACATTCATCTGTGAGGTTTTTTGCATTTAAAAAACTGCTGGTTTGTGAGGTTGTTTTACTGGTGGTTTAAATTAGTTCAAAAGATTTCTCTCTTAATTAAGAAAAAAAGAAAGCCTGTTTGGTCCTCTGCTGTAATAATCATGGACAAACCTTTAGAGGCAAGAGAAGCTTGCAAGTAATGCAGATTTAACTGACTTGTAACAAAAGAAAACAATGCTTATTCCTGCTTGTGAAAAACATCTGTGCATTTCTGTCAATCAGAAAATATAACCTAAAATATGAACTTTATTACAGAATAATCCTTATGATTTTCTGGTATCGAAACAAAAGGATATTACTATGCTGCTAATTTGCAAATTGCCTTTGTACTATATGTGTTTGAGTACTAAACAAATATTTCAGGAATTTTTAAGTGAAATTCCAAACTCACAACATTTGGATAATTATTTCACATTCTATTTCTGCATTATAAAAGGCAAGCACTGCTGGGATAAAATGATCAGCTTACTGGCATGAAAAAAAAATTTCCCATTTGCTTTTCATGTTCAATTTCAGCTGGCAACACAAAAGCCAATTAAAGTATTCATGGTTTATTTCTGCAGATTTTACTTTAACTGGAGAGACCTGTAACTTATTACACTAGTATTGTGTATAAATGGAGCTAATGAATTCCAGAAGAAAAATATTTCCTCATTATGTGGGATTGTATCTTGGCATTTCTTTCTCAGCAATCATACACTTTTTATTTCTGGCCATTGAATACTGTGTTTTTATTTTTTTTTAATATTAAGAGATCCCAGAAGTATTAAAATAATCTTCATTTCCCATGCTGTTATATTCAGGACAAATTAACACTTTTCATCACCAAGCAAGTACATCAGATTTGTCATGGTTTAAAATCAGGTTGTGTTTCAATAAGATTCATTATGTAGGTCTACTGGAGAGAAAACGGTTTTACCAATACTAGCAGGTAGATGTTTTCTGTCATTCTCTCAGTAAGGTTAACATATGAATACACTACTGGGTTAGAATTATAGGGAATTATAAGCTCAGTTCCCACTGTCATCAGTGACAATTATTTATTTTTTTTTTTAATGCCAGTTCAAAAAAGACAGCAACTTGGGTGCTATGTATTTCCATGCCTGGAGATTCTTGGTGAAATATTTCTAGACCTGCCTATGACTTAGTCAAATGTTGTTCATGCCATTGTCCTAAAATCGCTCTGGTGAACCAAATCCAGCCGTGAAGAAGCTGATTTGCATTTCCTTCCACTAAAAACAGAGAATAAACTTTCAAGTCTTTTGCCAGTCTTCGAGGCTTGCTTTATTTCCACAATCACAACACTTTAAATATTTGTGGGACAGTCTCCAGAGACCTTTCTCATTTTATTCAGGTAAGAGGAGAGAAAATGTGCCTCTCCTATCTTCCCTCTCCAGCAATTCCTCTTTCATTCTATGTCTCCTTCCAACAGCAGAATCTGCTTAGATGTTCTAGAGAAGTGTATTCCCATGTGTTTCTGTTGTTCTCCCCTTTCCACTTACACTTTTTGTGTAACAGTTTCTAAAAAGAGAAATGTAGATACTGGGTAACTCTAAGTAATTTGGTTAAAATAAATTATTATTTTCTTTCAAACGTGTAAGGTGTGGTTTGGTGTTGGTTGGTTGGTTTTTGTGTGTGTGTGTTGGGGTGGTTTTGTTGTTGTTCTTTGTGTTTTTTTGTTTGTTTTACATTTGTAGCAGAATGAAGGAATTTATGGAGGATTTCAGCTATGTTTCTGTGTGGATGAGAACTTGCTACCGCCTCAGTTTGGCTTTTCTTTAGGACTAACCTTGTGTTGTAATGAACTACCTCCTGGTACCAATAAACATAGGCCCATGAACCAAGCTACCAGGCTAGCTGTCTTTTCTGTTTTTTCTGATCTGTAAGAGTCTGAGAATGGGAATTAGAGTGCACTTTTGGAGATAGCAGTGATTTAGTCTGTGTTTATAAAAGATGAAAACTGAAAACTGAACCCTGAAAGAGTGAAATGAAAATTCATGGGCAATTTCTATACTTTCAAACCACTTTTTGAACAGTACAACTGCAAGAAACGGATTATATTAATAAATTAGTATTCAGTTTATTAATACCTAATTAATTAATAAATATATTTGTTTCCAGCATTTGAAGAAGTTAATTTCCTGATGCTAAAATAATGGTACATTTTGAAACACATGACTTGGTCTAATAATTGCAGCCATAGAGTATTTCCTTCCTCTAAGCAGAGAAGGGGGGGGAGGGTGAACAAACTGTTATAGTGGTTGAGAAAGTTGCATAGCTGCCTCAGGTTGAGTTTTCTATTCTGTTCTGTCTTTTTACCTGTGTTCAACTGGACCCTCTAGTAAATGATTGTGACTGACTGCCATCCTTTTCCCTGGTCAGGTCTCCAAGGTCTGGGATGGACTGCAATGTTTTGTGTATATTACTAGATTAAATTATTACTAGATTAAAGTATTGCTAGATACTTGGCCCCTCAGTTTAGGAAGGATGTTGAATTGTTGGAGCGTGTCCAGAAAAGGGCAACAAGGTTGGTGAGGGGCTTGGAGCACAAGCCCTATGAGGAGAGATTGAGGGAGCTGGGTTGCTTAGTCTGGAGAGGAGGAGACACAGGGGTGACCTTATTGCTCTCTACAACTACCTGAAGGGGGGTTGTAGTGAGGCGGAGGTTGGTCTCTTCTCCCAGGCAACCAGTACCAGAACAAGAGGGCACAGTCTCAGGCTGCATCAGGGGAGGTTTAGGCTGGAGGTTAGGAGGAAGTTTTACACAGAGGAGTGATTGCCCATTGGAATGGGCTGCCTGAGGAGGTGGTGGGGTCGCCGTCACTGGGGGTGTTCAGGGCGAGGCTTGACAGGATGCTTGGTTGTATGGTTTAGTTGATTAGGTGGTGTCGGATGATAGGTTGGACACGATGATCTCGAAGGTCTCTTCCAACCTGGTTTATTCTATTCTATTCTATTCTATTCTATTCTATTCTATTCTATTCTATTCTATTCTATTCTATTCTTTGTGAACCATGATATTTTATATGAGTCCCAGTTTACAGAAATATTATTCCAGGTTTCTGGTTGTTGGGTTGGAGAAAGAATTGGGTTTTGTCCTGAATTTAATGGAATAAAATTTATCAATTTGGTTTTGCATTTCCTATTTTACTGGCAGGAGTTGGTCATAACAAAAAATCTGGTGTTTACGTATAGAAACTTGGTTTAAACTTAAGTCAGAGACTTACTGCAAAGTGAGCAAACATTGAACATTGCAAGGATTCCTTTTCAACTAAAATAATTTACTTGAATACTGCACAAACCCTCAAGTCATCCTTCCGTTCTACCAGTCCTCCCAGGTATGGGAGAAAAGCCTGTGAAGAGGATACTACATTGAGAGCCCTCTAATGGCTAAATGCAAGAAGGCACCGAGTATTTAAACTGCCCACTCTGCGCTCTGTAACAGCTCGTTTTAAATTCAGTGGGTTACTGGGCAGTAGGAAGCCTTACATAATATTGTATACAAAAGGTGTATTGAAAAGGATTTTGCTGTGTATTGGCACAAGGGGAGATGTGCAGAAAGCAATTTTTAACTATGATTCAATAGTCTTTCAGTATAATTCTCCATCCATTCATCTTCCACAAGTATTTCTTTTGTTATTAAGAAAAAAAAAAAAGAAACTCCATGAATGAGATTTTCAAAAAGATCACAAATGGTCCATTCCACCATCTGCAAAATGCAGTGGACGATTACCAGGTGCAATCCACCCAGACAAAACTGTGGTCGAACTGTGGAGTAGAGTTATTAACAGAACCAGTAGCTGGCAAATATTGACTGGCTTTATGGAACATAATTTGGTCTACCGCTTAACCTTTTCCTGCCTAATGGGAAACGCATATCAAAATCAGTGTTCCTACAACAAAGAGCAGTCAGTCATGTAAGTGATTAAATTAATGATGACTAAAGCAGGGCCTATCAATTACCGGGATCATTAATTATTCCATTAATAATGACTTAGTTTAAGTCTTGTTTTAAAGGCATATTGGACATTGCAAGCCATTAATTTCATCTTGAAGTTTCAGCCATGTGTGCTAATTGAATTCTATATATATTTTGGCACAGCAGAATTTCCGTTGTTTTCATTCCATCTAGTTCTCATCTGTCTTTACTGAAAAAAACCCTAAAACCTTTCCATTAAGAATACTTCTTTGAAGCTGAATAGTGGGACATATTAAAATATGTATTGCTGTGCAGGCTGAACTGCGTAGAGCTGGGGAGAAAAAAAATAATCTTATTTTTCCACACTATAATTTTGAAACTGTGCATAGTTTTCCCCTAATGCTCTGCATATTTGCCTTTCTCTCTTCCTCTCTCTCTCCCCCCTTTCACTATAGAGGAGCTAATTAAATAATAACTTAAAATCCATTGTTATTTTGAAATGCATTTCATTTTCTACTTTCTCTCTTCCCCCCTTCTCTTCACACCTTTCATTTTCATAACGTGCTCTTTGGAAAATTTTCCTCATTTTTAAAATCATTTCTTTTAAACAGAAGCCTTAAGGGTGCAATATAGTCCATATTTGCAAAAGTGTTTTAGAATGCATTTTAAGTTCCAGTAAGTGAAAACAATTCCTAATCTGAAGAAAAATAACTCTGGAAGTATTTGAAGCCACGTTGAGTGGGGCCTTGAGGAATTTGGTCTAGTAGGGGGTGGCCTACCTATGGCAGGGGGTTGGAACTGATGATGATTCGTCGGGAAGCCGTGCCGGGACCGCACCGGGACCTGCAGCCACCGGGGACCGTCCGACTCTCTCCTGTTGGGGCCGCCGGAGCTGAGAACGTCCCTTGAACACGCCGCGAGGTCGGCGGGAATCGGCTCTTCGCGCCGCTGGGGCCTGTGACTGCTACGTCACCCCCGGCTGATTTAAACGCGCTTTACTGCCGCACGCGAGGGTCTTTTCCTCGGGAAGCCCGTATTGTCACGGTTTCGCTGCTTGCTTTTTTTTTTTTTTTTCTTTCCTAGTGGGTTCTGTGGTAAGGGACAATCATGGTAGTAACTTGTAGCAAAATCTCCCTAAAAAAGTCAGTGTCGACCCAGACTGAGGAAGAACACAAGCAGGTAGCTGTCCAGGTATCTGGCTGTAGAGAGTGCTGGAGCCTGGCTCTTGAGATGCAGAGTAGTAGGGGTAACTCTTGCATAAGGTGTGAGCAGATTGACTACCTACTTAATCTGGTGGCCAGACTAAAGGATGAGGTTGCTAGTCTTAAAAGTGTAAGGGAATGTAGGGAAGAGATGAACATGAAGAGGAAAGAGATAAACCAGAGGGGGAAAGATATGAACGTGAGTAAGCAGGCTCTGCAGGCTCCCACAGCAGAGGCTGATTACCCAAAAAGCAGAGGGGAATGGACACAGGTTCCTCTCAAAAGACACAAGGTTAAACCTCCTTGCCTTCCCACACCTTCCCCGCTGCTCTTGAAAAACAGGTATGGGGCACTGGAGATCGAGGGTGAGGTGGTCCTGTTACCAGAGGACACACCATCTGGGGTTCTCCCTGAGGCTAAAGAGCCTAAGGGTAAACAACCTAAGGTTAAACGGCCTAAGGCAAAACAGCCTAAGGTTAAACAACCCTCCCCTGGCATCAGGACCTGCTCCCTCAAAAAAAAGAGGAGGGTAATTGTTATTGGTGACTCACTTCTGAGGGGAATGGAGGGCCCCATTTGTCGCCCAGACCCATCTCATAGGGAACTCTGTTGTCTCCCTGGAGCCCAAATTAATGATGTTACCAGAAGGCTACCCAGGCTGGTACAGCCTTCTGACTATTATCCTTTGCTACTTATGCAGATAGGGAATGATGATGTTGTAGTCAGAACTCCCAGGGCTATCAAAAATGATTTCAGGGCCCTGGGAGATCTGGTTGAGGGGACAGGTGCTCAAATAATTTTTTCCTCAATACCCTTAGTTGCAGGAGGGAATACCACAAGGAACAGGACAGCAGCCATAATCAACAAGTGGCTTAGAGGCTGGTGCAGACAAAAGAATTTTGGGTTTTTTGATCTTGGTAAAATTTCTACTGCACCAGGCCACCTGGCAACAGATGGAGTACATCTGTCCCAAAGAAGGGGAAAGGTCACAGTATATGAGAATGGCCTGTCCCCCAAAGGTAAAAAGATTCTGGGGAGGGAACTGGCAGCTCTCATCGACAGGTCTTTAAACTAGATTCGAAGGGGGGAGGGGCTGAAACTAGTCCCCTCAGGCAAGAGTCTGGGGGCAGTAAGCTAGGGTCAGAGGCCAAACCAGCAGCCCAGCTGAGGTGCATGTACACTAATGCACGAAGCATGGGAAACAAACAAGAGGAGCTGGAAGCCTTGTTGCAGCAGGAAAGTTATGACGTAGTTGCCATCACGGAGACGTGGTGGGATAGCTCACATGACTGGAGTGCTGCAATTGATGGCTACAGGCTTTTCAGGAGAGATAGACAAGGAAGAAGGGGTGGAGGGGTGGCCATGTACATCAGGGAGGCACTAGATGCCATTGAGCTAGAGATTAGGGACAATCAGGTTGAATGCTTGTGGGCAAGAATTAGAGGGAAGACCGGTAGGGCAGACATCCTGGTTGGAGTCTGTTATAGACCACCCAACCAGGAGGATGATGTCGATGAAGCATTCTATAGACAGCTTAAGGCTGTCTCAAGATCTCCTGACCTTGTCCTTATGGGCGACTTCAACCTGCCTGACATCTGCTGGGATCTCAACACAGCAGAGAGGAGGCAGTCTAGGAGGTTCTTAGACTGCATGGAGGACAGCTTCTTATCCCAGGTGCTGCGTGAGCCTACCAGGTGCAAGGCTATGCTTGACCTCCTCTTCACCAACAGGGAAGGGCTGGTGGGTGATGTGGTGGTCGGAGGCTGTTTAGGGGCCAGTGACCATGAAATAATAGAATTTTCAGTATTCAGTCAAGCTAAGAGGGCCAGCAAGAAGACCTCCATTCTGGACTTCCGGAGGGCGGACTTCAGGTTGCTCAAGGAAACAATTCAGAGGGTTCCTTGGGAGAAAGCCCTTAAAAATAAAGGGGTCCAGGAGGGCTGGACCTGCTTCAAGAAAGAGCTGATGAAGGCTCAGGAGCAGGCTGTGCCAGTGTGCCGGAAGAGGAGCCGCCGGGGCAGACGGCCAGCCTGGCTGTGTAATGAACTTTTAATTGAACTAAGGGAAAAAAAGAGGGTGTACCATCTTTGGAAGAAAGGTGAGGCAACCCATGGAACGTTTAAAGAGGTTGCTAGGGCATGTAGGAGGAAAATTAGGGAGGCAAAAGCATATTTGGAACTTAAACTGGCCTCTGATGTGAAGGACAACAAAAAGTCCTTCTATAAATATATTAATAGCAAGAGGAAGGGCAGGGACAACCTCCACTCCTTGGTTGACATAGAAGGAAATGTTGTAACACAGGATGAGGAAAAGGCAGAGGTACTTAACACCTTCTTTACCTCAGTTTTTACTACCTGGAAAGAACGTCTACCAGACAGCTGGCCTGCAGAACTGGCAGAGGGAGCCAGGGAGCTGCATGGTTTCCCTTTGTTCCATGAGCAAGTGATAGGAGCTCTCCTCAGCAGCTTGGATCCCCACAAGTCCATGGGACCAGATGGGATCCATCCTAGGGTGCTGAGAGAGCTGGCAGATGAGCTGGCCAAACCACTCTCCATTATTTTTCATCAGTCCTGGCTCACTGGACTGGAAGCTGGCCAACGTGGTACCCATCCACAAGAAGGGCCGGTTGGATGAGCCAGGGAATTACAGGCCTGTCAGCCTGACCTCAGTACCAGGAAAGATTATGGAGCAGGTCATCCTGAGTGCAATCACACAACACTTAGAGGATGGCCAAGGGGTCAGGCCCAGCCAGCATGGGTTTAGGAAGGGCAGGTCCTGCCTGACCAACCTGATCTCCTTCTATGATCAGGTGACCCGCCTGGTGGATGTGGGGAGGCCTGTGGATGTAGTCTACCTGGACCTCAGCAAGGCCTTTGACACCGTTCCCCATAGCAAGCTCCTGGCCAAGCTGTCAGCCCATGGCTTGGATGGGACCACACTGCGATGGGTTAGGAACTGGCTGGAGGGCCGAGCCCAGAGAGTGGTAGTGAATGGTGCCACATCCAGCTGGCAGCCAGTCACCAGTGGTGTGCCCCAGGGATCAGTGCTGGGCCCCATGCTCTTTAACATCTTTATTGATGATCTGGACGAGGGCATCGAGTCCATCATCAGTAAATTTGCTGACGACACCAAGCTGGGGGCAGGAGTTGATCTGCTGGAGGGTAGAGAGGCTCTGCAGAGGGACCTCGACAGGCTGGGCAGTTGGGCAGAGTCCAACGGCATGAGATTTAACACATCCAAGTGCCGGGTTCTGCACATTGGCCACAGCAACCCCATGCAGAGCTACAGGCTGGGGTCAGAGTGGCTGGAGAGCAGTCAGGCTGAGAGGGACCTGGGGGTGCTGGTCGACGGTAGACTGAACATGAGCCTGCAGTGTGCCCAGGCAGCTAAGAGGGCCAATGGCATCCTGGCCTGCATCAGGAACAGTGTGGCCAGCAGGAGCAGGGAGGTCATTGTGCCCCTGTACACTGCACTGGTTAGGCCGCACCTCGAGTACTGTGTCCAGTTCTGGGCCCCTCAGTTTAGGAAGGATGTTGACTTGCTGGAACGAGTCCAGAGAAGAGCAACAAAGTTGGTGAGGGGTTTGGAACACAAGCCCTACGAGGAGAGGCTGAGGGAGCTGGGGTTGCTTAGCCTGGAGAAGAGGAGACTCAGGGGTGACCTTATTACTCTCTACAACTACCTGAAGGGAGGTTGTAGACAGACAGATGTTGGTCTCTTCTCCCAGGCAAGCAGTACCAGAACAAGAGGACACAGTCTCAGGCTGCGCCAGGGGAGGTTCAGGCTGGATGTTAGAAAAAAGTTCTATACAGAAAGAGTGATTGCACATTGGAATGGGCTGCCTGGGGAGGTGGTGGAGTCGCCATCACTGGAGGTTTTTAGGAGAAGACTTGACAGGGTGCTTGGTGCTGTGGGTTAGTTGCTTGGGCGGTGTTGGATTGGTGATGGGTTGGACGCGATGATCTTGAAGGTCTCTTCCAACCTGGTTTATTCTATGTATTCTATGTATTCTATGATCTTTAAGGTCCTTTCCAACCCAAACCATTATATGATTTTTGGAATATTCTGTTTGACAAAGAATTTTTTATCCATTCCTGTTTTCCATTTTATGTAAATCTATCTTAACTCAAAATGTTTAGAAGTTAGACCACTGTGCAGTTATGTGCAGGGAAATACAGCTGTCACTGGGAGAAAAGCAGAAGTGCTCAATCCCACTGAATCTGTTTACTGGCATGCAGCCATGTATGTCCTTAGACTGAAGGAATTGTGATCAAAACTACTTGATCAAATCAAGGAGATGCCATACTCTCAAGTGCAGACTGGTCAGTGAGATATGTTTTGGTCAAACTTCATTTTAGTTTGCTTGTGAAAAAGGTGACTTTGCCTCAAGCTCAACTCTGAAGGCTAGGCCAAATCTTCCTTGCTGTGTGCTTGTTTTAGGGATCAAAGATGCAGTCTAGAACCTCATCCTGGCAAGTCCAGCTTCCATAAATGCTGAGCCACGCTCTGAAACTCACATTTCCTACAATGAAGCTGTAGCTTTGTAATTTCTTTAGTCTCCAGCAGTTGTCTCACCCATATGTTGTCACCATGGAGACCATGTAAGTCCCCTTTAGGGACTTGCTACCTGTTCGGCCGTTTCTGTGATACTAAATTAGAAGAGGTGACCATTGCATCACTTTCTTCCATAGTATTAGCACCCAACATACACAGGCATAAGTTACATTCCCTGTGCGACCATAACTACGCAAGATTTCTCTGAGTTACACCAATATTCAACATCCTTTCCATTGTACTTTTTTTGATGATCACAATCTGTGAAGCTGTTTGTGATAAACTTGTTCCAGGTTTAATTATTCCTAATCTTCTGTATGCAAATATGCCTAGTGCTTTACATTTACATGTTTTTGTTTTTCTCAAATGTCTTAATTTTCTGTGGGGTTTTGTTATTGATTTGGAGTTGAGGTTGAGGGTTTTTATTCTCCTTTCTTTCTTTTCTTTTCTTTTTTCTTTTTTTAAGAGAACATTCCCACCCCCCCAAAGATAACTTCCTTTTTGCGGTCCCTTAATTACCCAGCAGTCTATTAGGCAAAGTCTAAGAAGCTTATTTGCTTATTAGCTCCAGACTTTTTGGGTCAAGCATATCTTGTCATAAACATATTGTTTCTGTCTTTCCAGTCACCATCCCATAATGGGTCTAGGGATGCCTGGTGATTAGGAAAGATTTTATCATCCTCAGAAGTTTTCTATGACCAGCGATTTCCATAGCACAGCAGGTGAGGCCAAGATTAAAAAACAAAACAAAACAAAAACCCCAACACCAAACCAAAAAGAATCCACAGAAAAACAACACAACCCAAACCATCTGTTCTGAAATAGCAGTAACCAAGAGTTTAAAAACACAGTTGTGATAGCAGTGATTCACTTAAAATCCACTATTTCACTAGTGGCTTTGTTTAATTTTCAGTCATTGATGCTGTATTTTACTTCCCTTTCCCTGCAAACACTTGGCTAGCAAAGCTTGTGGAGAAGCACAAAATAAATACAACTCTAAGCAGAAATCTATTCTGAAAAATTAGTCCAGACAGATAAGATGTATTTACTGCTGGTTTAACTGTATTTATAGCAAAGTACGGAAGTTTTAAGGCCAGGCTGAGTGGGGCTCAGAGCAACCTGATATAGTGTGAGGTGTCCTTGACAATGGCAGGGGGGTTGGAACTGGATGATCCTTGAGGTCCCTTCCAACCCTGACAATTCTATGATTCTTTGAAGAAGATGATTCTGTTATATCTGAAGAATATCTCTCAATGTATTTCATTCTTCCTTGGGTAATATTGAACACAGCATTAAATCCACACTAGCTAGAAGCTGAAAGTTGGTTAAAAGGAGCTCTTAAGAGGTGTGTTCTTTCCTGGGGATGTGTTTGACACTTTTTTTCTTGGAAGATTTGCACCTAAATGTAGTCGAGACTCAGCTGTCTGTGTGTTACACAGGAAACTAGCTTTTTAATGACATTCCAACTTTAGGACCCATTTGGTGGCTGTTTTGAGACAGAAAGCTAGGCTGGCAGAGCTGCTTCTGGAGCAATTTCCTTAAGTCATTAAAATGCATGCTAGCAATAATCATCTGAAATTCTAAGAGGAAACATTTCTCTGGTCTACAGAGCTATAATGCCCAGGGACTGGAAGTTGGCTCAAAGCAGAGATCATGGTCATCCATCCCGTGAATTCAGTTATGAGCCATTGGACATGAATTTCTCATTCTTTTCATAGCAGGAAAGGAAAGGGGAAAGGAAAGGTAAACAAGGAGAAAAAAAAAAAGGTGGGGGAGGGGCAATGGCACCAAATATACCTTTCTTTTTTTTTAAGTGCCATATGTTTATGATGATTGGCAACTTCTTATCTCCATAGGATATTTTGGCCAGCTGTGTTACACTTGCTTTAGTTGTATTTTCCTTCTACGTTTGCATTGCCTTGCCTGCTTTTTTAAGGAGATAAAAACAGGTCACCTATCTTTTTTATTTTCAGAGCCATAATGTGCTTGAGTTCTTTTTCTGAGCAGGATGGACTTGTTGAAGGAGAAAAGGAGTAATCCAAGTCTTTCAGCTGTGACTAATTTCTATCCCAGGTGTTTTTTCCCCCAGTTTTGCTTCTTTATTAGCACCTTTCCCTTTTGTCACCTAGAGCAGATTGAAAATTAATGGTGAGGTCCAGCTGCTAAGTTAATACTGACAGAGAACAAAACCATTCTGGAGTAGGCAAGTAAATTCCCCTGTAATCTGATTCAGTACTTTTGGTATGAGGGACATTGTTTTAGTTTGACTCTGGCAGAACTCTGTGGTTGGAATATGAAATCCTTGAAGAAGTCAGGCTCTTTGAAGAGTCAACTAAATTCTCAATTAAACTACATCACCTCATAATTTGTATTTACTGCTTTTAAATCAGCTACCATGAAACTGGTGTGGAAAGAGCTTCCTAAGGTCATAAACAACAGAAGCAGGACTTGAATAATTTAAGCAAACTGCATTAAAATAATTGGATACCATGCACTGCATGTGATCCTCCACTCCAGTTCTTGTCCTTGTCAGTCTTTTGATCCTTTGCCTGACATGAGAGAAAGGAGTAGCAGATACAGAAAACTAGGTAGCTGGAGCAGAGAGGGGTATGAGGATGATGCTATTTCCAACAAAATCAAGGTATGACATTTTCACATGTCATAGAGAACCTGAGACTGAATCAGTCTAGTGAGATTAGTTAGTTTTCCACTTCTCCTGTAGTTTAAAATTATTTTTCTGATCCTTTCTATCGTACAAAGAGCTTTCATTTGGTTTTGATTTGGCCTTAACTTTACTTGCTAACAGGGAGTGAGGTTACCAGGTCACTCTGATTGTCCTTTCACCCTTTTATTGACTGTACAATTGTAAGAAAGAGTGATCTTTTAAATGGTCCCACACTTCCCATATGACAATGTATCCTTTCATGAGAGCTATAAAAAAGGTAGCACCCTATAAAGACTTGGGGATCAGTTCTGGCTTCTTATTTTTTGACTTTGGGAATTTTCTAACTGCAGCCATTGCACCAAAAAATGACATGAAATACCGTGTTCTGCAAGAACTCTTTACCTTCGGATGAGAAATTTCATAGAAAGTCCTGCTCAGCCAGCACACGCTCTCCACACATGGGCCTGAGTACATCTGCTGAGTTTGTTGAACATGTCCAAATACTGATTTTCTCAGAAGATTAAAAACATGGATAGAGCAGTCTACCATGCCATTTAAAAATCTCTATTGAAATAGAGACAACACTAAAAAAATGGAGGTGGGGGTGCAGAACTGCACTTAACAGAACTTGTGTGTCTCTGTGCCTTTGAATCTATTGTAATAATGCTTTTGAAGAAGTAGAAGTCGTGATGGGGAAACAGATCAGACAATAAAGTTATGAACAACACAGAAGAGGGTCCAGGAATCCTCTTCAGAAACTGGAACTTGAAATAATCATAGAATGATAAAGGTCAGCAAGTCCAACAATTAACAGGAACTTCTGTGTAGCTTAAAGCATGAACAATATCATCCATTTAATCCTGGCCTCACTGTAAGTTTGAACATTAAACAAAATTGCTGTTTAAAAAATGTAATGGCTATAATGCATAGACCTTTATGATCAGTGTAGGTGCTTCTTTAAAAGTATTCTAAAGGAAAGTCATTGCATGAATAATGGCATTGTAAAATTGGAGATATAGCTCCAGGGTTTACAGTGCCTCAGCAACTTCCACTTAAAATATATTTTAATTAAGATAAAAGTAACTTGTTTTTATGAAGTAAAACATTTTAGATTTGAGTCTATAATCTGTGGCCAGAGTTGCAGTCCTTAAAGATTTTGCAGGCAGGTGCATATATCTGTAATACTTGCACAATGATTTTGCCTTGTAATATTTTTTTGTGGAATCTCCAAGACATTCTTGGAGATACCCAAGAGGGAAGAGAGTGAAGAATCACAGAGTCCTAAGCAGTGTGATACTTTAGCCTGAATAGGCCCTAGAGTATACCTGCATCTCATTCAGGACCAGATTTTACAATCTGTACCTTGGGTAATCCCTTGATGGGAGGTGGTCACAAAGGGCCACATTGTATTCAGAATGAGCAAGATCTTTAGATCTTCTCCACATACTCCACTCGATAAAGTTAAGAAGGTTTAAAGTATAGTTTTAGTTTCAAAAATAGGGGTCTGAATTCAGGAAATCATGACATGCACAGAATAAACTGTATGGATTCCTGCCTTGGTATATTCCTGGCAGATCGGTAAAACCTGTTTGCTGGCAATGACTTGAAAATCCAGCTGCTTCTGTTTTTCCTTTAAAATAGAATGATGGCTCAGGGACAAGCTGCAGATATGTCTTGTTGCCTAGTTTCTCCACTAAAGATTCTTTCCATGAGATAGGTCTCCCCAAAAGCCTTAAATTCTGGTGTTTTCCCTGCATGAGGTATGACTGGGACTGTAAACTACAGGTTTGTTTGTTTCTATGAGTGTCTGACAAATGTGGATTAGTCACTGCTCTCTGCACTATCATTCCCTATCAGCCTCTTTCCTGACTTGAATCTGTTTTGGGGTAGCATTCCACAGATTAATTATTCTTAGGTTACCAAATTAATCTTAGATTAGTACTGTTTATGGTCATTGGTCTTACTAGGTCCATCTGTGATCTGTAGCGGGAAGACATTATAGACTAGAATACAATAGAATAAACCGGGTTGGAAGAGACCTTCAAGATCGTCATGTCCAACCCATCAACCAATCCAACCCACCTAAACAACTAACCCATGGCACCAAGCACCCCATCAAGTCTCCTCCTGAACACCTCCAATGACGGTGACTCCACCACCTCCCCAGGCAGCCCATTCCAATGGGCAATCACTCTCTCTGTATAGAACTTTTTCCTAACATCCAACCTAAACCTCCCCTGGTGCAGCCTGAGACTGTGTCCTCTTGTTCCGGTACTGGATGTCTGGGAGAAGAGACCATCATCCGTCTGTCTACAACCTCCCTTCAGGTAGTTGTAGAGAGTGATAAGGTCACCCCTGAGTCTCCTCTTCTCCAGGCTGAGCAACCCCAGCTCCCTCAGCCCCTCCTCATAGGGCTTGTGTTCCAAACCCCTCACCTACTTTGTTGCTCTTCTCTGGACTCGTTCCAGCAAGTCAACCTCCTTCCTAAACTGAGGGGCCCAGAACTGGACACAGGACTCGAGGTGCGGCCTAACCAGTGCAGTGTACAGGGGCAGAATGACCTCCCTGCTCCTGCTGGCCACACTGTTCCTGATGCAGGCCAGGATGCCATTGGCCCTCCTGGCTGCCTGGGCACACTGCAGGCTCATGTTCAGCCTACCATCAACCAGCACCCCTAGGTCCCTCTCCACCTGGCTGCTCTCCAGCCACTCTGACCCCAGCCTGTAGCTCTGCATGGGGTTGTTGTGGCCAATGTGCAGAACCCAGCACTTGGATGTGTTCAATCTCATGCCCTTGGACTCTGCCCATCTGTCCAGCCTGTCGAGGTCCCTCTGCAGAGCCTCTCTACCCTCCAGCAGATCAACTCCTGCCCCCAGCTTGGTGTCATCAGCAAATTTACTGATGATGGACTCAATGCCCTCATCCAGATCATCAATAAAGATGTTAAAGAGCATGGGGCCCAGCACTGATCCCTGGGGCACACCACTAGTGACTGGCTGCCAGCTGGATGTGGCACCATTCACCACCACTCTCTGGGCTCGGCCCTCCAGCCAGTTCCTAACCCATCGCAGTGTGCTCCCATCCAAGCCATGGGCTGACAGCTTGGCCAGGAGTCTGCCATGGGGGACGGTGTCAAAGGCCTCGCTGAGGTCCAGGTAGACTACATCCACAGCCTGCCCCACATCCACCAGGCGGGTCACCTGATCATAGAAGGAGATCAGGTTGGTCAGGCAGGACCTGCCCTTCCTAAACCCATGCTGGCTGGGTCTGATCCCTTGGCCATCCCCTAAGTGCTGTGTGACTGCACTCAAGATAACCTGTTCCATAATCTTGCCTGGCACTGAGGTCAGGCTGACAGGCCTATAATTCCCTGGCTCATCCAGCCGACCCTTCTTGTGGGTGGGCACCACGTTGGCCAGCTTAAAGTCTTCTTGAACCTCTCCAGTGAGCCAGGACTGCTGAAAAATGATGGATAGTGGCTTGGCCAGCTCATCTGCCAGCTCTCTCAGCACCCTAGGATGGTTCCCATCTGGTCCCATGATGCACCTTGTGATCCTATGATGCACCCTCGTACTTCTTGATCTTTTCTCCATCAACCAGCTGCTGAAAACTGAATTGTCTGTTCTTAGGGCAGGGATTTTTAACAATTCACTGTCGCCTTGGTTTTAGATCTCAGCCTGGGAGTTGCAGTTTCAATGACTCTGACTGGAAGCAGTAATCTCATTGATAACCTACTTATTGTTCATTTGAAGACCCTGCAGGTATTTCTTTGGAAAGCTTGCTTTCATCATGATTTTGTTTCTTGTTTTCCCTCATGCAGCACTATTCTTTCTGATGTAATTCTGTGCAGATAGAATCCTGTGAAAAGCGTTTAAAAAGTTCATTTAAAATAAGTCATTCTCTCACCTTTGCAGCACTTTTTATACTGGTTCTAGAAAGCTACTCTGAACTGTTGGATATATACATATTTTTTAAAGCCTTCATAAAAACAGAGTTGCAATACATGGAGTATTTCAGAATAATTGCTGCCAACACTAATGTATCTGCTTTAAGCTGTTTTTGTTATTCTACCTACTGTGCCACTCAGTAGCAGAAACCAAATACACTGTAATGCCTACAGAATAGCTGGGGTTTTTTATATTATTTTTTTCTTATGAACCATGATCTTTCATTCCTTGACAGCACAGACTGCCAAAGCTCCTATCAAAGCACTGCTGTGCTTGTGGTTTTAAATAATCTTTTCTATGACCATATTGTACATCTGTTTTCAGGGTGAGAGGGGGGACGCTGTGGATGCTGTGCAGAAATACCTGAATAGTCCTGTGTCCTAGTCAATAGTATCACTTTTGGAGTGTGGTTTTATTCATGTGTCTTCTACATCAAAGTAGCAGTGACTTCTAAGCAGCTAAAATAACTCTGAAATTATCCTTTTGAGGTCTCTGGTGAAATTACATAGCAGTTTTTTACACTTACAATGTATATACACTGTTAAAATAATAAATGTGAGTGTTGCTGACATAAAAAAAAAGGCATTAATGCACTGCACTCAAAATGCCTCATTTGCGGCTGTTGCTGGGGACTGCTGTGCTTATTTCATTCCCTTACAGGTGTAAAATTAGAGAACAGTTCTCTGACATCAGTGGAGCATTGCTATGAATAAGGTGATGAGAGAGAGAGAGATCTAGTTCATAGTTAAAAAAACCATCATTATCAGTTCTGTTACCAGATTGTCCTATACCTAGAGTATAAAACTGATAATCAGAGACAAGAATATGTTATGGGGTTAATAAATTATTTAATTCTTCTTGCCTTCTCACCATCCACTGCCCCCTCTCTCTCAGGGGGTGGAAAAAAGAAAAAAAAAAAAAGAGGAAAGGAGTCTCTGAAATGATGGACTGGAGCAGAGAGCAGTCCTGCAAACAGCTTGGATTCGAATACCTCAATGTTTACACATTTGGTTCACCATGGAAAGTAAACCCTAAGAAACTATTCCATATCTGGAGAAGACAAGGCTGTGGGGAGACTATTGCAGCCTCTCAATAATTTAAAGGGCCTAAAAGAAAGATGGGGACATACTTTTTAACAAGGTCTCTTGTGATAGGACAAGGGATATTGGTTTCAAACTAAAAGAGAGGGGATTTAGACTAGATATAGGGAAGAAATTTTTATAACAAGGGTGGTGAAACAATGGTGCAGGGTGCCCAAAGAGGTGCCCCATCCATGGAAACATTCCAGATCAGGTTGTCTGGGGCTCTGAACAACCTCAGGTAGTTGAGGATGTCCTTGTTCACTGATGGGGCATTGGACTAGATGAACTTTAAAGGGTCCTTCCTACCCAGACCAGTCTATAATTCCATGATTTCAAAAGACCTACTAAGCTTGGAACACATTTAAGTGAAGTTTTAGTTATTCTTACATTGCTGACTTACCAAAGGTTCATCTGCTTTTGAGCTAGGATTTTCTTTCCTATGTTTTGTTTTTAATGACTAGTATTTTTCCACCTGCATTCTGGAATACAAATATGCACAGATTCTTCTGACAATTCCTGGAGTTCTGATGAAAGAGAGAGGGTGCTGCTACATCACCTGAAATGTGTCAGTCAGATTGCATTTAGATATCATCACATGAAGTTGTACCAGTGCCACAGCTGTGAGGCTTTTTTACCCCTCTTACAGAACATGGTTTGTGGATGTGGAAGTTGACATACTTGATAATTTGAAAACCACAACTTGTCAAAAATGATAAGTGCTTTAATAACTCTTCTTTCATTATAATCTCATTTATCAGACCTATAATATTCAAAATTCTTCAAGGGTTACTTAGCTGCTTATCTCTGTACAATTAGGGCTGGTTAAGTTGTTATAATATGCTAAGTAAGTTATCATAGTATCTGGACAAGTAATTTTGACAGTTGTAATGTACTAATATGTCACAGCACTGGGAGGGTGATGAGAGTTGTTGCTGCTTTTTTCACCAGTTGAGGCTGCCTATTTTT
Source organism: Dryobates pubescens (assembly GCF_014839835.1). NCBI lineage: Eukaryota > Metazoa > Chordata > Aves > Piciformes > Picidae > Dryobates > Dryobates pubescens. Next base: position 2,400,739 of record NC_071624.1, on the reverse strand, counting down.
CATTACCCATTTTCAACTCTGTGAAAAGCTTCACTCTGGTGACATCTACTTGCCAAATTTCTCTGGTTCCTGCTACAGACAGTGCCATACCCAGAACCCTGTGAAATAGCCAGGAAGACAAGTGGGTATGTAAGTGGGCAATTCTCAGTCCAGGTTCCAGGTCATTACCAAGTATATATTTTTTTCAGCCTGATCTTCTGTTCTGGTTGTGGTGGTAGAATGGCTTTGTGAATCCAGTTAAAGTGCATATTTTGCAAAAATGCCTCAGTTACAAATAGAGCTATGTAGTAAGGAAAGCTTATCTCAGTTCTTAAAGTATGTTGTTTGTCTCTCTCTCTGTGTTACACTGTTTTCCTGTGTATACATTTTGTAAACAAATCATAAGCTTTTTCTAAGTGCAACTTCTATAAATTTATCTCAGTATTACAGGGACAAAACATTTTATCTAAAAATTTCCTGTAATAAAGATTCCTTGGTCTCTTACTGACAACTGTTTGAGCTCCCTATCTTCAACATGTGCCTGCATGTAAGAATACTTGTTGTTTTGCTCAAGCATGATTATGACAGATGGACTGGTGTTTAGCCTTTGTAACCACCTGCAGTTTCCAGTGAAGTCTAGAGGATCAACAGTTACTCAGTGTATCCAGAAATTAAGCTTTTAGTAAACAAGCCTGTTAATTATGTGCAACAAGAAGCATGATCTAGTTCACTCGGCTTTAGTTATGCAAGGCTAATAGAAGGAGGCGAAATTGTAAACAGTTTGTGTCATGAGAGCAAGCCGGTATGACTTTTGAGTAAGCACAACACGCCAGTAAAATTACATTTCCATTAGTTGGAGACAACTTTGCACTATATTCACAGAGAGAAACACAGTTTTTAAATTAATCAGAATGTTGCAAAATATATAGGCATTTTCATGGCAAGGCCACCAGAGAAGCTGGTTTCAGCAAATGCCTGACAAGTGGTTTGTCAGTTCCTCCTCCCAGAAAACCATTTGTTACCGGAAAGTTAAAGTCTGTAAATCCTTGTTCTAAAACCTGTGCCAACACAGCATTTGCTTTCCAGGGCTAGAGCCAAGCATTCACAAAATATTACTGCCACAGCCAGTCCAGTTCTGTTTGTCCAGTCATGATAATGTAAATACCACAAAACAGGGTCTAGTGTTAACCTCAAAAATGGCTTTGAAACAACTTTACAACTTGATAAAATACTTTGTTTGTGTTTCCTGCCAGATATATTCAAATTACTATCATAATTTACTTCAGAAACTGCAAATGTGATTTGTTTCTTTACATTGTTGAGGAGCAGTTAAATAGAAACTATATGGATATTTATTTGCACTTCCTAAATTGCTGAAATGATTTATTATTGTGCAATTTTCATGGTGTTACATTTTTATTGCTTTATATTGCACATGTTGGATTTTAATAGTTGCATCCTTCATTCCATTAATTTCAAATTAAACATTAAATTGCAATGAAATGTTCAGTCATAGCTTCTAAAGCATAAAAAATAAGCTTTGTTCTTCACTTTCTAGAGAGAAAATGGGGATGGAATACAGACTAAATAGAAAAACAATCAGTTCTCTCAGCAAGTTCTGTGATGTTATATATAACAGCATCTGGCAGCTTTGAGATCGCTGTTCATTTGTATACTACAAGGCTTAGTTTTCTTGTGCTTCAGTTAACCAAGGATAATTTGGCCATCAGCAATTATGGATTTTACCAGTACTCAGTAAGGAATTGCTTTTTTGCCTTTGAAATCAACGAAAATTTTGTACCTAATCACTAAGAACCAGCTTGTATTATTTTACTTCAACCGTATTTGCAGGTAGTTTTTGGTTGGTTGGGTGGGTGGGGTTTTTGTAGGATCTCATTTGCTTAAAAAGCGAAAGGGCTGGCTCTGCAAACACTTATCTCTCTAATTAAGTTCATACCTTTCAATACTCCCATAGAAATATTACTTCTTAGTAAGTGTCTTTGGCAAAATATGCCAAAACAAACAAAGATTTTAAAGTAAATTAAAGGAATAGATCATGAATCCAGAATATTTCAGAATAGAGATGCAACTGAAATACTTTTATTGAATTCATTCCTCTTTTAGTCATACCTGGTGTTGATTTGAGGCAGAAGGTGAGAGAATAACCTCTGCCCTCCCCAGATACTGCAATGTTCACAAGATCATCTGTGTGTTTGAGGACAAGAACTCTAGTGATTAGAAATTCCTATAAAGTCTATATTCCTGGAGAGTAGGAATTAAACCCAGGGATGAAATCTCAGACCCATTATGATCTATGACGCGTGCTGTGTGTTCTCAGAACGACTAGCATTGCCAGTCTCTGACATACGTCAAGAAGCAAAGAAACACTTTCTTTTGGAAAGGTTAAAATAAAAAGGCACAAAATGCAGCTGGATACGATGTCATGAAGAACACCCAGACTAACATACCCAGAAAAGGGCAGCAAAGGGGGAGCAGAAATCAAAGAGAAAAAGCAAAGCCATTAAATATTTATAGTGGAGCGGTAAAAGTACGATTTATCAAAAATACAGTTTTACCGAAGTAGAAATATTTTGTGGCTGTTTTGATAGTTCTGCTGTTTCTGCAGTGTTGATGGGGTTTGTGAGAGGACTGAATTGAAAATCTGACCTTTCTCTGAAAACAACTATTTTGATGTGGCTCAGTTTCATGAAAAGTTTCAAATGGTTTTTAATTTCACATTGGGAAAAAAGCTAACATCATCATCAAAGCTGCTGAATAATATGGCTCTCTGGGGAGCTCCTGCTTAAAAGAAAAGATGAAGCCAACAAATAGGGTAACATCTAAGAGAGATAGCAAATAAGTAGGTTTTCCACTGTGTTAGATGCTAAAGCAGCACAAACCCAGCATGCTGAACTCACTGTGGCTTTGAGTTCACTGTTTGAAAAACAAGCTTCCTTGCCTTACTGAACATTTAGTATGCACAAGATAGCCCATTGTAAAATCTTAAAAGTGACAGAGTCTTTATTTTTACTGTGGAATTCTTGCAGATGCAGTTTGTAGGTCCAGTATAGTTATTTTCATATCACTGAGCTTAAGTTTCTGTCCTGGCTGACAGTCCTTCAGGAACACACAAGAATCTTACTGACGGCTGAGTAGGTGTAAGTTATTGTCTCAGAAGAGTCTGAGAATTTGTACTGCTTAAGTATTTCCACTGTTATTAGCAGAGTCAAAAGTTTGAAGTAAGGAACAAAAATCTCAAGCAGCAACTGCTGCTCAAGGGCAGCTCTGGAGCTAGTTGCTGCTCAAGCGGGCAGTTCACCTAGCTGAGGTTTTCACACCCCCAATGTGTAAAATATTAAGTTTTAGCAGGTTAAGGCAGCTCTATGCAGACTCATGGTGGGGAGTCTCTCTTCTATTTCTATACCTAAACCCCAGGCTTTCTCATGAACTGCAGATTCACTGCCAAACCCTTCCAGCATAAAAATGCAGCTATTTATTGACTGAACTATGGTCAGTGGCTGGAGCTAGTTGATAACTTACTGGTGATGGCCAGGGGAGCAACAATATGCTTAAGATCAGACCACTATAAAATGGCACCAATACTTATCTCCATAAAGGCATGGTAGGAAATAAACTCTGCAGAAGAAAATAAGTGGGGTGGGGAGAGGGAAGAGTAAAAAAAGAGTTTGTAAGGCTCAGAGGAATAAGGTAAGCTGAATATAGCTTTTTAGACATGATAGTAGCAATTCTAAGTGTCCCCACAAATTAGAATACAAATGATCTAGTGAGAGAACTGCATTAACTTTTTCTTTTGATAAATTTATTGTCTTCACTGTGTGATTTCCATTCCGATAAAAGGCCAGATGCTATAATTCTGACTAGGTTTTTTTCTCATTTGTGTTGATGCTTTGTAGTAGAAGCATTTGTGTCCAAAGTAATTCATCATGTCTAGAGATCCAATACAAATTATGACTTTACACTTGGAGCTTAATATTTCAGATTATTTGAACAAGTGAAAGTAAAAACAAATGGAAAAAAAGCCATGATTAGGAGGAACCATATGGTGCTCTGGTAACAATTAAATTCAGTGCTCTACTTTACTGCAGGTCTGCAGGATGGACAGATTAAACCCTTGTGCCCAGGCTCCATGCCAAGAGTGAATTAATTTTCCTAAGGTTTTTATTTAATCTGCCTCTGTAGGAAGAGGCAATACAGAGTAAACAGCTGACAGAAAACTTGGGGATGTGTAAGTACTTTACCCCTTTCCTAATCCCTTGCTCTCTTAGGCATGTTTTATGGGCACAGAATGAAACAGTCCTGAAATACCTAGCATGTCTGACATATTCTACTGTGCATGTTAACAAGACTTTAGGAGCCAGTGAAAAGACCCAAACTGCATAATTTCCCTTTTATCTTGCTTCACAGGCTGCAATTGCCGAGAAAATTCCACAGTTATCCACAAGGATTTTTCACTATACCTCTTTGGTCTCTTCCAACCTGGTTTATTCTATGTATTCTATGTATTCTATGTATTCTTTAATGCTTATTTATTGCAAATCTGACATGTCTGTGTACACACTTTGGAGAAAATTCTCATAAAAATTCACTATTTTTGTCCTCACTTCATTTGAAAAAGTAAAAATCACAGACGACTTTGCAGTTTTTCTTATGTCTTACATGCAGAATACTGTCTCTCCAGGCTTTCTACCAATTGGACAGGCAGGAATGGGTGCCTGTTTATTTCAGCACAGCTTAGAGCTGCTGGCACCCAGGTGTCTGCAGAATCCTATTTGCACATGGCCTCAAATGACACACATTGCTCTCAGGTGTTTCTGTCATACTTTTTAATGGCATTCCATTATCAACAACCTGATGTTTCAAATTACAGATCTGAGAGAAAAAAGGTGGTGAATGGCTATCTCAAAATGTTGGCATGGTGGAAGGAGGACACAGGCCTATTGATGATAATGTGTAGTCAATCTCTTTACATCTGTTTCACTTTTCTGTGGAGCCTGATAGTCATTGCCGGTTTGGAATTATTTTGTGGTTAGTATTTTTAACAAGGTAGCCCTACCTCCTAGTGTTTGCCTCTCCTTTGATTTACATGGTCAAGTACATTGCTTCTAGTATGCCCACAGTTCCTGGTATTGCTCTAAAGTTAAAGCTTACTGATGCCTTTTGAGTAGAAACAGAGAAAAAATGAACAGATCATTCAGTGTGTGCTTTGAAATAGCTAATTATATCCCAAAACAATACACTCAAAATTATTCAGAGGAACAATTTTAATAAATACAACATCTTCCAAGTATTATTTCAGAAATTGTCTACCTTGATAAAGGGCCCCAGGGAAAGGTAACTAAGTTTTTCTGTCAGTCTGCAGAGTCTTCAATAGAATGACAGCTGCTGAGATTTGAATCTCAGTGCAACATGGTGCTATTAATTTTCTTATTTATCTCTGTATTTCTCACAAGGAATCCAGATCTAGCATGTCATATTGGTGCACCTATCCTGCTGCTGAAAATGTTTCTGTTAGGTTTGCCTTCCATGCTGCAGGAATTCTGTAAGCAGTACATATTTGCTAGCCAACATTCTTAATCCTAATTTGAAATTCTAGTCATATTATATATCATTACATACTTTATTCTAGTAGCATTTATCCTTTAACAGCACAGAAATACTCAGTGAATAGAAATGATTGAAAGTATTCTAATAACCTTGTTAATCTTACATGCAGAGGCCTCTAGTTCTGTCATAGAAACAGGCTCACCTTTTTCCAAAGGTTATACGCAGTAAAATTGGTCAGTGCCTCTCTAGGCCGTTTATCTCCTCTTTGTCTCAGTGTAGATCTCACTCATCTAGAGGAGAAACAGCTTCATGATCTGGCTTTCAGACACAGATGTGGAATTAGGGCAGTGGTAGCATCTGGGCGTCTGTGTTTATTGAAAGATGACTGAAACAATGAGATGTTTCATCTGCAGTGGCAGCAAATCTTCAGTCACTAACTGGAAATGCCGCACCCTCATGTGAACACTAGTGAATAATGCAGGTGGGGTGTGTGAAGATGACAACTCGTACATGTGTTTCTGGGTGTTATTGACACGTGAAACAGTAAATCAGAAAATGACCCAGTTGGGAATGAAATAATTATGCTCCACTTAGCTTCTGATGGATAAAGTTCCTTTTATAAATTGCATTTTTTTCAGTTTTAACTGCACAGTTGCAGGATTATATTTCAAATAGTTCATTATAATGTGGTAGTCTGAAAAATGGCGAGGGAAATATTTCTAGTAATGATCATGTAACTGCTCAAGAGACTCTGCTGTGCTTGACAGCACTGTACCTAAACAGGGCTGCTGCTTCCGCGTGTTATGTGTGTGGTGTGACACTCATCTACACTGCTGAAGCCACAAGATACTTGCAGGCATGAAATGTGGCTAGCAAAAGTCTTACATTGTTAGAGGAGCTCCATATATTATAATTATATATTTTTTTTACTTCTCTTAAATCGTATCTTCTTGCTTGCATTCTCTCTTGAGTCTTGCAGACTTCAGAAATAAGATTAAGAAATGGTAGAGGTTGCTTAAAATGGAATGTTACGTTGATATGTTTTATGGGAGGAACAAATGACAATGTATTTCTGTGTTCTGAGATAGAAGCTGTTCAAATACTGTGTAATCATTAGTTAATTAATCACATCTTTGTGTGCATAAACCTTTATCTCCTTGCTACATATTTTTCTGATACACCTCAATATTTGTTTTAGTCTTCGTATAAACATGTATCATTTTTTCATGGTTTAAGCTGGAGTGCACAGGTCTCTTGTGCAGCTCTGAGTGCACAAGAGTGGTAGTCTAATTTCCAGCAGAGCAATGTGGTTGTATACCTTACTACAACCAGAGCAAGGCCCTGAAAATTGTACTTTTTAAACAAGCTTATTTAAACAAAATCTTGGAGCATTTTTTTTCAGGTGCTTCACTGCTCAGTGCCTTCATGGCCTAAGTGATTTCCCTGGGAAACTTATCATGCAGCCAGGAAGAAACTCAGATATGATTGCTTGCTTATATGCTACCCACAGAACTACCTTTCTATGCTGAGGAATTGTCTCAGTTTCAGCAGAATGAAATCTGGTTCATTTGGATTGATCTTATGGCAACAATGAATCACATGAAGTGCAATTGCAGTTTCCTCCACTTTGCAGTTTCACATCCAGGGACTACAAGGGTAACAGTGGATTTATGCTCTTGCTTTGCAGAGCTTGTTGCCCATAAAATTAGATATGAGGAAATAATAATTTTAGCATTTTATTAAGATATGAACATCTCCCTCAGTTTATGATTTTAGTATTACTTCCTGGATTTTAGTATTTCAGTATGAGTGTAATAGCATTGACTTCAATGAGCTGGAAAAGCATATATAGTTGTTACTGCCTTGCTTAATTATTTTTTTTTATCCTTAAAGATATGTGACATGTCTAATGGTTATTTTGCTTCCTTTTCCCAAATACCCTTTCCTCCCTCAAAACATAACCTTCTGTGTTCTGTAATTATTTAAAGCGTAGCTACATCTTATGATAGAAAAACTTGTCAAAGCAGTAAACCTTCCCAGTGGCACAGAGGCATGCAAAAAGTTGGCAGCTCTCTACTGCAGGAGATATTTGCAGGATTCCAGGAGAGAAACCTGTGTACAGTTGTTATCCTGGAAGGATGGACTAAGAAAAAAAAAAGAAACAGCAACCCTTAAAAAACCTTATTGACAACCCTAACATAAACTGCATTGTAGTGGGTTCATGCTGCATTTCTGAGAGAACACACACAGAGCTGAGCTGTAGTCTGAACTGTAGTCTGAGCTGTAGTCTGAACAGAGATCTTTGGTGATCAGTATTCAAAGGGCAGTATGCCTGTGTTTGGATGCCTTTCTGCATGTGGAGAGAGCATCTGTAAAGGGTTGAAGATTGAAATTTGATTGAGACTAAAAGTATTTCAATTTCATTGACCAGTGGTTTAAGTCCTTTAGGAAACTAAAAAGCAAGTGATATCCACAAACAAAGTTACATATTTTATCAAGTTCTTGGAAATCTATGGTTATACAATAGTTATGGTATACAATGGATATGGTATACAATAGTTCTCAGAACTCTATTTGTGCCATGTTGTGGAAAATTCATTACTGATAGTTGTCAGATACCTTTGTTATGATGTGATGGATCTATTTAGTGGAATCAAGTTCTTGAAGTACACACATATGGAAAAAGCACCGTTACTATCATTCATATAGGTCACAGTGATGCCCTGATCATGGCATTCCTGTCTCTGTTCTTCAGGCTGAAACTCAAGATGCATCTCTCCTGAATGGAGTATTTTTCTATGCTGAGGTGTGAGTGGATCTGTGTGTGAAAACATAGCTTTGATTCTTGGACACTTCAAGATCTTTCAGGGAGCCTGTGCTCAGCTCAGGAAGTATAAAACTTCAGCCTTCATTCTCAGTAAATGATCAGCTACGTTGATTTTCTCATCTGAAAAAATCACACACACAGAAATTATAATAAAAGGCTGGAAACTAATAAAATCAGAGTGGGATATGAATACAAATGAGTAATTTTGTCAGTTGTGAACTAATGAAGCCTGCTTTCCTACAAGTTTGTGCTTCATGTTTGATTTACTGGTACAAAAAATTGCGAGGTAGAATTGAAGCTTTTCTTATTGTTGCGGTTTTACAAGGTCTTTGTGCAGACTGTTTGCTATCAAGTGAGATGTGCCCTTTTCGTCACCTCCACACTATTTCTGTAGCATCTATTGTGCAGCTGCATAATTTTACAGCACTTGTTGGAAACTCATCTTTTTAAAATACTGTTTAAATTAGCAAATTGTTTGGGACTTAATGGCAGGAACAAATAAGCAATCATAAGACCAATGGAGAGGACAGAATATCCAGGAAACTCTAGCTGAAGTTAGTCATAGAGTCATTTAGATTGGAAAAGACCTTTAAGATCACCAAGTTCAACCATTAACCCAGCACTGCTAAGTCACTGCTTAACCATGTCCCTCAGCACCACATCTACATGACTTTTAAATCCTTCCAGGGATGTTGACTTCCACCACTTCCCTGTGCAGCTTGTTCAGGGATTGACAACCCTTTCAGGGAATAAACTTTTCCTAATGTTTCATCTAAATCTTCTCTGGCACAAACTGATGTCATTTATGTTTGTCCTCTCTCTTGTTTGTTGGGAGAAGACTCCTTCTTCACTATGAATCTCTTTTTAGGTAATTGTAGAGAGGGACAAGGTCTGTCCTGAGCCTCCTTTTTTATCCACACTAAACAATCTCAGCTCCCTTAGCTGTTATTCACAGGACTTGTGCTCTAGATCTCTGACCATCTTTGTTGCCACTTTTTGGACACACTCCAGTGCCTCGATGTACTTTTTGTGATGGCCCCAAAACTGAACACAGTACTGAAGGTGTGGCCTCACCAGTACTGAGCAGGGGGACAATCCCTTCCCTGCTTCTGCTGACCACGCAATTAGTGATCCAGGCCAGGATGCTGTTGGCCTTCTCGGACACCTGAGCACATGCTAGGTCACATTTAGATGGCTGTTGACCAACACCCCCAGGCTCTTTTCTGCTAGGCAGCTTTCCAGCAACTCTTCCCCAGGCCTGCAGTGTTGTGTGGAGTTGTGACCCAAGTGCAAGACCTGGCATTTGACCTTGTTGAAGCTAACACAATTAGCCATTTGGTGATGGCCAATTTTACGTACAACTGTTGCCTTTTATTAACTATTAATGAAAATAATCAAATGTCAGAGGTTCTATCTTTTCACTCAAAGTTTTCTGCATAATGAGAGTTGAAAAAAGGCAAAAATAATAAAAAAAAAAGAAGCCAAAATAAGCATTTAATTTTTTGTAGAACTTCTGAAATTGAGTTTAAGTGAATAATTCTGTGTCAGTGTAAATAGAGTAATACTGAGGAATTTATTTCTACTGAAGGAAGCATGAATTTTGTTTTGCATAAAGAAGGCAGCAATTTGTAATACAATTTTGTTGATTATGTCTTATAATCGCTAAATCTTGCATGTAAATGTTGCTCAGTAAGAAACATTGTCTTTAGCATTGGCCACAACAACCCCATGCAGAGCTACAAGCTGGGGTTAGAGTGGCTGGAGAGCAGTCAGGCTGAGAGGGACCTGGGGGTGCTGGTTGACAGTAGACTGAACATGAGCCTGCAGTGTGCCCAGGCAGCTAAGAGGGCCAATGGCATCCTGGCCTGCATCAGGAACAGTGTGGCCAGCAGGAGCAGGGAGGTCATTCTGCCCCTGTACACTGCACTGGTTAGGCCACACCTCGAGTCCTGTGTCCAGTTCTGGGCCCCTCAGTTTAGGAGGGATGTTGACTTGCTGGAACGAGTCCAGAGAAGAGCAACAAAGTTGGTGAGGGGTTTGGAACATAAGCCCTATGAGGAGAGGCTGAGGGAGCTGGGCTTGCTTAGCCTGGAGAAGAGGAGACTGAGGGGTGACCTTATTACTCGCTACAACTACCTGAAGGGAGGTTGTAGACAGATGGATGTTGGTCTCTTTTCCCAGGTGGCCAGTACCAGAACAAGAGGACACAGTCTCAGGCTGCGCCAGGGGAGGTTCAGGGTGGATGTTAGGAAAAAGTTCTATACAGAGAGAGTGATTGCCCATTGGAATGGGCTGCCTGGGGAGGTGGTGGAGTCGCCATCACTGGAGGTTTTCAGGAGAAGACTTGATGGGGTGCTTGGTGCCGTGGGTTAGTTGTTTGGGTGGTGTTGGATTGGTTGATGGGTTGGACTTGATGATCTTGAAGGTCTCTTCCAACCTGGTTTATTCTATGTATTCTATTCTATGTATTCTAAGATTGGTCCATTGTATTTCAGAAATTATAAACTGTCCATAGCTTTTTTCCGGCTGTTGTAACTTTTGCAGAGGAAATAATATTATCCCTAAGGTAGTAATGTGGATCTCTACCACAGTCTTCAAAATCATGTGGGCTTCAAAATTAAGAGCTGCTTATGGCTAATGCTAGTGTGTATAATTTGAAAAGAAAACAGGATTTAATTAAAACACATTAAAAATACAGCACCTCTTAATGAAGTTCAGCTCTGCAACCAAAAGATTTTATAGGAAGCAATTGGGAACCCTCAGGATATACCTTCTGGCCTTGGGAGGAGAGATCTTTTCTCTCTACCCTGGATGCAGTTGCTTTAGGATTTCACAGATGTGCTTCTACCTTTTTGTGACGTTATTAACTTATCCCTATTTTATCAACTCACCGCCACCACTATTTTTATGGTCGCTAATCCTCTATGCACCTGTTCTCAAACTCATCGAAACAAAAACCAGAGCTGTTTTGTCTGTTACTGTGCATTTGCATTTTTTAGCAACATTCTTTGAAAACAGTGATGGAAGCATTTAAAAAATGTTCTTACCTAGTTTTCAGAAACATGTACTGTTCTTTTCACACAAATAGGCTGCTATAGCTGGAATCTGGAGGTGTACATGGGGTTTTTGCAGTGTGTTTACAAATATCTTCCCATATCCATGCAGCTGTCATTACTTTTTCTTTGGTAAATGTGGATATAAAAGACAAAATCAGTGTTATATGTAAAGCTGGAATATCTGACACAGGAGCTGGATATAGAGACTTCTAAATATATTCTGAAAGCCACTTAGCATAAGTGTGATTGCCTTGCATCAGGCCTCTGAATTTGGTAAATGTTTAGACTACAGCTAAGCAGAACCTTTTTCTGCACATATATTTCCTTTTTTTTTTTTCTTTTTCTTTTAAAGAATAAGCCTGGATGTTTCCAAAAGCTGTGTTGTTTACAGCCAGACAGTGGGTCAATAAAATAATAAACACAAAACACTAAAGTCATGATTTCTGTTGATAGATTGTGCAGCTGAGGAAAACTTTGTTATTAAGAAACTATGAAGGCCACTGCTATAGGACACAACAAATAGCATTTTTATATCAGACTTCCCACATTAACTGTTATTTTCTTATTCAATTAAAAGACAAGTTAAATCCATGATATCATTTTATCATAATGTTTCATTTTGAAGTTGCAGGGTGTTTCAAAGCTATATGTGATAACATTGAGATACAAATTTCATGATCATCATCTATAATCAAAGCTGAAGAAGCTGCTTCACTTCAGCCTACTTTCATGGGTATAAGAAGTATGAGTCTTCTTCAGAGTCTGATTTTCAGAGTAAAATCCATTCCATCTTCCCCAAATATTTATGCTTGTTGAGGGTGAATGAAGAAGAACCTGGCAAAGAGCTCATCTTTTGTCCGTCTTAGGATACCACTCTAACATTTCATGTCACATGAGTGAGGGGTTGGAGCAAGCAAATGTCCAAGCAAATACTTAATGCATTTATCCAGTGCCTCATAATCACTAAAACAACTATGTGCTGATCCTGTTAAGACAGTGATAGGATTGATTACAGTTGTTAACAGTGGGATTCATCTGCCTAAATGTCAATAGTAAGTAGCTGAGCTTACCTTCAGTGCCTGTTATAAAAAAGGGAAACATACTGGTTGGTAGTTGAGGGAATATCCTACATAATCTGCACTTACACTGTAAATGTACTTAATCTTCACCCCCAATTCCACCCCACACCCCTCCCCCTCCTTCTCATTTTTTTCTTTCTCACACAAAATAAGAGTTATGAACTGCAGCACTTTTATAAAGTCACTGTGTACTCATTTCTTTAAAAATACACAGTATGTTCTAAAAGCAAAAGAGAGGAGCCAGACCTGAATTAGAGGTCATAGGTACTGAGTTTATTTAGAATTTGGCATTTGCCTCAGATATGATTGGCAAGGAGATTTCCAAAAGAGTGCAATTGTAATTTGGAAATAAATGGAAAAGGATTATGCGAGTGGGAGACCGCTTTGAATCTATAATGCATGTCCCAAGACTGACTTGCTCATAAAAGAACATGTGTTTAATATGTCATAAAAATATTTAAGCCACATTGGACTTTGTATAAATATTTCATTTTTAATGTTAGATTCTGGAGTGGCTAAAATGGAATTCAGCATGCTTATCCTTGCCTCCAGTATGAAGGATTTAAAAAAGTTCACCAGCAGCTGTGGAGGGGTTTTTCCCCCCTTCCAGACTCATATTCTCACAAGATTTTTTTATGTTGTCTTTTGGGTCCAAATCAATTTTTTCAGTCCTTGCTATATCATCCGTTTTGTTACATAGCATTCCTCTGAGAGAAACTACAGATCTATTATACCAGGAGGCAGTTTGGAGGCAAAGTGAGCTGCTGCCAAGGCAGCATTCATGTATCTGTGTGTGAATGTGAGGAAGTGACTGAGATGTCCAAAGGGGACACGCGTCTGTGTTCCTTCAGCTGCATCTGTTCCAAAGATGATGTATGTCTGTAAATAAAGCAAGATATATTTTGAATGTGCTCATGTTCTGCATCATTAGTTTTCTCACTGTTGGGAAACTAAACTGCAAGAATCTGAACATGTGCTACCACCTGGCAGCACAAGTGGCTAAAGGAAGGAATGACAGCAGTTAGAAAATACTACCTCTGAAATATTCTGTATTTTTCTTTCTGTTATTTTCTTCAACTGAATACAGTCTTCAAAAATAACTTAGCCCAACCTTCAAGTTAATACCATATTTTGGGAAATGTTTCTAGGGCTTCCAGAAACCATTTAGTAATGACAGAGGAAAAGGAGAGTACATGACCAGAGCTGCACTCACCCCACCACACTGGATGAGTATGTGGCCAAATGGCCCTTGGGGATGTATTTTAACTGATGCCTGAATAGTACTTCCCCATCTTAACAGCTGCTGAAATAGAAGTGAGTGCTAACTTCTCCAGTGTCACTGTAGTGCATAAGACTTAGACCTCCCTGGTTATCATTGTTTTGTGATCTTCCTCACAGGTGAAATCTGTGCTTTTAAAATCCATGGACAAGAAATGCCCTTTGAAGCTGTTGTGCTAAACAAGACATCCGGAGAAGGTCGTCTTCGAGCAAAAAGTCCTATTGACTGTGAACTGCAGAAGGAATATACATTCATCATCCAGGCCTATGACTGCGGGTCAGGACCAAGTGGAACAAACTGGAAGAAATCTCACAAGTGGGTGAAAATGAGACTTCCCCCCCCCCACCTTGGCATACATTTGCTCTAAAGTAGAGATTGAAAGGCTTCTTTTTATAATGTAGTCATGTAGAAACTAAGTAAAACCAAGATGAACCATTATTGCAATAGTCCATTCACTTTTAATTCCATTTTCTTTTAGAATTTTTTGTCCCCCTTCCTGCTATTTGATCCATTCTGCAGTGGTCCAGTTGCAGCTTTTGATAGGATCCTGTTCAAGTAGAGAAATACATCTCAGTTTTGATTTGTTTTTCTATTCTTACTTTCACATGTAATATACTGACTAAATAGATCATCTAAGAAATGGAAGTTATCTTTTAATCAATACTTACAAATTCTAAATAGGTTTTCTCTCTATCTCACTTCAAAACGTAAGAAAAGAGAAACTGCCCTTTTTCCCTAGTGTGTGCATGTATATAAGCTGCAGCAGTCATGCCTTTGCACAGTGTGTTTCTGACCTCAGCTTTTGGACAGCAAATCTCAGGGGAATTCAAATCCTCTGGAAGATGGAAGTAACGAAGGTTTGTAAGTGGTACTTTTTACTGTGGAGCCAGTTCCCTGCGTAAGCTTAAGTGGTGCAGAGCCTTTTTTCTCTTTCAGTTCATGAAAGCAAGCTCTGGACCATTTGTCATTAAAGATTAATTTAACTCACGTGTAGATATATAACTGCTGTACAATTTGTTCGTTTTGCTGAGAACTATTTAAATAAATTATTAATTGTAATCATTCTTCCTTTTGCTCATCCAGGACAAATGACAATTAAAAAAATTTAATTAGCTCCAATGCATGCTGAACTCTTTTGGGATATCTTAAAAGAACACACATTTAGAAGGAAACCTGCAATATAACCATCAAGTCATACAAATTGGTTTTGCTTCATATGATTAAATTTTTATGATGTTTTTCCTTCACACATCAGTAGCAAGTTAGTGCATTCCATTTGTGGAAAATTTTGGCCTAATCCTGACCAAATGAAATCTGATGCATTGGGACCAGACTTTATTGCACTTTCTTATAATGGTTTTTATAGTAAACTCCACCCTAAGCTAGGCTGCCTGGGGTCACAACTTTTACTTCTGGCTCTGCTGTTGATCTAGAAAGTACCTTCACTTCTCTTGTCACCTCTCCTATCAAACCAGAGCAAATTCTTTCAGAGGAAGGCCTTTAGAGTTTACTCTTTAAATACTAAAGGCCTTTTATATCTGACCTTTAAAGGTCTACATGTACAATCATTAACTGATGGAAACAATAGACAATTACGATCAGCAGAAGGTGAGAGTCTTATTTGATGTAGAAGAATGTTCTTAACTGGACATTTTTGGGTAATAAGCATGTAAGAGTACTACTTTTTTTTTGCTTATTAATCCATCTTACACTGGAATTATGTCACTGACTTTCTGCTGTGTTCCATTTTAAGAGGCAGTCAGATTTTAACAGGGAGTACTGTGAAGCCCTCTCCCTAAAAACACCAAGAAAAAACCTAGTGCCATGTTGCGATATTAAATTGGGTAAATTAAACGTAAAAATGTCAGTATTTTATTTTAGCAAAGCTCTGCATAGTTTTATGTATATATATAGTTAGTCCTTACAAGTGTTTTGAAAGCAAACTGTTAGTGGTGTGTCATGATAAATGAATTTTTCTCTTTGATGTCTGTTTTTGCCTATTTTAGGGCAGTGGTCCATATCCAGGTAAAGGATATCAATGAGTTTTCACCAGCTTTCAAGGAAAGTGTTTATAAGGCCACTGTGACAGAAGGGAAGATCTATGACAGCATACTTCAGGTAGAAGCCATAGATGAGGACTGTTCCCCACAGTACAGTCAGATCTGCAATTATGAAATTGTAACAACTGATGTCCCTTTTGCCATTGACAGAAATGGTGAGTATAGAGAAGGAGCAATTGCAAACTTGGGATGGATTGCAGTAATTTCTGTAGATAGTGTAATTACCTCTTGAAAGTAGCATAATACTTGGCTCAGTTCTAACTCGAAGAGTAATTCTGTTCTCATATCTGAAATTGAAGGAACCATAACACTGGGATATTCCTTTTTCTTTTTTTTTTTTCCACATAAGATTTGGTCAGGAAGTGCCACAGTAATTTACAAGGGAAATTAACCTCCCAGTTTTAGATGAGCTAAATATATCTCTGATATTCAGTCCATTCTCTCAATGGACTCAAATCTAGTTTCCCACCCAAGTGATGGCATTTCCTATTGCAGCATATAGCCCTACCTAACAGGGGTTATCTGAGGATTTGTAGCTAGTTCCAATCTTCTGAACATTCTGGAGCAGAGTTTGAATGTAGAATTGAGAATATTCTGGATGTACTTATTGATTGTTAAAACTTTCAGAGCATGGCTCAGCAGATCTACTCTGTGATGTTTCCTGAAGCAGATCCCTTATTCTGCAGTGTGGAAGGAAATATGTTTTGGAGAAGCAGTATAATTTTTTATGGGTTTAGTTTTTAGTTGGTTTTCTAATATATATAATATAGAAAAAATAACAAATGATATTAGGTTTTCTTTGTGCATCAATTTTTGACCTTGGCAGCCCTATCTGTCAGCTTCCTGCTTTTCCCAGTCAAGTTCTCACCAGGGAAAAGCACAGAACTTGTAACAGAGCTTGAGAGAGGTGGCTGAACTGCATGAAAAATGGGTTGAATATCCTCCCTCCCACTCCATGCTTGCTTCAGACAATACAAAACAGTAGCTTTACCTTTAAGTACATCAGCAGGCCCAAATTGCCACCCATTGGTGAATAAGTCTCCTTGTTCTTGATGTTCACATGTCTAGAAGTTCAAAATGGAAGTTCCTGTGCTCACAGAACTTGTTCTGCCCCCCACCTCCCCAGAACACGTACCTTGTGTGAATGGCTAGGAATATTCTGATTCATCTTTTCTAGCAGAAGCCTTTAATCCATGTTATACGTAGGCTAAATTGGAAATTGAAAGCATGCATGGAGTTGCTGTTTTCCTCTAAGCAGTCATTTTCACCTTAGGAAATTATTCATCTTTATTTGTGCAATTCTTGCACAATGCACAGATGAGCATCAACAGATAATAACCTGTTAGCATCAATAAGTTGTAAATGACATTGGGGGCAAAAAAGCTGCCTTGTTATAATACATTGGGAGGCAAGTATACTATATAGGAGCTATAATCATGAGTATGCTTGTGTTTAAGTAAATTAGGTCAGCTGACACCAAGCCATCATCTTGCCAGAGCAATTGTACAAAGGATTTTTCACTGTAAATGGGCGTTTGGAAGTAGATGTTTGTGTGCAGTTCCCTAGAAGTTTTTCCTCTCTATGGACTTTTTGTTTCCAGTTGTGACACTGTCCTTGTTGTCATAAAAGGAAGTTCTCTGTATTCCTGTTTGAATCCATAATTCTTCCAAAGCTCCACATGAATTGCCAGTATGGGGCTGGTTGCTTACATGAGTCGCAGATGGTTTCATAATTTCATACCAATTTTGTGAGAGATTTCATGGATAAATAATACATTGAAATTAACATGATATAAAGCAAGCATTTCTATTGCTTATACCTTTCCAGCTCCTAACACATAGATCAGCTTGGTTCATAAGTGACCATGGGCTTCTTGCAGTGAGAGGCATGATCAAAAGCGTGTCAAATGTCAGGAATTCTTGGTTACATCTTTGTCCTCATGTCCCTGGGACTTGCTTTTCAGCAAAGGCAATGAGAAAATAATTGATTTAGGCACAGCTTTGAAGCCTGCAGTGAGTAATTGGTAGAAGGCTATAATACTTGCAGTTTCTTGGTCATGAATTCAATTAATATTTTTTGATCTATTTGTTCACTAAAAGCACAGTGCTGCCACAATCAACAGTAATTGCAGTCTAATTTGCAGTTTTTTTAGATGATAGTAATTGCTTAAACCCACTGGGATTAGGGACGGAGTTAGAATAGATGGTTGCACTTTTATTTTGTGACAGAAATATGTTGCTTAGTTTCAACACATTTCACTGCTGAGAATGTCTTTCTATGACAGATGATATAAGCTTTCTCTGATGGAAATTCTTTTTCCTTCCTATAGGATGATTAAAATAGATCTGTGACATGCCTGAGTCTTTCTGTTAATACTGTGCTAATTAGGATTTTGTTTATAGCTTTTTTACCTACTGTGAAAACCAATCTAGGTTCTTGTGTCTTCTGCATGTTATCAATTTTCCCACTTTTCTCGAGGTAAGAAAATTCATTGCCCAGAAAGAGTATTTAACTAGATGCTTAGAATAAAATCTCAATACAGCAGAGGGCTCCAAAAGTAGAGGGTGTGAGGAAAATACGCCATTGCCAGTCCCAGATGTTGGATCACCACCAATATATGAAACCAACCACAAACACAGGCCTCTAGCAAGATGAACATGCTACTCCATCATTTTATTTTATGTTTTCTTTTGGGAGATCATTATTGTTTAATCAAAACTTCCTTCTTGTACTTAGGGAGCATTTTGTTGACTTGTCCCATTGGGGAACATGTATAGAAAGGGACAACTCTCCAGACTGTAGCAGTGCACAACCTACTTCACATCCCCCACTAGTGTGAGGCACAAATTGATAGACACCCAGCACTGACAGACAAAGCAGCATTCAACTCTGATGTAGTTCTTGTAGATCTTTGTTAGGTGCCTAAAGGTAGGCAATATAAACCTTCCCCTGTACATAAGACAACTGGCTCTTTGATTTTTTTTCAGAATAAAATTACATTGTGTAATAAAACCAAAACACAACTAACAGCACTGAGATCTGTGTCAGTAAATGCGCGAACTTCATGTTGTCAGAAAAGCAGTGAAACTTTATTTTTAAGCATTTGCATGGAATATTGATTTATGAAACCACAATTTCCTTCCATTCTTACTGTAAAACGCACCTTTTTGACAAAAAGCAAAGCTTTGACTAATGGACAAATACAGCTTCAGGTGGCTCTTGGCACCTGGGAATGTTTATATGACAGTTCCACAAGCAGACTGAATTCAGAGGCCCACTCGTAACAATTCCATCTCTCATCTCTTGTAAGTTAGGAGATTGAGTTTTATACCTCTTCTCCACATACAAAATAAATACAAAATTTAAGAAGAAATTGCTTTAGCAAATTTGTTGAGACTCTTCCTGTTCTTGTGAGTGCTCCAAACTAAGATAAAAGACAGCCGTAAGAGAGGCAAGTCTGTATCAAAGTATCCCCAAAAGTAACCCTGAAGAAACAGCAGTTTAAATATGCATGTCCTGAGGGAGGAAATTTTATATTCCTGCTGTCACTTACCTGATTTTGTTTTTTCGGTGGGGGTTTTTGTTGGGTGGTTTTTTTTTTGGTTTGTGTTGTTTGTTTTAGTTTGGCTTGTGGGTTTTTTGAATTGTTCATGGCTTCGAATATTTCCAGGAAAAAGACTGAAGAAATACTGAAGACTGAAAAAATAAATTGATGACCCTAATTGTGAACTGTGTGGAGAAGTACTTCTATTAAAATTTTCTCTTTTTTAATGTTATTGATTACCTTTTTGTTTATGGGTGAGATGCAAATATAAATTCTCAGTCTATCATCTCTAAAACATTAATTAGTATGTATTTATAGTGCTTCCCTTCTGTGTCTGCTTTGTCATATTGATTAAATAGCAAAATATCAAAGACGCGTAAAGTATCAGAGGTAATAGAAAAATAGAATAATTAGTAAATCCATAAACTATTGAGTAATGCCTGAGAGACATCCAAATGACCTTTCAGCATAACACCTAATAGTCAGAGTCTTTGTGGTCTTAAAAGACCATAAAGAAACACAAATCTTGGGAGGCAGATTTAGTACAATGCAAATATGTTGTAATAATTTATAAATCTTAGAGGACAGTTAGTGTGCTGCACAATTTCTAGCAGTCTGCTAATGTGGATTCAGGCAATTTTGGTTTCTTGAAGATTAACTCTACTGGTCGTGGACTAAAATAATATCAAACAGAACCAAATAGGGAATTGTAAAGAGTCATGTAAGAAATAATATGATGTGGAAAGTATATTATAATTACATATACAGTGACAGTTTTTCATTAAATCCTCTTAGACCAGTGCTAATCAGACAACTCAGGATGGGATAATAGGTAGATTAAACTGTTTTGCCAATTACTCATAAATAGTGAAGTAGTTGCTATTGTTACTGCAGTTGCTTTTGTGATGGGAAGAGCTATTTACCTTGCAGACTTGAGAATGCCTGGCATGGTCAGATGTCAGGTGTAGCACACAGTACTGTTCCTCTATTAACCTTCAGCAGGTCATTTTGCTTCTCTGTTTGAGACATAAAATTAGTGCTAGGGTTTGTCTCACTGTGTGCCCTACACAAAAAGGGAGGCGTAAAGACTTTAAGCCAACAGAAAACAGGGTATTGGACCTAATTTACAGCTGAAGATGCAAGGGTCTATTTAAACTACAGATTTTGAACTAGAAGATGGTGATCATTGCAAAAGCATTCTTCCTTCCCAGAACCTCAAACTGTGCCAGCATGTCTAACAGATAATTTAAGATGGACCTATGGGAATTGGATCAATGCATCTGACTAAAGTCCCGGATTTGGGTGCTCCCCATTCCAAATACGGAACAAACAACTGATTTTGCAGATGCATGCTTGAAAGCAGTTGTTATGGGTAGCACTAATCCAAAGTTGTTTTCTGAATTCTACAACATCCTCATTCAAAGAGATGATAGAATGAACAGCACTGAGCAAAAGTATTAATACGTTTTAAAATTTTTCAAAAGTTAATAGTATTAAACAGTCTCAAGGTTCATTCTGAACAAGAAATGCATTTCAGTGGAAACAGTCAGATTTAAGATGCTGAACCTTTTAATTACAAAACACATAATCTACACACTAATCATTCATTCCTGCAGGAAGTACTCTGAGAAAGTTCTTTGCCTTTCCTCATGGAAGTTATAATGTCTTTGTTCCTGAAACAGGTCATTTGTCACCTTTATATATAGTGTCAGGGTCAACAGATAATCTCTGCTGTTCCTGGGTTTTATTTTCCATGTGATAACTCTGTGCTGTCATATCACATGCTCCTAAGTGCTCTAGTGTAAAAGGTGATTCTGGGGCTTTTTCTGTTTTTAGAACCCAGGTAAAGGTGTTAAAGGGCTAAACCTTAAAAGGTAATCGCTTTAGGGGGAAAAAAGGAAGGTACTTAGACTGGGGGGATGTTTAGGTCTTGGAAATGTGGCTGCCATGTTAAAGCAATTTATTCTGGGAAGATGTGGGAAATGAGGTTGCACCAACTCTTCAAGATCTAATTGGTAATTAGTCTGACAGCCTTAGTTTACAAAGTATTACTGAGCAGATGTTCTCTAACACAGACATGCCTAACATATTTTACTTGCCTAGGAGCTTGATTTCTCTGCTGTGTTGAAAGAGGAGTAGTTCCCATTCCTCATAACTGTGATGCTTCAAAGTGCTATTTGGTGACAAAGGACTTGGATTAAACAAGAGCCAAATGTTTTATATAGTCTGTAAGTAGTTTCCTGACATTATGTTTTATTGAATCTACAGGTAACATCAGAAACACTGAGAAACTGAGTTACGATAAACAGCACCAGTATGAGATAATGGTAACAGCTTTTGACTGTGGGCAGAAACATGCAACAGAAGATGTCTTAGTACGAGTTAATGTCAAACCAGTGTGCAAACCAGGATGGCAAGGTAAAGTTTAGTACTTTATATATTTTAATTTTTTTGTTCAAATGTCTTGTCTTTGGTGTTTTTCCTCCACCTCACAGTATGGAAACTCAGGTTCTTGTTGCAGTGGTATAGAAAACTGTTGCTGTTTCCCATGCTTACTTCATTCCAAGCCTGTTAAAAATGTGGATAATGATCCCATGTTTGTTTATATTTGCCATGCTTCTTCTCTAGTCAGAACAAAGCGTAGGCTAGAAAGAAAAAAAGACAAATTTCTAGTTTAATAATCTACTTTATAATTTGGTCTGTACACAGTGAAACATGTTAACAATGCTTCTGATTCGCCTTTCTACTACTGCACCTTTAAATACAGCTTTTGAAGCCACCAGGACAAGGTAGTTTTCTGTCTGCCAGAGTTGTTCAGATGATCCTGTTACAGGCACATAATTGGCTTGCATGCATGAGTCAAGGCACACTTACCTGACTGTGGGAGTCAAAGGCATTTTTTAAATTCTGATTACTGTCTTCATATTAAGATGCTGATGTTCTGAAAAGCTTGTTAGGATCTACTCTGTCTCAAATTGAGAAAACCCTGCTGGCAGTGTACTGGAAAGACAGACATGCCACAAATTATAAAGAATTGAGATGAAAATGAGGGCTGCATTAGGGGCAAACCAACTGGATGCAACCACGTTATGCAGCTATCACTCAGGACTAACCTGACCTTTGTAACTAATTTTTAAGAAGAGTGATTCAGAAGGAAGAAATCAGTTTGGCTGTTGTACTTGAAGGTAAAATTGCAGACAAATTCAGAAGGAAAAGGTCCTATAGGACCATATTTCATAGTTTATGTATCAATTATGGGCCAGATGGTTGTTGCTGGTCCCATCAAGTGTAGATAGCAAGTAGCCTATAAAAGTAAGAGAAACAATCTCAAATGAGGTTTGTTTTATTGTTTGTAATGCTTTGTTCATCTTAGACTATGTGAAGTATTTACAAGGTATTTAACATTTTAATGAAAAGCTGGAATTCAGCTATTGCTATTATTTTCTTCTCTTTTAGCAGTCAGAGCTGTATGTGGTTAATACTGGGTATTTAATATGAGAGGCTGCCAGGGAAAGCAGCATCTATAAAGCTACAACTCTTAAAAAAAATGTAGTACTGTTGTAGTTTGGGCTGGGTGCCCTCTGCTACAGGGGTGTTTCCTGTGTCCAGAAGTCCATCCCAGTGGTTGGACGCAGGAAATTAGGTATTTCTACCATAATCTCTTGCACCATTATAAATTTTGCGATGGGGTCTGGCACTTCCTCTTTTCCTTCCCTCTCCGAGACTTGGTAACTGGGGGAGAGATCTCCCGGCCATGGGCCTGATTGGGCCCAAGGCCACTGGGGGATGGGCAGGCTCAGATCTGGCCAGCTGAGACCAGCCTAATAGTAGGGGGGGAAGGAGGAGCCCTGGGGGTTTTGGGTGCACCCTCAGGTGGGGTTTGGGGTCTTTCTGGGTTTACTTTGGTTTCTTGTCACTATGTTTCCTTTTGTGCACACTCACTGTTCTCTATTTAAACTCTCCACTACTCTTGCAATCAGTTTGTCTGAGTCGTTATTTCTGCGCCTGGTGGGGAGGGGGTTTGCCCCAACCCATTACAAGTACATAAGAAAGTTTAGAGGAGCTTGTCTAAAACACCTCAGATAAGAAAGAATATGCTTTGATAGTGCTCATTGTGCTTGAATTTGGGCTTTTTATTTATTCCTCAGGCAATTTGGCACAAATACTCTTTCTCCCTTCATATCTGATAAAGTTTTATGATGGGCCTTTATCATAAAGAAGGTAAAACTATGAAATAGCTCAATGTGTTCTGATCTAGTATATCACATGCCATCCATGTGGAATTGTACCTTTCCATTTGTCAAACAGGTGACTGCTTCCCTTCACCAGCATGTTACCAGGTAAAATGATACAGAGTGCAAGTGAATAGTGTTTGCCTGCTCAGAGTATGAGTTAAGTGTGAAAAATTTCAGTGCAGTGAATACCAGTGCAGATGCCCTTCAAATAACCCCCCACTGTGCAGTGATAGGACAGGGAAGAATAGGTTTACATAAAACAATGTACACAATTATTCCTCGTTCTAGAGGGCAACTTGGCATGACTGACATACATAGTGCAGAGCAGGTAAGACTTGACCAGCCAAGGTACTACCCCTTACAAAATACCTTTGGGGTAATAGCATTGAAGTCCTCATTAAATCTAGGAGCTACTTCCCTGCTCTTTGAAGTTGGACATTACTGTACAATCAACAAAAACCCCAGACAGACATTGTCAGTAAAAAAAGAAGCTACTTTAGAAAAAAACTTGACACAAACTGGCATCAAACCATTTTGAGCAGACCACACTGAAGTGTTATTAGTGTCCTAAGCAAGCTAAAAATGGAAATCAGTGAATGGAATTAATTCCTGATCAGTTACTTTGATTGGAAAGTCTCATTAGTGAGTTTTGTCAACCGACTTTATAGCTACACTAAAAATTTTCTTCATGCTATCTGTTAATTCCTGTGATTTTCAAACAATGGAGTGATCACTTACTGCCATACGAGTAAGAGATTACATTACAGAGAAAAGCTAGATGATAGCATTTG
This sequence comes from Dryobates pubescens, assembly GCF_014839835.1. Classification (NCBI taxonomy): domain Eukaryota; kingdom Metazoa; phylum Chordata; class Aves; order Piciformes; family Picidae; genus Dryobates; species Dryobates pubescens. The sequence goes on along the minus strand of NC_071624.1, from coordinate 2,376,324 downwards.
ACAGCATAATTGGTAGATTTGCAGTTATTTCTATTTTTTTATTAAAGTGTAGGGTTTTTTTAAACCAAATTAGTGGTTTTCCATACTAAAAAAGCCCTGCTGTCTTCAGCATAGTCCCTGCAGAATTTCCATAGAAGTTTTGACGTCCTCCATTCAGTTGATTTCAGTAACCAGTCCATGTAGCATTTAGGGGTATGTGCTTTGAAATCTGAGAAGCTCTTTGATTATTCCTCAATAGTGAAATCTTTTGGGATACCAGGATCCAAACACTAGTCACAATTCTTGCTCTCAAGGATAACTAGGAAGATTTCTCTTCCCATAATGAAATCCTTTTGTGATAGGTTAACCTTTTCAAGATGTTAGAAACTTCTAAGCATATCTAAACCTGGTCTCAAGAAGCAGCAAGGGGAGGGCTACTCCCTGAAGAAAGGCAAACCAGGAGCCAATTTCAGTAGCAGAGCTGGCAGAGCCTTCATCAACAAGGACCAATCCCTCACCCAGTTGAGGTGAGCAGGGCAGACCCAGAGATGGGGGGCAGGTTCAGCTAAGAGCCCATACTCTCAAGCATGTTCATGATGAGGAAGCTGATCCACAGATGGAAGCTAGGATCAGGTCGCTGGCAGGTTCATCTTTTTTCCTTTAAAGAGACAGAAGTATAAAAAAATATTTTGCAGTGTTGCTTAAAAACATTCATATTTTATGTATACATTAATAGGCATGTATATATATATTTGTACATACAAATGCATATTGTATACATAGGCATTATTTAAAAGTAGAGGGAAGTATTTAATGAAAATATCCTAAATGGTGTTTGGGTGTGCTGTTAATGTTATTTCTGTGAGTTATCAATGACGCACAAGAAGTGTGATCCTAGCTGATACTTAACTCTTGTTTCATTTTTGACATAATTTCTACCAGCCTTCCCTAGCACAATACGTATCTTCCAGCAGTGTTAGGAGTTGTATCAACTGCTGTAAAACTCCGTACTTGGTTCCCAAGGGAAAAAGCCATTTTTTTTCCTCTCAGAGGTGACTCCTTGACCCTTTAAAGCTTAGAAAATTGGTTTTGGAAAATTGTATTCTGGGCAGCAGATGGTGACATTGATGAATCCTGGAAGTAGCATTGTGCTGATGCTTCCTACCTGATTTGTGGCTAGTTAACTAGGGGACATCCTACTAAATTCACTCCTGGTAAAGTGATCAATTTAATAAATGTGAAAGTGCTTAGACAACCTGAACAGACCTGGTTATTTTAAGTAGTTTGGAATCTTTGCAGAAAAAAAAGAAAAGGCCAGGCATACCTGCACTACCAGTCCTTTTCCTAACTTTCCTTCTGAGATGACAAGGCATAGCAGATATCTATTCTAACATTAATGATATTCTTAAAATTAAAAGAACAATGTTAACTCAGTTTTGCTCACCTGGCATCTGAGCCAGAAAAGATAATTCAGAATTTATTGTAAGGTCTGTTGCAAGGCTGAGATTCATTTTTTGCAAGTAAAAATTTTCCTTTTTCAGTTTTGAGGAGGGTTAGTCAGGAAACAGGGGAGCAGATCAGATAAAGTGATTGCTTTGTATGTCTTGGCTTGTTGGTTTTTTTCTTTTCCAAATGGGAAATTACAATTCTTTGAATTTTTCGGGTTTTTTTTAAATTTATGTTAGGGTGGTACAATTTATAATTCCATAAATACAGAGAGAACACTGCCCAAGAGAAAACATGTAGGAACTGTTATGCAGTCTTTGTTTCACTGAAAAGTCCTTTAGCATTAGTTCACACTAGAAATTTAAGTACTAAGTAGTATACATTTCAGAAGGGCAGTGATCTTTCACATGTGGAGCATGTCTATGTATACAGCAGGTTTTACTGAGGTGGCTGCAGAGTATGAGTATGATATTCTGTCAACGTGCACTTTCCTGTAAATTCATGGTATTAAAAGAAAATTACAGTATTGTGAGGATAGAGCATTGCTCTTCCAAGTATCTTTGTACAGCATCTAAAGCTGCCTAGCTGCTTCTAAAATACAAGAGGTTTCATAAATCATGAAAATATGTGTACTTTTGGCAAAACTACTGAGACATTTCTGACCTTGTTTGAACTGCTTTGTGTATACTGATATTTTTTATTTATTCTAGATCACTTCAGAGGAAAGTCTTTACTAAAAGCAATGCTTCAGCAATGCTGAAGTGTATGTTGGGGGGGGTGGGGAGGGATGGGGCTGAGTAACCTTTTTCTGAGTATCCAGCCTACATTAATACTTCACATGACAGATGCTGTAGAGGAAAGAGATCTATGAATTCCATTGCTCTGGGAACCTTATGTTCCAGCTATTATGTAGAGATGCTGCAGAGACTCACTAATGGCACTACATGAATTTTATCTTACATTTAGCTGCCATGGTGTACATCTACAGTCCAACATGAGAGACATTTTGTATTTTACTGATAGAGCAGGAATCACATTGCAGTTGTCATTAATTAATTTCACATAATTTTTAATGTCCTGAGGTGGAAACAAACTTCATGGCCACACACATATAGGTGGCGACACTAAGCAGGTGATACCTTCTCTCTGCATGCAAGTGCTATACTCCAAGGAAAAAGCAAATTGTCATTTTTAGTATCATCAAATATTATAAATGTGAATATAATACTTAGAATACAAGGAAAAAGTGTCAAATTCAAATGCAGAGATCAATGAAATTCTTTACCTTATGTTAAAAGGAAAATTTTAGCTTGTTGGGATTTACTTACAAACTGTCACTGAAGTTTGATCTATTTTGATCCTGGAGTAGTTTGAGTGTCTGAGAGATCAAGATCCAAGTTTACATGGTTGTTTTATACCTAATGAAATCTGAACCACAAACTCGGCATTGTGACATTTACACCCAAATGTTATTTTGTAGGTATAGTCCATCTGAGGCTCTCTCAGGTTGTGTGGAAAAGTTTTATACCACAAGTGGCATGCGAAATCCTATTGAGTTAAAAATTCTAAACAAAGACAGTCTTCTGCAGGACTAAACAGGACTAGTTTTATTCAAACTTTCCCCATGAGATAAGTATCCCCACCTACTTCCTAAGTTTGTATTGTAATGTGGTGTTGTCACATGACAGTTTGTGTCAGAGGAATCATACTGGTTGAGTTTAGCTAATCTAATGCAATCTACGATTTCAGATGGAATTATATATCCTTTGACTGACATGGGTCAGACCCTAGACATGAGTCACATTTTAAGATGCAGGTTTTACACATTGAAATTCAGAGGCCTTTGGAGACTCAGGTTACATAAGACGACTCTTCTGAGTCAATTCTAGAGAAATCAAAAAGGTGTCTCGACATTGCTGAGGGCAAGGTGTTAGTCTTTTGACTGTGTGCAATGCAGGATATTATTCTGGGAGAAAGAAGAATAATGATCTTTACCACATTCATAATTAAATGAAAGACTTGGATTTTTCTCACAATAGCTCATTCCAACTCTATGAGCTTTCCAACATTACTAACTCTACTGTAGTGTGAAAACAGGGAGTGCTGAAATGCCATGGGGGACAGATGCTATATAAATAAGCCAGCTGATTTGTATCAGAGCTATTGCTACCTTTAAGGACTGTCCTGCTATCATGAGGTTATGTCATATTCCAGTATTGCCTCGTGCCTGCCTGGGAATGGCTTCTATACAGAGCGGGACTCCTTGGTAGACTTCTTAAACCTGGACTAAGTCTGTGAAAGAGCAGATAGTGGGATTTAGGATGTCTGTGATGTGGCAGGGGACCAAAGAACAAAGACACTATTTCAGGTGGGATTTAGGATGACGATTAGTCTATGACACTGCAGGAGTGCAGTTCTAGTCTAGTTGATTTTTTACAATTCAGAGCTGAGATAAATGTGAGTGATTTAGAACATTCAGGGTTTATGATCTCTAGGTAGAAATTACCATTTCTGCCAAGTAGAAAGGCAATACTCTGAAATGAAACACTTCTTCCAATTCATGTGGCAGAAACAGAGGTCTTCCATTTTTCTTCCTTGTGAGTAGTGACATTTTATATAGTGTGGTTGTTATAAGACCTTCCTCATATAACTGGAGGTGAGTGTGCCATTGCAGATATGTTACAGTTAATAGTTCAGTCACATCTCACATACACTAATGAATGTCTTGCATGAGTGCCAGTTAATTTGATATAGCTGAGAAATGGAAATGTGGCTGAAACCTGAAAGCTGCTGAGATAGTCAGAAATGTTTCATACACATATGAGACTCTCTTTTTTCCTTATGGGTAGAAGAATAAAATATTTTAACTGATCAATAGAGGCTGTAAAGATCAATAATTCATATATTACTAGCTTATATACAAACCAGCAAATTATCTCCTTTTTACTTTAAGCATCTAAAAGAACTTGCTGCTTTTGTTTCAGTGAAAAAATGTTGACCTCAAATTTCTGGAATGGACTGGGAACAAAAATTTGTTATTGTAATCATGTACCTTATATAATACTTGAAATTCTAAGAGAATGTTTAAGTTGACAATTGCAGACAACTTATGCGGTGCTCCAGATCAAATCTAACTTAATATGGAATGAATGGGGTGAATACTATTACCTGAAAGTTACTACTGAAATAGCAAATCAGCTGATGTATGCACAGGCAGTAATGTAGTTTTAGTTCTCTTTTAGTCAAGCCCTAAAGATTTTAGTAAAAATAGATACTAAAGGTACTTTTAGAATGTTGAATGAAGTCTCAGAATCCTCTCGAGAAGAGAAAAAAAGAAAAGCTGCATTATTACCATTTGATTTGAAAGTTGTGAAGAAAATCTTGGAATTGCAAAAAGCAGAGCAGTGACTGTCAGCATCCTGTTTCCTTTATGTGCACCTTGGACTAATGATTGCTCTACAGCTCAAAATATTTGCAAGGAATTTCAGATCTTTTTGTAAATTTTTATTCAATTTAAGAGGGTAGGACACAGTACCTTTTTTTTCAAGCTTTCTGAAAACAAGGTTAGTTGAAAAACACCAAGCTCCTTCATATACTAAATACATAAATAAATATATATATGTTATTACTTTTCTCTCCACTGATATTTAGAAATAACATCTCTTTCCATTTCTTTAAAGAGATTTTATTGAATGCCAGGACCTAGAATTTTTCCATCTATGGAGTCTTTTTTCACCTAAGTCTGTAAAAAGTCAGAGAAAGTTCATCTGTGCGTGCAAGAGGACTTCCTTTGACAAATTTTACAGATATACATGTCTACACATTAGGTAGCAGAGCTGAATAGTGTTGTGACTTCAAAATAATTGTCTATTTATATCTTACTGTTCATGTGGCACTCTTACGTTGTGTGGTACATTGGCTGGGGTTGGCTAACATGCATGAGAAAAGTTATGAACCTGTGAGAGGAGAAGAAGTGCTGCAAAAATGGCCAAAGGCCTGGAACACCTCTGCTCTGAAGACTGGCTGAGATATTAGGGTTGTTCAGCTTGCAGAAGAGAAGGCTCTGGGGAGAGCTTCTTGCAGACTTTCAGCACTTAAAGGGGTATGTAAAAAGATGGGAGAAACATTTTAGAAAGGCCTTTAGTGACAGGACAAGAAGTAACAATATTAAACTGGAAAAGATTGCCACATCCAGCTGGCGGCCAGTCATCAGTGGCGTCCCCCAGGGATCAGTGCTGGGCCCCATCCTCTTTAACATCTTCACTGATGATATGGATGAGGGGGTTGAGTCAGTCATCAGCAAGTTTGCAGATGACACCAAGTTGGGAACGGATGTTAGTCAGAGGGTAGAAAGGCTCTGCAGAGGGACCTCGACCGACTGGACAGATGGGCAGAGTCTAATGGCATGGCATTTAACAAGTCCAAGTGCCGGGTGCTGCACTTTGGCCACAGCAACCCCATGCAGAGCTACAGGCTGGGGTCAGAGTGGCTGGAGAGCTGCCAAACAGAGAGGGACCTGGGGGTGCTGATTGACACCCGCCTAAACATGAGCCAGCAGTGTGCCCAGGTGGCCAAGAGGGCCAATGGCATCCTGGCCTGTATTAGGAATAGTGTGGCCAGCAGGAGCAGGGAGGTCATTGTGCCCCTGTACTCTGCATTGGTTAGGCCACACCTTGAGTCCTGTGTCCAGTTCTGGGCCCCTCAGTTTAAGAAGGACATCGAGATCCTTGAACGTGTCCAGAGAAGGGCAACAAGGCTGGGGAGAGGCCTTGAGCACAAGCCCTATGAGGAGAGGCTGAGGGAGCTGGGATTGTTTAGCCTGGAGAAGAGAAGGATCAGGGGTGACCTCATTGCCCTCTACAACTACCTGAAAGGTGGTTGTAGACAGGAAGGGGTTGGTCTCTTCTCCCAGGCACCCAGCACCAGAACAAGGGGACACAGTCTGAACCTGTGCCAGGGGAGGTTTAGACTCAAGGTGAGGAAAAAGTTCTTCACTGAGCAAGTAATTCGTCATTGGAATGGGCTGCCCAGGGAGGTGGTGGAGTCGCCATCCCTGGAGGTGTTCAAGGGGAGATTGGACATGGCATTTGGTGCCATGGTCTAGTTGTGAGGTCTGTTGGGACAGGTTGGACTTGATGATCCTTGGGGTCTCTTCCAACCTTGGTTATACTATGATACTGTGATAAGGAAGAACTTCTTTACCATAGTGATGGTGAAACACTAAAATGGATTTCCCAGAGAAGCTGTGAATGCCTCATCCCTGGCAGCATTCAAAACCAGGTTGAATGGAACTTTGAGCAATCTAGTCTACTGGATGGTGTCCCTGCCTATGGCAGAGGGACTGGCCTAAGGGATCTGTAATGTCCTTTCCAACTTAGACCATGCAATTATTCTATGAAAAGCTGAATTGCAAAGAGAGCTCAAATACATGTTTTTAATTAACATCGCTTGTTTGGGTTTTCTCTGAAGCAGATTGCAAACACCATAATTAATTGAATTTTAAAATTAAATGCTTCATCTGAGAAGCATATTGCTGTGGATGGCATGGCCAGGTGGCTGCCTAAGGCAGGGGATTGCTTAAACGTTGTAAGCTGTGATATATCTGCAGAAGAAAAACTACAGATTAGTCAAATCATGCTGAAAGCATGAGGAGACTTTTCAGCTGTAACTTTCTGTCACTAATACTTCACAGTATTAGGAAGACATTTGAAGACAAGAAGTGGCATTACAGATGTGTTTTATTAGCTGGTCACAGTCCAGTGAGACTGATCTATATAGCCTGGTCCTTGGAGACCTTTGTTCTGTATCACAAAAACTATGAAATATGACCAAATTCACAGTTGCAGACAGCCTCATCCCTGTAGATCTAACTTGTAGTCTGTCACAGGGACATAGACACTGGAGATCCAGACTGACATCAATTAGCATTTCTTGTCAGGGTATGTAAAATACTCTGTGCTTCTGTGACTCTAGCAACAGTAGTATTGCTTAATTGAGCCTGACACTTTTACAAAGAGAAGCAAAATGCAATTTTTTTAGGGCAATATCTTATTGATGCCAAATTCAAAAGCTTATTTTTGTCTTATACAGTAACCTTTGAGAACATTTATCATTTAAAATTATATAACTCCCTTCCCTTTTTAAATCACTCTTGGATCTTTTTATTGTTGTTTTATTCCAGACTGGAACAAAAGGATTGAATACAAGCCTGGTTCTGGCAGCATACCTTTGTTTCCCAGCATTCATCTCGAAACGTGTGATGGACCGGTTTCCTCAATACGTACCACCATTGAGTTACAGACCAATTACATTGGGAAGGGCTGTGATCGGGAAACGTACTCAGAAAAGTCTCTGCAGAAATTATGTGGTATGGAAATTGCTTTCTTTTAGAGAAGAACTTTGATAAAAATGTTGTAAATGACAATGAACTTGACATCAGAATTGTATTTGAGCTGGCTTACACTTTGGTGTTTTGTGTTCATTACCATCCTTACTGCAGAGAGAACTCTTATGAGAGGAGGTTAAATTATTTCTGGAAATCAGTTTTCTCCCAGAAGTGACCTTATTATATCTAATGGTTGGAAGAATAAATTTTTCCAAAAAGGAAGGAACTTGCTGGGGTTTTTTCCTACCAGTCAAAGACTGATTGCAGAAAGTGCAGAACTGAGTGATCACACACAAATAATCATCTGTGCTACAGGAGATGGAAGATTGTCTCTATAATTAAGAGCACACTTTGTAAGTCCTGTGCTCATGTCTGCATTTATCTGTTGGAAATCTGGAGAATTCAGATGCTAAGAACAGAGCATTAAAATTCATTTTTATATCACTGGTGGTTTAATTCTGCTTTTCAATAACCCAGTGATTTATACTCACTTTGATGGTCAAGGTGGGTAATTTTAATGATTAAATTATGCTTGAGTCATTTTAAAGCCAGGGAGTTATTAATGTTATGCCTCAAAGCATTTTAGTAAGCAATTTTCAACTTTGTCATCCAACAATAATAGAAAATAAAGAATGTATACAAAGACATAATTTAGACTGCAAAAGCATATCCAGAATGAATCTCACTACAAAGAAAAGCCAAAAACCCACCAGTTAAGGATTCTAGAATATGGTGGAAAAATTACTACGAGGCTGTCTTTCTTTCTTTCTAAATGCAAATATAATAGAAAATAATGGGCTTGCTAATTCTCACTTATAGCAGTTGGGAAAATGAAATATGGAAACACTGAGTATCAGATTCAAGGTCATGTTACAGTAAAGAGGGCAGGTCCTGCCCTCCTGTGTTTCACTGATTGTGTAACTTTGCAGAAGGCAGCACAGGGAGCTATTGATATGATTTAAAAGCAGTAACATGGACTAGATTTTATTTGGATGGTTAGTTTCCAGCTAAGCCAACAATCTGGTCCAATACAGCAAGCAGTATCAATATGTTCTTATCCTGGCACAAAGGGTCTCTGTCTAAAACTGTGCTCTATGCAGTGGCTCCTGCATCATTGTGAAAGCATTTTAGAAGAAAAGGGCACCAGCCGCTACACTCTAGAAACACACTGAGCCAGCAGCATGGTAAAATTCTTCTGGGAACATCTCCAGATATATATGTACATGACTGAGCATCTTGGGAGGCTGGGTAGATTTATTAGGATGAAAAAAGGATGATTTCTTCCAGCTTAATCTCCCAAGCATATAATCCAATAGTTGTTTTCATGGCAGGATTAACACATACTAACAGAAAGAGATTTCAAAGTAACCCGTAAATACCCATAAAAATATGGGCAGATAAATTGGAACCTGCTGAGCTTGGTACTGATCACCCAAATGTTTGTACACAAACCTGACCTTAAGTTTAACAAGCAATGGAAGATATTTCCATTTTGGAGTTCTTTGCAGATTCATTCCAGTGGTAAAAGAAGCCTTTCCAAATTTTTATGGCCAGAGTAGATACAGTGAGTGAGGGATGAAGCTGCTTCTTTGAACTCATAGTTCACCTAATATGAGCATGTGACCATTTGAAAGCATATTTCCTTTAATTTGTGCCATGCTGCAAGCACTTTCTGCTCCTTCTGTGAGGAAGGACCATTTTTTGGTAGTAAAAAATAACCTGAAGCGTGTGAGTGAGAACACTGGCCTATATTGAATTAATCTTCACATTTTTTCATTAATTTCTTGTGATGTTATTCATTCCACATCATTCACAGGAGCTTCCTCAGGTGCCATTGACCTGTTACCATCTCCCAGCGCAACGACCAACTGGACAGCTGGGCTTCTCATGGATAACAATGACATGATTTTTAAATTTGATGGAAAGCAAGGAGCCAAAATCCCGGATGGAATAGTTCCAAAGAATTTGACTGATCAATTCACCATCACTCTGTGGATGAAACACGGGCCTAGTCCAGGATTAAGAGCTGAGAAGGAAACTATTCTCTGCAACTCTGACAAGACTGGTGGGTCTGTGTGTGGAAAAAGAGTTAAGCAAAGGTTATGACAAAGTTACCAAAGAGTGTTACCATCTCTCCTCACTTAATTTGGTCTCAAAAAATGTTAATAAACTCAGATGATACTACTCTAAGCACTGCTGGCTTGTCTACCTAAGTTTCAAGTACTGGTTCTCATTTTTGGATGATCTCTGAGAACATATCTGTAGATTTCATAGGAAATGGTTGATCAAATAATTAATTTTATTTTTTTAAATTATTATTATATATATTGGGAAAACCACTTCTAATTCCTCACTGAAGCTAGTTAGATTAAATATTGATTTGGATGTTATTTATTTTTTAGATATAACACTGCTGTAATCAAAACCAATATGGTGTAATTCAGGAAGATGCTTAGCACGTATGGCCTCCCAAAGAACCATAATAATCCATGATGTTGAGAAAAGCCCATTCTTTGGGGCTTTGTTATTTTATTGGGTTTTGTCTTTTACGTGTATATTGCTTTCAAAAGCATTCACCTAAACAAAAGTGTTGATGCTAGCTCAGATCCCTGATATCACTGGTCCCTCCTTTCAGAGATGAACCGCCATCACTATGCCCTGTATGTGCACAACTGCCGATTAGTGTTTCTGTTGCGCAAGGACTTTGATCAGGCTGACACCTTCCGTCCTGCGGAGTTCCACTGGAAACTGGATCAGGTACTGGTGTTTTTCTCTTATTTGTAACCCATCCTTCTCTTCACTCCCTTTAGAAGTCATAGAGAGTCCTGCCATAACTGCTGTGGGAAATCAGAAGTCTATTACAATTATGTTGCAACTTGTAGCTGCTATGACTCTAATTGGGATCCACATAAAAAGAGATAAATGAGTTAACTTGGTTGAGTCATTTTATACAGTAGGTTTTTTAATTGAGTCATTTTAAACAGTAAGTAGAAGTTTGTATTCTTCAGCACAGGGTAAAGATATGGTATTGCATGTAGTTCCCTAAAAGTTTTCCATTTATCATTAAAAAATCTACTATATCAGCACTATGGAAGTGATGGGAACCTTTTCAATAAAGAGTGTGCTGACACACAGAAAGGCATTTATATTATGTTGTTAATCTAATCCACGGAATTTTACTTTCATCTACTGTGCTGTATGTAATTTCTTCTTATTATGAAGAGTATATCACAAGGAAATTATTTTTAAAGAGATAAGAGTTCCCTTTCATAGATTTATTAGTTCTAAGATGGATAAGAATCGTTTGGATGAAAGAAGACAGTCTTCAGCAAAGCAGTATTGTCTCAGAGCAAGTTTCTTTGTGCCCTTTGAGTCCAAACTACAATATTGAAGATGAAGATATAGGAATGGTTACTTTCTTAATTCACCTTCAAAACACATATTAAAGGATGTTTGTCCTGATTATCAGATGAATGTGGTAAGAAACCATGTGATGATCCTGGTACATGTTTTTCATTTCCATTTAAAAGTTTGGAACTGGTTTCTGCTATACTTGATTTGAAACATAGTGTTTAGAAAGGGGTAAACTTATATTCAAGCATATTGAAGATTGCAATTAATGAGTAACTGATGTCGTCCCAGGTAATACTATTCTGACTGCTGAAGATGGGTTTGTATTTCTAAGCTGTATACTAAGCACCTAAATTAGTAATATAATGTTTATATAAAAGTATTTTGACTTTGAAAGTTGTGAGCAATCAACTTCTCTGCTGTATCCTTATCATAGCTGCAAGAGTATCAAGGGCAGTAAATAGCAACTCTGTGCTCTGACCTTTTTCCTCCTGAGCCACCAATAAATCAATTGACAGTGAGGAGGCAGAGTTTTGCAGGACCCTATAGCAAACAGAATCACGGAAGAGTAACTCTTAGAATCATAGTAAAAATGAGCAGTTCCTGTGATGATTTCAGACTGAAACCTACTAATAACTGACAAGAGAGGTTTATACTTAACTTTTTTTGCAGACCTGTTTCATTGGCTTCACAGGTTAATTGTTCTTAACATTGAATTCAGACTTTGTAATAATTCCCCCATGGGAAGCAGTGGATTCCTGTCCATTGGACTGTCTTAAGACTCAGCTTGACAGTTGTTAGCCTTTGGAATGGGCTGCCCAGGGAGGTGGTGGAGTGACCACCCCTGGAAGTGTTCAAGAAGGGATTGGACGTGGCACTTGGTGCCATGGATTAGCCATGAGGTCTGTGGTGACAGGTTGGACTTGATGATCTTTGAGGTCTCTTCCAACCTTGGTGGTGATTCTGTGATTATAGAATCATCAAGGTTGGAAAAGACCTCAGAGATCATCAAGTCCAACCCATCACCCAACACCTCACGGCTAACTAAACCATGGCTTCAAGTGCCACATCCAATCCCCTCTTGAACACCTCCAGGGACAGTGACTCCACTACCTCCCTGGGCAGCACATTTCAATGGCAAATCACTCTTTCCATGAAGAACTTTCTCCTCAGCTCGAGCCTAAACCTCCCCTGGCACAGCTTGAGACTGTGTCCTCTTGTTCTGGTGTTGGTTGCCTGGGAGAAGAGACCAACCCCCACCTGTCTACAATCTTCTTTCAGGTAGCTGTAGAGAGCAATAAGGTCTCCCCTGAGCCTCCTCTTCTCCAGGCTAAACAACCCCAGCTCCCTCAGCCTCTTCTCATAAGGCTTGTTCTTGAGACCACTCACCAGCCTCATTGCCCTTCTCTGGAGACGTTCAAGAGTCTCAATGTCCTTAAACTGAGGGGCCGAGAACTGGACACAGTACTCAAGGTGTGGCCTAGCCAGTGCAGAGGCAGTGCAGGGGCACAATGACTTCCCTGCTCCTCTGGCCACACTATTTCTGATGCAGGCCAGGATGCCATTGGCATTCTTGGCCACCTGGGTACACTGCTGGCTCATGTTGAGCCAGCTGTCAACCAGTATCCCCAGGTCCCTTTCTGCCTGGCTGCTCTCCAGCCAGTCCAACCCGAGCCTGTAGCACTGCATGGAGTTGTTGTGACCAAAGTGCAGCACCCAGCACTTGGACTTGTTAAATGCCATCTTCTTGGACTCTGCCCAGCCTGTCAAGGTCCCTCCGGAGAGCCTTTCTACCCTCTAGAAGATCAACACCTGCTCCCAACTTGGTGTCATCCACAAATTTACTAACAGTGGACTCAATCCCCTCATCCAGATCATCAATAAAGATATTGAATAGGATTGGGCCCAACACTGATCCCTGGGGGACACCACTAATGACTGGCTGCCAGCTGGATGTGGCACCATTCACCACCACTCTCTGGGCTCGGCCCTCCAGCCAGTTCCTAACCCAGCTCAGAGTGCTGTTGTCCAAGCCACGAGCTGACAGCTTGGCCACGAGTTTGCTGTGGGGGACGGTGTCAAAGGCCTTGCTGAAGTCCAGGTAGACTACATCCACAGCCTGCCCCACATCCACCAGGCAGTCACCTGTCTCAGGCTGCACCAGGGGAGGTTTAGGCTGGAGGTTAGGAGGAAGTTTTACACAGAGAGAGTGATTGCCCATTGGAATGGGCTGCCTGAGGAGGTGGTGGAGTCACCATCACTGGAGGTGTTCAGGAGGAGACTTGATAGGGTGCTTGGTTGCATGGTTTAGTTGATTAGGTGGTGTTGGATGATAGGTTGGACACAATGCTCTTGAAGGTCTCTTCCAACCTGGTTTATTCTAGTCTAGTCTAGTCTAGTCTATTCTATTCTATTCTATATCAGGTTGGTGAGGCAGGACCTGCCCTTCCTAAATCCACGTTGGCTGGGCCTGATCCCTTGGCTGTCCTGCAGGTGTGCTGTGTTGCCCCCAAGATGATCTGTTTCATAATCTTTCCTGGCACTGAGGTCAGGCTGACAGGCCTGTAGTTTCCAGGTTCATCCATCTGCCCCTTCCTGTGGATGGGCATCACATTGGCCAGTTTCCAGTCATCTGGGACCTCTCCAGTGAGCCAGGACTGGTGGTAAATTATGGAGAGTGGCTTGGTGAGCTCATCTGCCAGCTCTCTCAGTACCCTAGGATGGAATCCATCTGGACCCATGGACTTGTGAGTATCCAAGAGGCTCAGCAAGTCCTAACTACTTCCTAATGGATTTCAGGGGGATTATACTGCCCCCTGACCCCATCAATCAGTTCAGGAGGCCAGTTATTCTGAAGTCCTCCTGCCCTACTGGTGAAAATGGAGGCAAAGAAGGTATTTAGTACCTCAGCTTTTTCCTCATCTTTAGTTATAATGTTCCCCTCCAGGTCCAATAAGGAGTGGAGGTTCTTCTTGCCTCTCTTTTTAGCATTAATATATTTATTAAAATGTTTTTTATTGTCTTTCACAGAAGTGGCCAGCTTGAGTTCTAACTGGGATTTTGCCTCTCTAATTTTCCTCCTACATGATCTAACAACATCCTTAAACATATCACAAGTTGCCTCCCCCCCTTTCCAAAGGCAATTTCCTCTCTTTTTTCCCTTAATTCCTTCAAGAGCTGCTTGCCTTCCCCACAGGCTCATCTTTCAGCACGTATGCACAGCCTGTTCCTGTGCCTTCAAGAGCTCCTGTTTGAAGTAGGTCTAACCATCCTGGACCACTTTGTTCTTAAGGGCTGCTACCCAAGGTACTCTCCAAATTAGTTGCTTAAACAAGCTGAAGTTGTAAGAGTTCTGTTAAAAATTAAGTTGGGGGGGGGGGTATTGTTTGTTGTTAATTATATATATATTCCACCTGACTACTATATTTAGCCCCAAGCTACCACAGAGGCTTCTGCACTCTGTCAGCTGAACCGGCACATGCTGCTACCTGCAGTCCAGCCAGAAGGCTCTTTTGTCAAATGGAAGTTGTGTGGCTTAGCTCTCCCACGTTTAAATTTGCCGTGGCTGACATTACCCTCCCGAGCAGGCATGCAAGAAGACGATACTGCTGGTCCTCACTCTCTGCCAAGGTCCTGCCACCCCAAAAAAGGCCCCAAAAGAAACCAAAATAGAGCACCGCTCAGCTCGAGCACGCCAGTCCCAGTGCCGGTCCTGAGCAGCTCTCTTGCCAGATGGCCATATAATGGCCAAATACTGGAATACTGGAAAATGTAGTGTCAAAGATAATTTTCCATTGACAGGAAACATATTTGATTGTATGAAAGAACGTTTTCAGCTCTATTACCATCTGCAATTACTTTATTTTTATTCTACGTTCTTCATATAATTTCTATACATGTCAAAGAATAGAGAGGAGAAATGACAGAAGCTGGGGATTACAGGAATGATAACATCTTTCCAGTTACTGTTTTCTTTCTTATATCACCAAAAAAGAAACAAAACCAAAAACAAAGGGGAAAAAAATTAATTAAAAAACAGTGCATCCCAAACTGCTAGTTTTGCATATCAAGCAAACTTTTGTATCAGATTAGCCTTGTGCTGAAATTTAATTGGGATCCATGTTATTGATGAGCAACACATACTCATTTCTGTTTGCCAGTGTTATTTCCCTGCAGAAAGTGCTGTTTGTTTCAGAAATCTACTTCTAGGTGGTCTATTGGTTTGACAAATGTGTATGAATTTGAGGGTGTATTGTTCCAAAATAACATACTAGGAGTACGTGTAATTAGTAAAGTATGAGTGCTATTTATTTTCTAATGAGATAAAACCTTGTGAAGTGTACAGGTGTTGTCTGAAGTTAATTAAGCTAGTGGAATTGTACCAGCAGAAAACTTCTCAGCTGGCATTTAAGTAGAATGCCAAATATCAGGTGACAGGAACTCATTGTAAATCCCAGAAGAACCCAAGGCTTTCAGCTAGGGGTGACTGAGTCAGTCCTTGGAGATCTTTAGAGATTCAATTGATTGTACTCTGAGTTACATTTCTGGAGAAAAGTTATTTTGCTGAAGCCATGTCAGCAAAAGGGAGGTTGTAGACAGACGGATGTTGGTCTCTTCTCCCAGGCAAGCAGTACCAGAACAAGAGGACACAGTCTCAGGCTGCGCCAGGGGAGATTCAGGCTGGATGTTAGAAAAAAGTTCTATACAGAAAGAGTGATTGCACATTGGAATGGGCTGCCTGGGGAGGTGGTGGAGTCGCCATCACTGGAGGTTTTTAGGAGAAGACTTGACAGGGTGCTTGGTGCTGTGGGTTAGTTGCTTGGGCGGTGTTGGATTGGTTGATGGGTTGGACGCGATGATCTTGAAGGTCTCTTCCAACCTGGTTTATTCTATGTATATTCTATGTATATAGTAAAAGCAGTCCAAAGTAGTGCTTGATACATGAACTTTTTTCATTTCTATTCTTTGGTTCTAAACTGCATATTTCAATGTCTGTGTAGCCTAAAGCAGGCTCCTAAACTGCAGCACTACAGAAAAGCTGAGCTGCAGTTGGCCACTGGAGAGCCTTCCTAACTACTACTGAAAACTCCTCCATGATGGAAACTGGAGACAGAGATTTTTTTTAGGTCACATTATTCATTTCCAGAGAAGGGCAACAAAGCTGGGGAGGGGTTTGAAGCACAAGCCCTATGAGGAGAGGCTGAGGGAGCTGGGGTTGCTTAGTCTGGAGAGGAGGAGGCTCAAAGGAGGCCTTATTGCTGTCTACAACTACCTGAAAGGAGGTTGTAGCCAGGTGGGGGTTGGTCTCTTCTCTCAGGCAACCAGCACCAGAACAAGAGGACACAGTCTCAAGCTGTGCCAGGGGAGGTTTAGGCTGGACGTTAGGAAGTTGTTGTTCACAGAAGGAGTGATTGGCCATTGGAATGGGCTGCCCAGGAAGGGTGTGGAGTCACCATCACTGGAGGTGTTTAAGAAGAGCTTGGCTTAGTTGATTAGATGATGCTGGGTGGTGGGTTGGACTTGATGATCTTGAAGGTCTTTTCCAGCCTGATCTGGTCTGCTACTCTATTCTATTCTGTTCTATTCTATTCTACTATTGATTTACAACTGCTCTCTCTAGCTGAAAAAGGAATGTAAGATTGAAGTACAAAGTTTGTTAATGAGTAATGTGACCAGACTCCATGATGAATATTTTATATTTTTATGGTGATGCTGTTGTAAGTTTCATCATGCAGGGACGTGGCAAAAGTTGCTTCTTTAATGCTCCAATGCTTCGTCTGCCCTATATAGTAGAGTAAATTAAAGAAGCTGAAAAGAAACCTGTGGTAAGGAACTTGCATAGTTTTGAAGATAAAGCAGTCAGAAATTGTTGCTTCAATGTAGCAAACTCATGCCAAATTCTGTCTACCTTAGAAAGCACTGAATGTTTCCAAACCTCACCAAAAAGCAAGTGTGCATCCCACTACAAATTCCTCTGGATCTCAGTATGAGAAGAAGCTAGGGCTAGATTATCAAACATAAATCAAGTGTTCTAGACAGCTCTGAAAATCCTCCTAGTTAATTATTTGCATATTTTAGGTACTGAAATAGCTCTGGAAATCTCACCTTCAGAACTGTTCATTCTGTAGTGGCATATCCTCTGATTCCCTTTTTTCCTAAGAAAAGCATGGAAATTAAGCCATACTAAACTTATGCAGTTTCTCACTATCTGCACTGCCCTCTGATAAGGGGTGCTGTAGACAACATTGCATATAGGATTGTGGAAGACAATTCCAAGGGTTGGTACCAGGCACACCCATAGTAGAGCAAAATGTGGCAGACTACTTTATTGCTGAGCTCACTTTATAAACGTGACAACAATCCATAGCTAGTTTTGCTGAGAGGAATCCAGTGACCTTGAAATAGGGTGAAGCATAAACTAGTGAAATCATTTATCACTCTTACTGCAGAGTGGTACCATTTATTATAGCAGCTGCTTTGGGCTCTGCCTAGTCCACAAGACTACTCATTCTTTCAAGGCACCAACCAAGAATGTGAGCTTATTGGCATTACAAATTTAATTTAACTCTCTAGATTTTATTTCTGTGGCAGGTAGGAGTGACACATGTCTTAGCCACAGGGTTTATTCTTGGCTGAAAACAAGGAGTCATGCAACATTTTCAATAGCTACACCTCAGTGTTGCTTCTGAAGCCTTGTGACACAATCCACCATAACTGTCATGCATAGCAAGTCTCTGAATCCCTCACATAAGAGTGGCTGCTGAGCTAGTGTCGGGAGTGCTGTGTCTTTAAGTTAGTTCCTAGGCAGAAGGATTTATTTTCACTATGGCTGTCAGTGTATTTATCCCCGTTTGTTACAGTATCACAGTATCACTAAGGTTGGAAGAGACCCCAAGGATCATCAAGTCCAACCTGTCCCAACAGACCTCATGACTAGACCATGGCACCAAGTGCCACGTCCAGTCTCCTCTTGAACACCTCCAGGGACGGCGACTCCACCACCTCCCTGGGCAGCCCATTCCAATGACGAACGACTCGCTGAGTGAAGAACTTTTTCCTCACTTCGAGTCTAAACCTCCCCTGGCACAGCTTGAGAATGTGTCCCCTTGTTCTGGTGCTGGTTGCCTGGGAGAAGAGACCAACCCCTTCCTGTCTACAACCACCTTTCAGGTAGTTGTAGAGGGCAATGAGGTCACCCCTGATTCTTCTCTTCTCTTCTCCAAGTTACATTAAACTTAGTGCATTTGCTAGGCTCATATTTTACTTCCTGTGTTGAGGATTCATGATAGTGCCAAAACCCTAGGCATATGTGCCTTTAGTGTTGAACTGCTACCAAAAATTGTTACCGGCCAGAAGTAACAGACTTCATACTGAAGAGATCCTTCTACTTGTAAAGAATATATGGGGGGGGGGGGGGGGGGGGGGGGAAAGAAATTGATATAGTTTAGGTGTGTGCCCCCCAATTTTCCTCCTTTTGGAAATTAAATATGTTAGTTGTTAGAGAATCCAGTAATAATCTGTAAGAAAAAGTACAGAAAAGATGAAATTAAGAAA
Source organism: Dryobates pubescens (assembly GCF_014839835.1). NCBI lineage: Eukaryota > Metazoa > Chordata > Aves > Piciformes > Picidae > Dryobates > Dryobates pubescens. The sequence goes on along the minus strand of NC_071624.1, from coordinate 2,357,609 downwards.
AATCACTGTGAATTCTCTAATGCATGCTGGCTAATAAAAGCTACCAGGTTTTCCCAATGGACTGCAGTAGATGATTGTAGGTGGTTCCTTCCATTTACTTATTCCCATTTCTTGGCAGTGCACACGTTTCCTTTGTTTCAGAATCACAATGTTTTTCTTCTGAGTTTCCCATCCAAAGATTTAAATTGAGTATCATAATGTTTGTCAACATCTTCATTGTTTCTTTTCTCATACTTAAGATGTTCCATAAACCTGAAAACTTATTGCAAACAGTTTTGTCACTAAAATCAGTAAAAGGCACCGAAATCATCATCTAATTGTCTCACATGGGTGGGAACATTTGAAGTGAATGATTGCACTTTCCTGCACAAAGATATCATCAAAAGCATTTTAGGGAGTTCTGTTAGCAACTCTGTTGTAAAGGTTTGAACTAGTGCCCCATTCTCTCATCATCATCATCTGCAGGTGTGGTGGGTTGAAGTTTCCCCCCAGCATTAACTTTGCTAGACCAACTCAGAAGCGAATGAAGCTGTATTTACAAGCAAAAAATACACTCTACAATAGAATGCAATGAATATGTACAAAATACACAGTATGTACAATATTATACAGATATGTACAATTAGCAAACAACCCAAAACCCACCCTGGTCAAGAGACCAGGGAAGCCCTTCCACTGCCCCCTCACCCCCTGTCCCAAGACAGAAAGGAGTGGAGAGAGAGAAGCAGTGGGTTAGACTTAGCCAAGATCAGCCAAGGCACACAGATTATCTCTCCCAAGCGAAGCAAAACAGCTGAGATCAGAAGAGAAAAGGGAAAGAATTGTTATGGTACAGCTCCTCTTGTTCCAGATATTTACCCAATGAATTTGTTTAGAGTAATCTTTTGTTTTCCTTTTACACCCTAGATTGATTTATTTACAATTTTCTAGTTTTCTGCTCGAAATCTGTAACTAAATCTTAAAGGCATAGCCTAAAACCACCACAACAAGAAAAACCTCTTTTGATCCTTATATTTCTCTAATGACAGTTCTTATGTGTTCCCCATTTCTGGTTAATACAGTGAGAACTCTCCTCCTTGACTTCTGCCCATTTTAACCATTGTTACCTGTAGCCTACACAGAACCAAATCAAGATAATAGTTTGAGTAATTAACCAGGACCTTTGGTGACAGTGGAAAACACAACATTAAATAGGGCCCTGTACAGTGTATTTCACACTCTGTTCATCATGGATATTACTTTTCTCATGCTAATATTGAGGATAGTCAAGCCAAGAGGTATTTTTACTTACCCTAAATCAACAGAATAGGTTGTTTTAGTAGGAGAAGGGATTTTCACCAGGGATGAACATTTTTTCATAGAGTTGGTGTTTTTTTCAGAATGGGAAATTATTTTCTGTTTTATACCCATGTTATCATCCTAAAAGTAGTTTTCCAGCCCACAAACAAAATTGGTATTGATCTCCTTAAAAAACCAGGGAATTCACTGCATGACCTAGAGTCATTCAAAGTCAGCAAAAAATAGATAAACATGCAGAAAGTTATTGTTTTTATTCTGAGGTGAGATAAGTTTCTTTGAATGATCAAAAAATAAGCCTGCAGTGCTTTTCATTGTGGAAAAGCCCCAGACAATTACTTTCATAATAGGAACTAGAGAAAGAGGTTTAGATAAACCCGAGTATGATGCATCTGTGTGTGTGCATGTACATGCTGAAGGACTGAGATGAGGCCTCTCTGCATTTAACCACTTCACCAACAATAGGGTCTTCTGCCTGTAGAAAGCAGTCTTGGCCAGTCAAACCCCTTTGTTCCCATTTACTTACTAAAATAGGCTGCTGTGAAGGACAGGATAGAGCAGGAAAGGACTTTTTTGAAGACTTCTTCAGAAAGGTATCTTACATGATAAGAAGGCAATATGAAAGAAACTTGTCATCTGGACCTTTTCTGGTATAAATTAGCTCTTTCTATTAAATTACAGCATTTATGAGGCAAAGTTGTGTTTATATGCTAGATTTTGAGGAACTGGTTAATTCTGTGCTTCTAGTTTGGAGAAAATCATTCGCATTATGAAAGCCCTAAGTGACCTCTTTCTTGAGAGGCACAGGGAGAAAGGAAATGAGTGAATGCTTATGCAAAGTCTCAGTCCTTGAGGGTTGAAGGTACATGAGCAGACAGGATGAGGTAAGATTCCATGATGGTGAAGTTTAGTTGTTCATTTTGACTTGAAGTTCAGAGGAGTCTCTTATGCTCTTAATCACTTATTTACAAATTGGTACGCAGACCTGCACTGCTCTGCGTATTCATCTTTAATAAAGCTACAGGAAGAAAGTTAGGTGTTTTCCTGCAGAGCCTGTAAGAGAGAAATGAGAAATGTATTATGCTAATCCTGCAGCAGTGGTGAAATAATTCCAGGATTGAAAGAGTCCTTGCAGCATCCACGGTGCCCCAAGAGTCTTGTATTATAGCCCTGTCAATACTGACACAGTTTATTTACCAGTTTCCATCTTTAAATGCTGTTTTGACAAAGTAGTATCTTGCTTCAAAACATAAGGATGAATCTGCAGTGCTGATACATGCCGAAAACATTTTTTGAGATTCCATCTGAACATATTATTCAATTTATGCTTTGTTTGATATATATATTTAATGCAACTGCAATATCACTGTTAATAATAAAATCTTGACAAAAAAATCAAAGCGGCTGGCAAGAACTTACTTTGACACACAGAAATTCATTTGGGCTAGCTCTGAATTGCTCTGATTTTGTTCATTTCTGATTTTTGCAGCTCAGCCCAGTGTGAAATGCAGTGATTGCTCTGGGCTTCCATCTAACTTCCATGATCCTTAAGGATAACCAGGATGCCTCAGAAAATATTTTAGGATTTATCTCTTTGCATTTACCTGACTTGAACATGTTTCTGTGTATACAGCATTTTGCTGTGTTCTCATTTTTCTGACCATGACAGTTCTAATATAATGGTGCAGGATTTTCAAACCTGTTCATGCTGGCCTGTGGTTCACAAGGACTTCAGATGAGCTGGGATGACTCTTCCAGAAATGACACCTATTATGCGTTATCTTTCAGCTCTTACATAACTGTTATTCACATATGTAGTGATGCTTGTTAACTGGGGAAGTTAGAAGTTAAAACTAACAACCAGCAAGCCCTTTATAACCTAAGATTACTCATTTTTAGATCAAATCTGAGAGAAAGAAAAAGAAATTCTTTATAGAATGACAAAGAATTTTAAACTCTCTCTGTAGCACCCTGAAATAATGACAGGTATTGTGCGATTAAAACCTAGTGTGGAAAGGTCTCCAAATCTGTTTATTTCCTATGCAGAGAAAATCTTCATATGGAGTTATTAATACACCGAAACAAGCTGACTTAATGTACCTGTTAACTTGCCTTGCTCCTGCACTATTCTGGGAACTCTAGACTAGAACAGATAAATCCCCAATCAAGCTAGGCATGTGAAGCAGAATAATCACATTTGTTTACTTATTTTTTTAGTTCTTTGTAGTATTTACATTTTATACTGTCTCTGACAGTTTATTCCACCAGAGTTGTATAAAACATGCACAAACTCTTTGGAAAAATGTTGCTGAAGAGCATATTCTGTGACAGGCAATTTCCTAGGGCCTCTGCGTTATCTTCCCAGAAAAGCAGGTTGGCTTTGGAGAGGTCAGGTGTGTTCAAAGCATTTCATAAAGGTAGGACTGACATCTTACCCTTCCAAAGGCAGATTAGGAGATAATGATGAGTGGGGAAATTAGGAGATAATACTCTGTGTTACCAATAAATATAAATTAATTTATAAATATGCATGAGCTGTCTATTCCAGCTTGCAGTCATGGTTTCTGGATGCCTGCAATTCAGAAGGATAGCATGTTGTTATTTTACCATTGATTTACTTTCCACATCTGGATAGTCTCCTGGCAATATCAAAGCCTCGAAGTGCATACCTTTAAGAACATGATGAAGAATTATGTAAAAATGCAAAACTGAGCAGCTTTCTCATTACACAGTTAAAAAATAAACACAAGGTGGGTTGGATGATTGGTTGGACATGATGACCTTGAAGGTCTCTTCCAACCTGGTTTGGTCTATTCTATTCTATTCTATTCTATTCTATTCTATTCTATTCTATTCTATTCTATTCTAACTGTATCCATCCAGTGTTGCAGAACTGACATGCTTGCTTGAGGTAATTTAGCAACAAGAAAGGTAGAATATAATAGATTTCATCATGAACCAACTATGGATCTATTTTACTAAGATACATGGAAGTTACAGTGTGACAGCAGAAAGACTTACAGCTACAGTACTTAATCAGGTCTTTCAGCTGCTTTATCTGTTAGCATGATTAAGTAATTTCATTATTTAAAGTTATAATTAAGCCATCCGTATTTTAAAACTGATTTTGAAAATAAATATTACACAATACAAGGTTCAAGGCTATGAAAGCGCTTCACAGCTTGCATGCAAATTAGTTTGCAGACTTGTATTTCTAATGCAGGTATTCTCTTGCACCCAATAAAACAAGGAAAAATAAATCCTCATTCCTGGATTTATTTTTTTTTCTTCATTGTGGCATGAGAATGCTAGATAGGACACACAGAGTTGCATGAACCTTGTCATTGGTTATTGAAGTCCTTTAGGTCTCAGTGTGCATGGATGGTTCTGTTGCTGGATTGGTTACCATGTGCAAAAGGCAGCTCAGGTTGTACATTTCTCTGAGGTTAATGAAGTCTCTTATTATGGAATAGAGATTTTTTTTAGATGGTAGGAAATAGGATGGTCTTACAGGGAAAACTTTTCTGGTCAAAATTCAAAGCAGAATTAATGGCAAGAGGGAGTTCTTTATATGACTCAAGAACAGGTGCTGGTTTAAGAAGAGCAAAATATTAATCATGTGAAATTCTGGCAAATGAAATAAAGTGGTAGATTGCATTCAGGTCAGATTCAAGTGAACTCTATCTACCACACTTAGAAAACTGAAGGGAAATCTTCCTATTGTACTGTTGTCCCTAAATCCAACCAGTTCTTAGACCAGGAAACGGGAGCTTATGGAAATGAAAATCTTTGCTACTTAAAATGGAAGTAAAACTTGATCTACTAATCTTCCCTCTTTATATTTTACCCATTACATTTTATTTTCTTGTATTTATTTTTCAGATTTTAGTGGATGTACTTGATGCAACCTTGACAGAGAACTTTATATGTCCTCTTAAAATGGCTTCCAGCCTTGCTATATCTGACTCTCTAATTATAATGCATTTTTTTTAATAAATAAAAAAAAAATCATGTTTCTTAATGGTTTAATGAAACTGATATTGTTAATCTGCCAAGTGACAGTGACCATGTAAACAACTCCACACCTAAGACTGTAGGAGACGTTTAGCCTTAGTATGGACCTGTCAGTTCTTACTGTCCCGCCTTTCTAGATCATCACAACCCATTTTCTTATTTACAGAACTCTTGTGATGCATTAGGAATGACCATGCTAGGTAAACCCAATGTTTATGATTGACATTATTTTGAAGAAAGATCAGTTTCACTTTTCACAAGGAGCTTTGCTTTTTTAAGGTATTGACTGTCATAAGACATAAATTTAAACCCCACTCTTTACGTTAGAATAGGATAGAATAGAATAAACCAGGTTGGAAGAGACCTTCGAGATCATCGTGTCCAACCCATCATCCAACACTACCCAATCAACTAAACCATGGAACCAAGCATCCTGTCAAGCCTCGCCCTGAGCACCCCCAGCGACGGCGACCCCACCACCTCCTCAGGCAGCCCATTCCAGTGGGCAATCACTCTCTCTGTGTAAAACTTCCTCCTAACCTCCAGCCTAAACCTCCCCAGACTTTAAGGAGAATTGGTATCTGTTGGCCATTTTGAGCTGATATGATATTAGTGGGCATATTTGCTGCAGAAAGTAAACTAATTCCTTAGGGCTGCATTAAGTATCTGCAAAGCTTGGAAGCCCCCTTTGGTGTAAATCCGCCCTGTACTTAATGCTGCTGCACTGGCTGAGAATCCAACCCTTGGCTTTCTCTCAAAAAAAACCCCAAACCGCTCTGTAAGAGTAAAGGAAACGTTAGCAGCTTTTGAATAAGGTCAAGATAACTGTGCAGCTTTTAAATTCAATTCCACCTATTAGAAATGAAGTCTTCACGCTGTGATCCCTGAACTTTGCCAGACCAGGACAGAGGCACAATTGTTTCAAAATCTTGGTCCCTAATTATGCTACAAATAATTGTTAGTCCATGGATCACAGTCACAGAATCACAGAATGTTAGGGGTTGGAAGGGACCTCAAAAGATCATCTAATCCAATGCCCTCCCTGCCAGAGCATGATCACCTTGGGTAGATCACACAGGAAGGCATCTAGACAGGTTTTGAATGTCTCCAGTAAAGGAGACTCCACAACCTCTCTCAGCAGCCTGTTCCAGGGTTCTGTCCACTAGCACAGAGCCACAAAGATGATAAAGAGAGTGGAATCCCTCCTTTATGAGGAAAGGCTGAGGGACCTGAGTCTCTTGAGCTTAGAGAAGAGGAGACTGAGGGGTGACCTCATTCATGTTTATAAATACACGAAGGGCAAGTGTTGGGAGGACGGAGCCAGGCTCTTCTCAGTGATGTCCAGTGATAGGACAAGGGGCAACAGGTGCACGCTGGAGCATAGGAGGTTCCACATAAATATAAGGAAAAACTTTTTTCACCATGAGGGTGACAAAACACTGGAACAGGCTCCCAAGAGAGGTTGTGGAGTCTCCTTTACTGGAGACATTAAAAAATCATCTAGTTCTGACCCGCCCTGCCATGGGCAGGGACATGATCCACTAGACCACGTTGCACAAGACCTTGTCCAGTCTGGCCTTGAACATTTCCAGGGAGGGGGCATCCACCAGTCAACCTGTTCCAGTATTTCACCATCCTCACTGTAAGGATGGTTTGGGTTGTTGGTTGTTGTTGGTGGTGGTGGGTGGTGGTTTGTTTTTTAATATTGAGTCCAAATCTACCTTCTTCCATCTTCATTCTATTCCCCCTTGTCCTATCACTACCAGCCCTTATAAAATGTCCCTCCCCAGCTTTCTTGTAGGTCCACTTTCAGGTACTGGAAGGCCTCTATAAAGTTTCCCTGGAGCCTTCTCTTCTTCAGGCTGAACAATCCCAACTCTCACATTCTGTCCATAGGGGAGGTGCTCCAATGACCATCTTCATGAGTCATAGAATCACATTGGAAGATACCTTTAAGGTTATGAAGTCTAACCCAGTAGCCAGCTGAGTTCCTGTCCCTAATGTACTCCTGCCTGCTCAAAAGCAGATGAAAACCTGCAGGCCGTTAGTGCACAGATTTTCCAAGCCCTGCGCTAGTGTTCTTCCAAACAGACAATTAAGAGTGTTCAAGACACTGAAGTATCTTGCTGCATTTTTTCAAGCAATTAGTCAGAGTTCAGAATCTTGCTAAGTTATTTTCCAATCTACAATGATTTTTTTATTACAAATTCAACCTTTTCCCTTTCAATTTGGCTACTCCAATTAACCTGTGGACTGAAATTTGTTCAGAGCAATTGACTGTTGTTGTTGTAATTGGACACAAAGCCTGCACAGCATTTTTATTCTTTGCATAAGTGGTCTCCAGCTCTCTCTCTCTGAGGCATCTCTGCTGACATCACTAGATCTGGATCCACTCCCAAGTAAAGGGTTGCTGTAATGTTCCACAGCCAGAGTAGTGACCTTGATGTCAAATTCAGTCTTCATTTTCTGTCTGAATGTTTAAGTGAATGTGGCTGATTTAATGGATATTCCTGCAGTAACTTGTCACCCAATGCTCAGTGGAAGTAAATAGAAGAATTGGAATTGCAGTTAAGTGTATTCAATTCAAAGAGAAACAGATTTTATTAATCTACCCCTGGTGTGTATGCAGTAGAACACCACATTAATTTGTGTAGTTCCTTGCAGTATTGTTCTTCCCTTCCTTGACACTTTCTCATTCAAGAGGACTAATTGTGTTTTGATTTCAGAAATACACAGCTCTGAGGTGTCATGCCATTAACCTATGGACTTATCTTGAAGCATTTAAGCAATTAGAGTGGTTTTCATTAAACTATCCTCATGCTGACAAAGAAAAACCACTCTGATATAAAGTTTCAGTTTTCATACATGTTAAACAGGTTGTTTTGGTTTGGAATTTAGGCATCAGGAATCAGCTCAGAAATAAAACACCTACAGCAGCTAATAAAAACTCTATAATGCCTGACCTGCCTTACAGTTTTGTGTTTCACATAGCAAAGGCTTGGAGTTTAAAAATCACTTTAGTCTCATAGAGTCTTACAAGAGAGGGTTTCCTGACAAGACTTTAGTTCCTTCAGTTCTTGAAGTATACATGGATTAAGGTATCTTAGAATCATCTACCAAAACCACTTTTTCCTTTAAAATTATGTGGACTCCAGTACCTCATTCCTGCTTTTATTTCCCAGATATTGTTGACTTTACATTACATAACCTTTGCTTGACTATTTGGAAGAAAAGGTCAAAAATTCCACATTTCCTGAAATTTGTACACTAAACATATGAAGTTCTGCCAAACATATCTGCTGTGCTGTTAAAAAGTGTGTTTATCTCTGACTGCTATTGATATGACTTTGATGGAAAACATGTTAGCTGAATTTCATGCCTTCAGAAATCCTCCTTATCAGTTTTCAGTTTCCTGATAGCTTTGCTAGCAGCAAAAATATTCAGGTTCTTATAATTTAAGGACTTATTACAATAATTCTTTACTTTGTTGCACTAAAATAGTAGTTTAATAGTCTGTTGCAGAGTATCAGTATCTGAGCTGAAGTTACACAAGGTATTTTTCACAGTTTTGTTTTGAAATAGGTCATTGAAAATTACTTTGATTTTCCTGTTACAATTTCCAAATTTCAGGGCAGCTAGTTATTTTACTTATTAGCTCAGAAATCTGAATGAAAGCTTTGCTACACTGAATTATCCACATGGTCTCTTCATGTATCCTATGTATATTTGTATGCATTGGGAGTGAAGATTGTCACGAGCAGAAGAGTATGAAACTTGCATGAGTTCATCCAGTCATGGTGTCTTCACCTCATATCCACGATTTAAAATTAGAATACAACAACTCTTTGTTAGTAGCTGGAAATAATGCAAGTGTTGGTTTTCTGTAATTTTTTCCCACATGCCATACACTTGGTGTGCATTATTACTCTGTACAGTGAGTAGTGCTGTCCTCTTAACCTGACCAGTGATGGGACCGCTACACAAAGATGAAGAGCTGCTGTGCACCACAGGCTGGGCAGTTGTACACTCTGCACACGTTGTTTGATGCTCTCATAGAATCACTTGGATAGTTGCCTGCCCCAGAGAACTGCCTTTTCTCTGATAGTAAATTGGCTATGCTTTCAGCTGCGATTTTGGTATGACAGATACAGTGTAAATGTGATTCTGTGTTCACACCCTTCAGACACGTTTACTCATTGGGGAAAACACTTGGTACTCAAGCTCTTTCAGGAGCTTCAGAGTCTTTTCTCATAGAGCTGAAATGTGAGAGGATGAAAATTGAACTAATACTTAAAGCTTATGATTCATAAGTGCTTTGTCATACTTCAAGAGTAATTAATACAGAACAAAGAAACCCCAGAAGGTGATACAGACCTCCCCTATACACTTTCAGGCACAGATAGACAAAAGATACAGGGTCACATACCAAAATACGTATTTTACATATATTCTTGGGATTTTAAATTATTATTTTTGCAAAAGACAAACCAAAGAATATATTTTAAAGCAAAGTCTTACTTTATACTAACGGCTTCACCAACCATCCATTAATACCTGTTTATCTAAGTACAGGGAGAGGGAAGCATTTTTACGTGAACTTAATTTCCATAGCATATTTTGTACAGGATTATCACAAATTTCAGCCATCTCACAGAATTTTTGTTTACATAAGTGGCTTGAGTTTCTTGCTTCCTGTGCAAAGGTATAAAGTAGCTCAGTGGCTATTAACACCAAACCAAGCAGAGGAATCCCTAGCCTTAGGCATGTGAAGTAAATTCTGAGCCAGTACTGTAGTGATTTGTGGGTATCATTCATTCAGATTTCAAATTCTTTTCAATTGCTGAGTGTAATCTACCTATATGTCATACTGTATATGCATAAACTACATTCTTATCTTAGTTTCATGGTGCAGAAGGAACAGAAAATGTCATACATCTGAAATTGTCTCATGCATGTAAAAATCCCAATTTTAACAGTTTAATATAGGGAATTATAAAAGTTATGTAGCTGAGATTGGAATTGGAATTGGACCTTGTGTGTTTTCACTTCTCTTTTGGAGCGATCTACATTTGTGTGGAATTTGTGTGGAATTTGCAGTCTTGATAGCAATGAATAGGCTAAATCAGAATTCTTTGGGGCTTTCTAGTATACTAAGGTGGAGGTTAACTTTATGATACACAGTAAAATTATTGGCCAGAGTTACTTGTACTGTTAATTTGGCTTACTTCTGTGTAGCCATAATTGCCTTTTAATATATATCTGAAGAATGCTTATTACCGTGCAATCACTTCATAGCCATTCTTTTTTTCCTTATCCCTGTGCATGCTTAATCTGTTTCATGAATTAATTGCTGGGCTCAGCACACTGTTAAAGCAGGGAACAAGTGATTTCCAGTCCCCAAATGGAATGTAGCAGCAAACGCTAAAATGGTGCTGTTGATTGTGGATTGATGAATGCTTTACAAAAGAAGCCTTGGAAATTCAATCTAATCTGTCCATAAGGAGCAGTACCTTTTATAAAGCATAAACCTGGCTTCTGGGTCTGACTGAGTATTAGAAGGGAGAAAAGTAGCAGTAAAGCAGCGGGGTATGTTGTATATGAGGATCTCTGAATTGCACAAGAGAGAATTGCAGATAGAGCTTTAGTTCTTTTTATAAACAAAAGATGCAGGGAGAGGATGTGAAGAGACAAGTGAAGAAAAGGGTAACCATAGGTAGAAAGAAGGAGCAAATGAGTATAGAAAGTGGAGAGGTTGCTCTTTCTTTTTGGTATTGGGGAAATCCAAAAAGTATCAGATGGATAGTTCATTTTGAAGTATAGTTTATTATCAAAATTCTGCTATAAGGGACAGAGTTTTAACCCCAAATTACCTTCTGACCCTGGGTGTTAAGAAGGAATGTCTGCTCTTGTAAGAGTTCTGCATGAATTAGTTTAGGTCTATCATAATATACTTTAATGGGACACATTGGACTTTTTGTTAGCAATATTCGGATTTTGTTTTCAACTTTGTGGCAGACAAAAAAAAAATCATAAAACTTAAAAAGTGGTCCCATTTTTAGCAATAGTAATTTTGTTTCACGTAGATGTCTGTAATCCAGCAGCTATTTTCCAATCAGCAAAACAGTGCTTTGCAGGGAAAATTTCAGTCAGCTCGACTGTGAATAAATGCTAGTAATTACTTTAATGATATCTGTAAAACCTTAGGGGTTGTGCAATACTGATATCGAAAATTTCTTCACACAGTCTATTTGTTTCATGTCCCTAATGTCAACCCAGAACTATGCTGGGATTCAGGCCCTCAACGCTGACTTGTTGCCTCCCATAAAAGCACTAAGAACATGATTGTGATTAGTAGTGAAAGCAAGCCACATACTGACTAAATAACAACATTCTCTGGCAAAGTCACAAATATAGTTGATAACTAATTACCTCTATGCAGTATATAACATATAATCAGCCTGTCCACAAAATGCCAGCAATGTAATTAAGGCCCAGCAGTTACCATTTCAGTAATGGAGACTATGCATAATATTTGGGTTGTATAATTTCCTTCCTTATCTTTCAATATAAATACAGAAGCATGGTATAAAAGCATTCCTCACTTTACAGGAATTATTAAAGTAGCTACAAATGACTCTTTGCCACCTTTTACCTTCAATACAAACAAAATAGCATTTGCTTTTCTCTACATTATGTTCTAATTACCTGCTGGAACTGAAGGAAATTCCATGCTAATCTGTATGGGGAAGGAGTGTCTATTTCTTATATGCCTGTCTGCAGTTACAGCTACTTCAGACTACAGCATTATTCAATGATCATAGTATGGGCTCCCATATGAATAATGCTAAGTGATTCTCTGGGATATTCTCTCGATTTTATGTAAGAGTTGTGTAAGAGCCAGAATTCTTTTATCTCTGATTTGCACCGTGCACCTTCAACACAGAAATATCTTTAAAGTAAATCACCTTTCCCAAAATGTGAAAATTGTGAAAGTGTGTTTGATGCCTGTGTCAAGTCTGACTTCCTTTGCTGAGCACTTTTAAAGCAAATCTCACAAGCACTGTCAACACTTCCTTCAGAGACAGCAAGCCTTTGAGGAGGGATTGAGGCCCTCAAAGAGCCAGCAGTACCAGTTTCAGCAATAGAGGTCATTAGCCCAGGGGAGTATTGTGATGGGCTTTCTTCTGTGTGCAGACTACCCAGCCCAGGAACCCTGGTATTTTGCAGGTGATAGGTGAAAGCTAAGGTATCAAGCCTGGATTTTTATTTGAGGAATGAAAAATAACACATAGCACTTCCTGTGGGATTTGAATGGGTAAGGAGAGTCTAGTGGTTTGATGTACAATGTGAGTGATACAAGTAGGTGGGAATATGTGAAAGGAAGGAGCAGGAGAGAGGAAGTCTCAGCAGGATTGGTTTTTTAGAGCTGAGCCCAAGGGTTTCTCTTCAAAAGCAAACAAGCCACAACTAGCCTGTTTGCTGGGTCTCTGGGGTCTAGTTTGCATTAATCACACTCTCTGCACCTTCATGGCATGTCTAAATAACTGACTGAAACAAGCATTATGTTTGTTCCAACACCAACAGCAAGGGAAAGATATATCATCCAACTTTGAACAGCGACAGCTTCCATTTTCTTGGTGCAACCTCCTCATGCTCAGAGAGAAAAAAAAAATGCTGTTATTGAACTCCCCTCAGGAGTACAGCCAGACTTTGCTGCCTGGTCTCAGGCCTCGGAGCAGCAGGAAGTCAAGATGCCAGACATAAATGTGACCTTTAACATGTGAGTTTTACTATTTCTGTCAGGTTTTTAGAAAGCAAACTAGAGGGGGAAAAAAAGTAAAAAAAAACCAAACAGAATATTAATATCTGAAAATTTGTTGCAAAGGATAAGAGGGCTTGTTTTGTATTAACATTCATAATCTCATTTTTAATTATTATTAGCATACTGAAAAGTATTTCCTTAGGTTTCTGCTGAATAATACACGTTTCAAAAGGCTAGTTAAATGTGTATTTCATTTAGATTATGACCAAAGCTCCATTTGCAGACTCTACAGATTACTGATCCCTCCAAAGAATGAAAAGTAAGTTCATTGCAAATCTCCTATCCGAAATATCTAACAGAGAACCTGCACATGCTGTCTGAGCAGAATGAAGATCCCAAAGACCAGAGAAAGTGGTTTACATTCCAGATAAGATTCAAATATGAATGATGAGGCTTCATGAATGAAATAAAGCAGAATTCTATGTATGCTGTCTTGAGGTGGGAATAAACTCATAGACCAAAAGCTCATTTCAGCTGTCTTTGATTATAGTTTGCTCAGAAGCTATACATCAGTTTTAGAAAGGAGAGTAATAATGCAAGAAGGTAAGACTAACACAATCTGGGCCTCAACATATATGGAAACATTAATCTGTTTGATCACTTCTCATTGACGTATTAATGATCATCCTGTATGCCTCTTGGAAATAGTTTCAGGCTTTGTAGAAGCATCAAGTCAGGATTCAAGCACATAATTGAAAAGTTCAATAAAATCCCTTCAGTCAGATTTTAGTTCCCAGACTATGAAACAAATGAACTGTTTGGGCTGTTTCAGATCAGTGGGATGTTAGAGGATCTGGTGTTTTGATTTAGGTTTTTTCCTAAATGTTACTTTTGTCTTCAAAGTCTGTCAAGGCTGGTGAGAGGCCTCAAGCACAAGCCCTATGAGGAGAGGCTGAGGGAGCTGGGGTTGTTTAGCCTGGAGAGGAGGAGGCTCAGGGGAGACCTTACTGCTCTCCACAACTACCTGAAAAGAGGTTGTAGGCAGCTGGGGCTTGGTCTCTTCTCCCAGATAACCAGCACCAGAACAAGAGGACACAGTCTCAAGCTGCACCAGGGGAAGTTTAGGTTCGAGGTGTGGAGAAAGTTCTTCACAGAAAGAGTTAATGGCCATTGGAATGTGCTGCCCAGGGAGGTGGTAGAGTCACCATCCCTGGAGGTGTTCAAAAAAGGATTGGATGTGGCACTTGAAGCCATGGTTTAGTTAGTGATGAGGTGTTGGGTGATAGGTTGGACTTGATGATCTGAGGTCTTTTCCAACCTTATTGATTCTCTGATTCTATGAATGTGTTTGGCTTGTGACTAATTCACCAAGATATTATCTCCATATGTCTTTGCCTTTTATATTCTCTGATCATATATATATACATTTGGATATATAACAATTATGGTAGTTTCTGTAATTTAAAGAGATGTTTACTAGAAAATCTATAATGAGAAATCATAGCATAGATCGGTACCTGGCATATAAATAAATTAATTAATTAGATAAGCCTTTTAAAGTTGGAAACAGGAAACTGAGCCTGTAATATTTATTCTGGCCAAGATTTTAGTTGCTCTTTTTATTTCTCAGAATAAAACTTATCAATTAGATAAGAGTTGATTCAACTTGATTTGAAAAACTCTTAGGACGTTTCATTATTAGGTAGAAAGTGCATTCATCTCAGAGTATTGATTATTCTTTCCATTTAGAAAGAAGCACTTTCCCACCCTGATAGGACCAAGGAACTATTTTATTGAGCCTGACAAGCTGCAGTGTTTCATGATGGGAGGTATAATGCCTCTTTTTTCCCCTTTCTTTTCCTGCTCTCCACAGCAGTAGATTTCAAATGGCAAATCTATGCTGACAGTGCCCATGCTGCACATCCAAAGCAGAGTTATTTGCATTATCCTTAAGAATTTTATTTTGTTATATGTGTAACTCCCTCCTTTGTGGAACATTGGCATATTCTTCAAATAAGTAGCTTTTACCATCGTATTAACTGCTAGAACTCAGTGTCTTACAAGTGCTGTCATTTTACAGAGTAAATTCTTCTCATGCCAACACTGGTTTTACGAGTGTACCTAAAACTTTTCCAAATAATTAGGAAGGGGTAAAAATGAAGCTGATAGCTTATTGAAAACAACATAAGGTTAAAATTTCTTATTCTTGTTTTAGCATTGTCCAAGAATGTATTAAAATTAATTTTATCATGTAGCTTGTTACTTGCTGATGTGAAGAGGGTGGTAATTTTAGAGTATGGCCCTGTAGGGTAGCAATGAGTTTGGTGACTCCTGTATACTTTTTTGTTTGGGTTTTTTTTATTGCTGTCTCAGCACCACAAATTCACTAAAATTAAATAACATGAATGAGATTTTAAATTTGGTAAGTATTCATTTTATAAATGATTTGGGGGTTCCAATGCATATTTTTGTGCCTTAGCAATAACCTTTATGGTACTTAGTATTTCAGAGGGGTTCTAGTTCTCCTAAGTTTAGTGGCATCCATTAGGCTTTTCTGCCTTTTGTTAGTTCACAATCAAACGGTGTTATTTAATGGAAAAAAGGGAAGAAAAAAGAAATAACACTACCAGTGTGAGTTACGTTTAGTAAAGGTTTCTGTTAAAGGTAATGAGTAGTATTAGGCCAAAGAAAAGCCATAATCCATACCTCTTTTATTATTATTATTTAAATAGCAGCGAAAGTTGTGAAATGTTTAAGTAATTACTTGGATTTTTAACTCAGGCTGAGGTCAGTCCTACCTCCTTCACTGGGCATAATTTTCTAACATCCTTCTGAGGGGGGAATCTTCCTCCTGCAACAGTGTGCCACTTCAGCTGCACACTTCATATACTCTCATTTAGAGACTCAGCCCAGCCTAGGAAGCCTGGAAACAGGGTGGCTAGTTCAGATCACCATATTCAGATAACATTCACTAGGTTTACTACCTGAGGGAGAGAAGCAGAGAGTTGATGACAAGGAAAAAATTCCTTACTGATGAAGAATAGCCAACATGTTACTTCCTAATCTCATGGTTGTTTCTTTACGGGATGATTGTAACAGTTTATACAAACTACTTTACCTTGTATTACCTACCCAGGCTTTGTTGTTAGGTAGCTGAAGGAATAAGAACAGTAGTTTTATTTATAGTATAGTGAACAGTTACCAGTTTTCTGTTTGTTAGCTATGTTTCACTTCAACAGTTTTAGCTTCAATTTCAGCCTACCTCAGTTTTTCAATATTCAGTTTCTGAAAACTTTTAGGCTATGTTTGGATGCTCTGATGATTTCTCCCTTTTTAGCAGATTTTTATTGATTTGTTCTGGTAGAAAATACCCTGAAGTCTTTACAAATAGAGTAAGAGACTTACAACTAGTAAAGTACTGCAAATTAGTCAAAGAGAATGTTCATGTTGATATGAACTGTTCGGGATTTATTCATTTTAGAGATTATACCAGGTTGACATTTTCAAAAAAGCATTCCAGAACTGTTCTGCAAACCTGATTTCAAATTTGTGTCACTCTAGGATGTAACAAAAAACAAAGTCTGTGTGTGTATATACATATGCATATGCATATTTATATAAAACATTCATACATATATGTATACAATTAAAAATGGAAAGTATGGGACCACTGAATTGTTCTTGACACCACTTTTCCCACCCACTCATCTCTCAACCTTATGGTAATGTAAAAATCTTTGGGTACTGTACAGTGTAGTGTAATCTCTTCTAAGAGTAAAACAGAAGAGTCTGTCCAGATGAATAACTAGGTGTATTTCAAAATGGAATGGTTTCTGATGGAAAGGAGCCTGCAGTATCATTGTGCAGGATCTTATCAGGGGACTGCAGGATGAGAAGTTAGGAGATGGCAGAGGTTTACCACCAGATTTTGAAATTCCTTTCATTTTTTTTAAATGCTGAAGGTTGGTTTGCAGATGACTCAGATGTCATCTGTGGTTGGAATAAAGTTGTCTTCATTAAATGATGGAGTAATAGAGTGGGTATTGTGATTACAAAAGTGTGATAGGTTGAGAGAGGGCTTAGCTCTCCCTCCTCCACAGAGTAAGAAACCACAACTAGCCCAGTCGAAAGAGCAAGCTATATATTTACAAGCATATGTGGAAAGCAGGTTATATATAACACAATATATACAGGTATTTACAATATATACACAGAAATATACAGCAAAGAGAAATAACACAACAAAAATCCCTCCCCGAGGGAGGGATCCCCTCCTTGGAACCCCCTCTCTCCTCCCCTACCTCCCTTTTTCCCCAAAAAGGGGTTAGAGAGAGAGAAAGGCAAGTTACTAAGGAAAAGAGTTGTTAGTAAGCTTCAAAAGCCCATGCAGGATTAGTTTTTGCTTATCTGAAGGCCAACTCCAGCAGTTTGCAGAGAGAGCAGGCAGGGAGAACAGGCTGAAACTCCCCCCCAACTCCCCAGCGAAACTGAACTGAGGAAAAAAAAATATTCCAACTGCTTCACAATCTAAAGCTGCATTTTTGTCTATCAACCAATGAAATTCGTTTAGAATATCAGAATGTTTTGGTTCTAGTACCGAAAACATTTAGCCAGTGTCTCAGCACTGCTTGTTCTTAAAGGCACAGCGTCAAACGGTCACACAAAAGAGATCACAGAATACCACAATGAAAGGCAGTGATCTACTGTGCCTGACAGAATGCCCGCAGTACAAGGGAGACCGAGAGAATCTATCTAGCAAAGAGGTCAGGTCTACAATTAACATCCCCTCTCTAGAATACGGGGCATGTAATTTAGGCAAAACCAGATAATAAATCTTGTAAAACTCCGATCTATATATTTAACTCTTTTAAACTGAGTATGATACACAAATCTGACTAAAACTAACTCAACGTAATAAAGCATTTACTGCTGTGACTTTGTTCACCCTCTTCTTTGAAAGACATTTGCTGTGTCAGTAAGCCCCAAAATAAAATACACCCTGGAGCTCTGCAGTTTTTTAATCTTAGGAAAATCAAAGACAAAACAAGCCTTACAGCAAGCCTACTACTAAATACAGACTCACCTGTTTTAGGTTCTTACTCTTCCTTCTGCATTCATTTGAATGTACATGTAGAGGAAAGGGCTGAGGAGAGAGAAAAAGGATTGCTTTTATTTGTCACTACAAGGTAAACAGGTGTTCCTGATAAACCGCAGCAAGGCGTTTCCTATGGGAACAGCAGTAGCTATAAAGAAGTGTACTTGGCAAGCTTGCTATATAAATGTGTTTTCAGGAATTAGTTTTGGGTGAATTGGTATTCTTGGGGTGTTTGTCAAGAAAAAAACAAAGTGTTCGAAGGTGGCATTTCCCTCACCATTTTTTCTGAATGATTTAACAGACATCCACACTACTCTTTGACAGGTTCAATAAACCATACTGCGTAATAAAGATAGCTAATAGTATTGCCTATATTTTCCTAAGAATATCAAACAAATCTTAGGGCTGTTTCCTAAACAGTCTGTGAAAATTTGGGGGTTTTAAAATAGAAACATTGAACAGAAGAAAAAACATGGACTAGACTCTGAGTAAACTGTTGAAAGTATCAGTTTGATTAGAAATGTACTTACATTTAAACTAGAGTATCTTTTTGATTAGTGAGATTGTAAGGGCAAAGATGTTCCTCCCAATACTTTATCTGCAGTTCCTCTGTTCCTGAATATACTGCCATGGAAAATGTCTTCTGCTTTGCTTAGTTTCCTAAATAAGGCATCAATAGAGTGGTATCTGAGGATAGGTTTAGGGCCACTGTTGTCAGGGTTTCATATTGTCTGTCTATGGGCATGTAACTGGTACCTCATTTAGGAGCTCAGACTTGCTCCACTGTCAGCAGAGCCTTGAGAATGAGATTCCTGTGGCTCTCACCTAACAATATAATCCCAAGTGTTTTTTCCTTTTTATGCATGTAGGGAATACAAGCTGTGTCTTTAGCTTCCACACTGAAAGCCCTATGAGGAAGCAATGATCTTGCTTAAGAGTTGCATAAAGAGCAGGGAAGTCTCTCTTTGCTTCCCTCTCTGGTTAATATAGTTCTGATACTTAGCTGATGTTTCAGAAAGAAGGGATTTATTTGCACAGTGTTCAATACCTTTATTCTAAGGACTGCTCGTACACATTCTGTTACAACTGCAGAACTTAGAATACATCGAATAGACCAGGTTGGAAGAGACCTTCAAGATCATCACGTCCAACCCATCAACCAATCCAACCCACCTAAACAACTAACCCATGGCACCAAGCACCCCATCAAGTCTCCTCCTGGAAACCTCCAATGACGGCGACTCCACCACCTCCCCAGGCAGCCCATTCCAATGTGCAATCACTCTCTCTGTATAGACCTTCTTCCTAACATCCAACCTAAACCTCCCCTGGTGCAGCCTGAGACTGTGTCCTCTTGTCCTGAGAGAAGAGACCAACATCCGCCTGTCTACAACCTCCCTTCAGGTAGTTGTAGAGAGTAATAAGGTCACCCCTCAGTCTCCTCTTCTCCAGGCTAAGCAACCCCAGCTCCCTCAGCCTCTCCTCGTAGGGCTGGTGTTCCAAACCCCTCACCAACTTTGTTACCCTTCTCTGGACTCCTTCCAGCAAGTCAACCTCCTTCCTAAACTGAGGGGCCCAGAACTGGACACAGTACTTGAGGTGCGGCCTAACCAGTGCAGTGTACAGGGGCACAATGACCTCCCTGCTGGCCACACTGTTCCTGATGCAGGCCAGGATACCATTGGCCCTCTTGGCTGCCTGGGCACACTGCAGGCTCATGTTCAGTCTCCCATTGACCAGTACCCCCAGGTCCCTCTCTGCCTGGTTGCTCTCCAGCCACTCTGACCCCAGCCTGTAGCTCTGCATGGGGTTGTTGTGGCCAATGTGCAGAACCCGGCACTTGGATGTGTTCAATCTCATGCCCTTGGACTCTGCCCATCTGTCCAGCCTGTTGAGGTCCCTCTGCAGAGCCTCTCTACCCTCCAGCAGATCAACTCCTGCCCCCAGCTTGGTGTCATCTGCAAACTCAATGACTCAATGCCCTCATCCAGATCATCAATAAAGATGTTAAAGAGCATGGGGCCCAGCACTGATCCCTGGGGCACACCACTAGTGACTGGCTGCCAGCTGGATGTGGCACCATTCACCACCACTCTCTGGGCTCGGCCCTCCAGCCAGTTCCTAACCCAATGCAGTGTGCTCCCATCCAAGCCATGGGCTGACAGCTTAGCCAGGAGTTTGCTGTGGGGAACGGTGTCAAAGGCCTTGCTGAGGTCCAGGTAGACTACATCCACAGGCCTCCCCACATCCACCAGGCAGTCACCTGGTCATAGAAGGAGATCAGGTTGGTCAGGCAGGACCTGCCCTTCCTAAACCCATGCTGGCTGGGTCTGATCCCTTGGCCATCCTCTAAGTGCTGTGTGATTGCACTCAGGACGACCTCTTCCATAATCTTGCCTGGCACTGAGGTCTGGCTGACAGGCCTGTAATTCCCTGGCTCATCCAACCAGCCCTTCTTGTGGATGGGTACCACGTTGGTCAGCTTCCAGTCATCTGGGACCGCTCCAGTGAGCCAGGACTGATGAAAAATGATGGAGAGTGGCTTGGCCAGCTCATCTGCCAGCTCTCTCAGCACCCTAGGATGGATCCCATCTGGCCCCATGGACTTGTGGGGATCCAAGTGGCTGAGGAGAGCTCCAACCTCCTGCTCATGGAACATAGGGAAACTGCAGCTCCCTGGCTCCTTCTGCCAGCTCTGCAGGCCAGCTGTCTGGTAGACGTTCTGTCCTGCTAGTAAAAATTGAGGCAAAGAAGGTGTTAAGTACCTCTGCCTTTTCCTCATCCTTTGAAATAACATTTCCCTCCATGTCAGCCAAGGAGTGGATGTTGTCCCTACCCTTCCTCTTGCTATTAATATATTTATAGAAGGATTTTTTGTTGTCCTTCACAGCAGAGGCCAGTTTAAGCTCCAAATGTGCTTTTGCCTCCCTAATTTTCTTCCTGCATGATTTGGCTGCATCCTTAAACATTCCATGGGTTGCCTCACCTTTCTTCCAACGGTGATACACCCTCTTTTTTCCCTTAGTTCTATTAAAAGTTCATCACCCATCCAGGCTGGCCGTCTGCCCCGGCGGCTCATCTTCCGGCACATTGGCCTAGCCTGTTCCTGCGCATTCATCAGTTCTTACTTGAAGCAGGTCCAGTCCTCCTGGACCCCTTTATTTTTAAGGGCTTTTTCCCAAGGAACCCTCTGAATTATTTCCTTAAGCAACCTGAAGTCTGCCCTCCGGCAGTCCAGAGTGGAGGTCTTCTTGCTGCCCCTCTTAGCTTGACCGAATACTGAGAATTCAATTATCTCGTGGTCGCTGGCCCCTAAACAGCCTCCGACCACCACATCCCCACCAGCCCTTCCCTGTTGGTGAAGAGGAGGTCAAGCATAGCCTTGCCCCTGGTAGGCTCACACAGCACCTGGGATAAGAAGCTGTCCTCCATGCACTCTAAGAACCTCCTAGACTGTCTCCTCTCTGCTGTGTTGAGATCCCAGCAGATGTCAGGCAGGTCGAAGTCACCCATGAGGACAAGGTCAGGAGATCTTGAGGAAGCCTTAAGCTGCCTATAGAATGCTTCATCAACATCTTCTTCCTGGTTGGGTGGTCTCTAACATACTCCAACCAGGATGTCTGCCCTGCCGGTCTTCCCTCTAATTCTTGCCCACAAGCATTCAACCTGATCGTCCCTAATCTCCAGCTCAATGGCATCTAGTGCCTCCCTTATGTACAGGGCCACCCATCCACCCCTTCTTCCTTGCCTGTCTCTCCTGAAGAGCCCGTAGTCATCAACTGCAGCACTCCAGTCATGTGAGTTGTCCCACCACGTCTCTGTGATGGCAACTACATCATAACTTTCCTGCTGCAGCAAGGCTTCCATCTCCTCTTGTTTGTTACCCATGCTTCGTGCATTAGTGTACATGCACCTCAGCTGGGCTGCTGGTTTGGCCTCTGACTCTTAAAAAAGTTATACAGGGCTAGCTGTAACTGCCTAGCAATAAAATGCACAGGTCAGAAGATGTGTTGCTTTAAAGTCTTTGACAGCTGTTTTTAAAAGAAATAAATTTAAAACACAAATATAAAAGGTTTGTTTAATTTTCTAAATTCTCCCTGTATATGAAGCTAACATAACATCAACATGTGCACTAGAGACATCCAAGTTCCAATACAGACAGTAGCTATGAAAAAGCTTCCCCACAAAGGAGTACAAATTACTCCATCTAACAACCAGTACTGCTAGCAGCTCGGAGAGCAGTGCTACTCTAGTATCATAAGCATAAAAGCACTGATCCCAAGCAAAGCAGTCTGGTTGATTTGCCTGTTTTTCCTTCACTGCCTGCCACCAGCTGTCAGAATTCGGGAACATGCTCAGAGAGACTCTGTGATCACGTTTGAGCAGGGCTGTGCGAGCTAAGGTTCAAACTGCGAATCTTATCTAGAGGTTAAGTGTGCAACAGCATTCTTACGGAGCAAACTCTGAATGTGTAGATTGTGGTGATGCTTTCCAATGTATCACCCGTTAATTTAACTGGTGGGAGTATATTG
Organism: Dryobates pubescens; assembly: GCF_014839835.1. NCBI lineage: Eukaryota > Metazoa > Chordata > Aves > Piciformes > Picidae > Dryobates > Dryobates pubescens. The sequence continues at coordinate 2,334,910 of NC_071624.1, read as the reverse complement.
ATTCCTTCTTTTCCCTTACACAGTATATTTTTCTTCCAGCCTTCTTTAATTACTACATACATAGTGTGACTGTTACCACTTCAGAGGCAGGGCATATTGATTTTTACAGACAGTAAAACCAAAAAGTGTCGTGTGATGGAGCTGCTGAAGGATAACAAACAAAGGGAAGCTCAAAGAGATTTGCTAAGAAAAATAAACAAAACAAAACAAACCCCAGTATAATATGAATATTTTATTTGTTTATTTACAAGTGATCTGAATAGTTTGTGGAGATCTTGGAAACATATTTGCAATCTGCACACCTCCACTTAACAGTCATGAATTTAGTGACCCTTCTCCACCAATGATTTAATCCTTTTCAGTGTCAGCAGTGCTTAGATAAAGCAAATGCGTGTGGCAAATAGCTTGGTATACAAAGCCTGCTACTGAGGCTGAATAAATAACACTACAAGACATAACAATTAATTTGATTATTCTGTGTTTGCACTTTAATGTTGTTTATTTTCAATAGCTCTTCCCCAAAATTAATATGCTGGCAGATTATGCTGTAGTACAAAGTGATTTTTGAAGTGCATATTTGGTTATTCTGACAAGTTTTTTTACTCTAAAGCCTGCATATTCCCAGTAGAAATATATTTTTGTTCATTATCATAGAAAGCAGAAATGTACTGGCTAACCCAGCTATCCTGTGAAGTAAGCACATCCAGAGCACTGAGTATCTGTATACTGCATAATGTACTGGCTAACCCAGCTATCCTGTGAAGTAAGCACATCCAGAGCACTGAGTATCTGTATACTGCATCACACATTTGAAGTCTGCCCTCAGACATTTTTAGCAGTGTATCTTTTGTTCTTGGTGGTGATGGGATAATTTAAAAAAAAAAAATTAAAAACCCCACAAAAATTGTTATAAGGTACTTACAGACAATGAGAAAAAGATTAAAAAGTCAACTGTGAGACTTATATCTATATCACTTAATCAGCTTTTGCATGTAGCTCAGCTACTGGAATTTAAGGTAAAGATTTATTAGTAGAGATCAAAAGAAAGCATCAGAGTCGTAGCAAAAGCAATGTCCTAAGGTCTATTCTTGCCTTTTTTTTAAACTAACATGCCATAATTGTAGCAGTCTGTGGATGAGAACTGACAATAGGAAAACAATTAAAACACTACATGAGTTTCTAAAGTAACAGATAAAAGCTCATTCAACTCCTTTAAAGGTCCCATTCATCTGAGACACCAGTTAAAAAACCCAGATGGGACAGAAGAAAGCCTTTTCTATGCTCACCTTTGGACAGCCTTCATGAAGAACTCATCTAGATTTTGCAGAGCGACTAGAATGATTTCTTAACAAATATTATTTTTACTTTGCATATAGAAATGTGCAATGCTTTATTTTAATCACAAATACATTATTTGCTTTTACTTGTTTCCAATTTAATATTTGCTTTAGGCTTGCTTTCTCACCTTTCCTTAGGTCCTTAGTCAAGGTGTAGTGACTCTGCGTTTCTGAACCTTTGAGCTACCTGTTCCTGTACAGTGCAATGTTATAAAAATATAGAAAAAATATGAAATAAAAAGATATTAGTAAATCCAAATATATTAAAAACTCTCTATCAAAAGATATTTGATCAGTTCAAGTGTCTGGTTAGGGTCACAAAAAGAAATGGAAAATGCCACATTTGTAAATTTTTACAAAGGTCTTTCAGAAAAAAGAGTTGGTTTGGAGATGGAAAGAAAAATGTGGTCTTTTTTTAAACTTTAAATTATATCCCTGTCCCCATCCAAATATCATTTGTGTTCTGTTCTCTGACAAAAGATAATGGGTGCCATGCTTTGAAGCAGATCCACAAAGCCTGTGGCTGCTTTCAGAACAGGGCAGAGGGTTTCGTCTGGGTGTTGTAACTAAGTGGATAATGCTGCAGCCTTGAAGCATAAGATCAAAGGGAGATTCCCATATATTTGTTGCTGTCTTTAGTGAAGTGGTATAAAAAATGCTGAGCCTGAGTTCTATCTGCATGTTTTCCCAGTGATGACCTCCATGAGCTCTGTCAAGACATGCTTGCAAATAAGGAAGCTATACCATTGTTCAGGGTTTTGTATAAGCACTCTACATATTCTGTACAGAGGATCTGAGGTAAAGATTTTGCTTGCTGAAGGACTTGCAGATTTATAATACAGTAAATGTACATCTTCAGAATAAGCATTGCTGTTAATAAAAGCTTAAGAATTATTAGTAGTATTAACTGCTAATCAAGTGTGATAATAATTCCATGTCTTAATGAAGATATGATGTGCTGCAACTTTGTATTAGTGGAAACAGTGCCACCTTCACCTCCATAGGCTTTGCATATTTCTAGATGTGTGCAACCATGGGAGAGGACATTTCAGTACAGAAACAGTGAGACCCTAAGCATGACTAATTTTCTATTATGCTACTTTACAAAAATATCTAAAATATAATCCTAAGTGTACTCCTGACCTCCTTGCAAAGCAGAGGTAAACATTAGTATTCTAGCTTCTGGGCTACTGTAATCCCTGTGTGAATATGGTTCTTCCTGCATTAATGATCCTCTTTTGCTATAAATTAATATAGCAGCCTTCTCCACTATAGTCTTGATTATATAGTGGCCTATATAGGTTTACTTGTTGAAATACTGCTAAATAGCAGAAAATGGATTTATTGAGAGGACAAAGAATCCAGCTCCAATGATGTAAACAGTGCTACTGAAGTTCTCCCTGGTCATAGAAACAGTTCCACCTCTGCAAAGTCTGCTACATCTCAGAGTGACATTCCAGTAGATGTGCATCAGTTCAAGCAGGATGATTTATGTTCTGTAAACTTAGGCTGAACAGACAGAAGTGCATATTCTTTTTTTCAACTTAAGATATCTCTGTTGATAAGAATTCAATTGTAGAAATGAATTAATTCATTCAATGTTAACATTAATGGAAATTATACCAGTTATTTATTCAATGTTAACATGTAATGGAAATTATACCAGTTCTCATTTGGTTATCTTGCCAAACAGGTGAATGATCCAATTTGTATCAGCATGCCCCAGCTGACTTAATTGAGGCTGAAAAAGCTGTAAGCTGCATGTTCGTGTGTGTGCATGCCAAGCCCTGTATAAAGCTATAAACAGATATATTTTGCAGACCCACAAAGTCTGTTCCAAAGCACCATGTGCTTCTCAGACCAAAGTACTTTGGTTTCAGTCCATCCCTAAACATTCCTATATAAACCAGAAAAATCTCTGCCATTGTTCATCCAAAGATGCTAAGAGTTTTAATGTCTTGGAAAACATACTTCAAGAGACTTACATCAAATCTGTTTTCATCTATCTCATAAAAGTATGTTCCAGTGCAATGGCTTCTAATCAACATTAAGACTTCAAACTGGTTAATTCAGTTTAGAGGCAGGCTGACATGACAGAGTGATTAGACCAACCTAGCCATCCAGCAGCCTTTGAAAGCCAAACTTACTCATCTGTGATTTATCTCATTAGGATACCTTTATAAATTAGATTTTTTTTAAATTAAGTTCTTACTTGAGATGATGAAAATATCTTTATTTGCCAAACCAGTATATTTTGTAATTTTATTTTCATGGCTTATCTGGAATCGTATTAAATTCTGGTTCCAGGGTAGAATGCATGCAGGAAAAAATTGTGCTTCCTAAGTTAGGAAAGTGAAAAAGGCGTCTGAAATGTCAGCATAAGTAATTGCTCTCCACAATTCTTCATTTCATTATTTTGTTGTCTGTGAAATGGCCAGAATGACAAGTGAGAGTGACTGGGATGTATTCCAGATTTTAAAGCATTTTATTGCTTCCTTGTAGAATATTTGTTTCTATACTGGGAACCAGGACAGATACTTAAAAGACTTTTTTGTGGAATATACACATGTCTGTGTACTTAAATCATGTGACAGTTCAGCACCTGGTCAACTCAGGTGCTTTTGAAATCTCAGGAAGCACCAAACTGAGACTTTAGGAGGCTACACTCCCTTTAAAATAAAACTTTATGTGTTGAAATTTAAGGAAAAGCACACAAGTGATTGCTTGAGGACTTCACCAAGCTGTCTATATTTGCACTATCCTATGTTCCAGAATGTATCTGAGACAAATATAAGTTAATAACTACTTTGTCTAGCATGGACATTTGCAATTGGATGTCTGTGTTTTTCTTGGAAGCACTGGAGCCTAGTGCCTGGAGTCTCAAAGTCATGGAGTTTGTCATCTGTTTTCAGAAGGCACTTTAAAACGTTACTGGCCTATTGGTCATAGATAGAGTAATCAGAGTAGCTGCACATTGTCCTGCTCCTTGTGTGGTATTAGCATGATCTTGGTTTGGTTACAGCCCAAGTGGTGCAGTTAAGGATTGCTGAGCAGAAATTCTCAGCAGTACTTTTCTGAAGTGCCAAGTATTAACACCTGAGCTTTTGTTATGCAAGGCCTCTCAAACTCAGGCACATCATTGATATTGTTTCACATAACATGCCTGACACATGAGGCTATGATGCATTACTTTATAATGATCAGGTCAGGAAACTTGGCAAGCTGTTTTTCCTTGAAAGGGAGGACTGCACACTACTATTCATGATCATTGTTTGTTCAATAAGGTTTCCAGTTTTCCAATTTATTTACTTTCAATTTTTGTTTCAGTTCATTTAACCTTCAGAAAACATTTGTGCTGTCTATTGCTTACAAAAGGAAGGCTGAGCAGCCCCTTGCTGCATTTATCTCTTGCTGTGGACCTATGATGTCTGTGGTAATAAATGTATCCATTTGGAATAGAAGTGATTAAGCTCTTGTTGAAATGTCTTTTGGAACAAAACATTAGCTTTTGTTTTCAAAGGGCAGATATTGCAGCAGATAGCACTTAACCTAGCCAAGGACAAAGTGTTATGTTTACACATCACTTTTCTGCCTGCCTTTTTGAAACAGGCAAGATATCTGCATTCAAGCACTTTCATTTCTTAATACACCAAAACAAGTGTCTGCACAGAATTGAGAGCATCATGGTTGCAACTATTGCTTCATTTTTAAAACCAGTCCACTCATCCTACTCATTTTCTGTGATTTATTCCTTCAAACTCTTAAATCTGAAAGATACAGCAAAGGAAAAAAAGAATTGTGCAGGCATGCATAGTATACACTGGACCTCTCTTCAGAGGCACTGCTTCATCGACCTTTACCTTTCTGAACTAAACCCAAATTTGACTCTTGCAGTAATCCCCAATTGTCCAGCTCAGATATTCATATGAGATTTGACACAAATATTGTCATCTTTAAAGTGCACTTTAACTGTGGCTGTTGCTTTCCAAAGCTGTTGTGTATCAGTGAAAGACTTTGGGCTGACTCTGGGCCACAAGATGAAGCATGGTGAAGACTTGAATTTCCTGCCCAAATCAGGTAGACACACAGACTGCTTATCCATCTGTGTGTATACAGATCACAAGAGAGGTTCTTTCAGCACCCTGGAGGTCCTGTTGCATTGTATAGGACTTTCTAAGTTAATAAATTAATAATAACAGTTAAATCAACTTGTTGATAATAACTCATCAATCTCATGACTAAGTGATATATATGTTCTTAATTTGAATCTAATAGGGATCCTCTGTAACTATGCAGGCACATCCCAAATATATATCTCTTACATCAAGTTTTGTATTCTCCAAAGTTTATATAGACACTGAGAAATTAATACTAAATGGGAAATCTAGAGCAGATGCCAAATTATCTGATTTTGATATTTTATCTATGTATGATATTCCAGGAGTGTGGTTTAAGATGCTTCTATTTATCAAATGTATTCTGGAAGTGTGACACAAGTATTAATCAACATTGTTTTAACTTTTGTTAATTTTAATGATGTAAAATGTGCAATAATGGTGGGGCTTGGGGGCTTGTTTGTTTTTCTATAAGTGTAATTTGGAAACTACAATTTAAAAGCTGTATGCAATGTAAAAATCAGTCACCTGACATTAAGTGCTAATTAATGTTTTTCTCTTGCTTTCTGTCTTTCAGATTTGTGATAAAGAATGGCATTATTACGTTGTCAATGTTGAATTTCCTGTTGTTACATTGTACATGGATGGAACAACTTATGAACCTTACCTTGTGACCAATGATTGGCCCATCCACCCTTCACACATAGCCATGCAGCTGACAGTTGGTGCTTGTTGGCAAGGTAATGTGACAACATATAGTAGACAGTAAAATTATGAGTTCACACCAAAATGAATCTTCTTTGTCTCACTGAATGCATAGTAAATAAATTACAAAAAGGTTGATGGTAGAAAACCAGAAATAAACCCAGAGTTAATAATTAATCAATTCCAAGTTTAAAATGGATTAGATGTTAAAAGGCTTTACATTGTTACTGTCTAAAATAGTGTTGAATATGACCTGTGTACTCAATGTGAAAGACCATCTTCTTCAGCCTTTGTCTTCACTTCTTTTAATTGTTTCCCTTGTTCTCCAGCTTTAAGCCACATTACTGTATTACTGTATTACTGTAAAGAACTCCAGCTATGTCTGTTCAGTACCTCAAATGCCTCATGGCCAGATCCTGCACTCTTCACACTGGATGCGTAGCACCAGTAATTCCACTAATATAGCAAGTCACCCTGTTATAGACCAGATGTAAAAGTGAGAGTAAAATAAAACCAAAAGTCACAACTCCAGAGCCATACTTGCATGGCGCTGGTATCCACTCTTTATAATCCTGCTCTTCTCAGGTTTTGTTTCCCCTATCACATGTTTTTATTCACTGTTCTTTGCCGTGCACCTGAAGCAATGCTCTTTTTATGCTCATCTGCTACTGTGAAGCTGTCTTCCGTTACCCTTCCATGTTAATTTTCTATTTGTACACCATGCCTTGTTTTCACTGCAGACAAAGTCTGAAGTGAGGCAAACTGTATGATTAGGAAAAAATGCCTTAACACAGCTTGTGCTTCTTCCCCGCTCTTTAATGCTGGCTCACTTTCTCCATTATTACTTTGTTTGCCAGTTTGATCTCTGCTCATTTACAATATGTTATCTGCAAAATTTGGATGTTTTATGCATGGCAGAGACCTGTTCAATGTAAATAGCATTAAAAACAAATCCAGCTGTTAGATTATGAACACCTTGGAGTAACAATCCAATCTTCACATTGATGACAACATGCAGAATAAAGCCACACTAATCCTACAAACAAGATTAGATAAGTTTTGGATGTTGATGACTGAAATAGGTGTTATGATAGCTAAACAGCATGATACTAATTCCATGTGTTTGTAGAAGTATAGACTAATCTTTGTCTAACTAGGATTTGCATGTGTGGGCTTCCATGTCTATTGGACAATCTTTAGGTCTACTGGAATTTTGCATAACTGAATAAATTTAATTTTACTCTAAGGTGTTCATATTCTAAGGGAATGTTACTTGTTTGGGTTGGGTTTTTTTGGTTTTGGTTTTGTTTTTTTAGCTAAAAAAATGTAGTGAAATACCTCTCAAACTCTTTAGAAACCAGAACTTCAGTTTAGCCAGTAATTTATTGGGATGACCTGTTGCTAGATACCAGTTTGATTTATGTGAATTTTCTTTTTACTTTGATCTGCCTTGGGTTTTGGGGGGGCTTTTTGTTTAGACTTTTTTTGAGGGGGGGAGGGGGCTTATTTTTGGTTTCTTGGATTTTTTTACATAGCTTTGGTGCAGTATTTTTAAATCAAAATCCCAAAGTTAACAAATGCAGATGCAATTTGTGAATGGACTACATTCAGTTCTCTCCAGACATGAGCAGATACCATAGGGACTGTGGATAACCTGAAAAGTCAGCATTTCTCAGTATCCATGCTAAGAACATTTTAATCCTTACATTGTGTTTCTTTCTAGGTTCTTTTGCACAGGTGAACATAAGTACTTTTGAGCATTACTTTAATTCCTTTTGCCCTTTAACTTCTTTCATTCATTCAATGTGTTTTTATCACTCTTCAGTAGCAATATTTTGAATTTCTTACTTGGTTGTTTTGTTTGATTTTTTTCACCTGAAAGTTTCAGTATCCCTTCAGCCCCACTTGAATCTCATGCTAACTCATATGCAGGTACCAAGTTTGAGGGCTGTGGAGTAGTAACCTTATCTGAAAGCATTATCACAGTGCTTCGTCTGTGGGTTTCATCTACATTCAAGGCAGCTGAATACAAGAATAAATTCTGCTTCTTTTGCATCTTTGTTTCTTTATCTCAAATTGTAAAGGAAAGAATTAAGGTAAAATTCCTTATATTGACTCACAATTTAGACCACAGACTGTACTCACACAGCATTTTAGCTATTAAACAGAGAGTTGCAATTGTTTACAGGTATATTTGTCTTTGCCTTCAATCCAGGACAAGATTCTTCTTCATTTTTGGTGAAACCCCTGATTTCAACTACCGCAATTTTACCTATTGCTGCTGTCAGTATTTACTGCATCATTGTGTTATTGCTGTTTTAATGTTCTGAGAATTTGAGCCGTCAAAGGTAGACACAAATTTTCTGTCTCATGAAACTGTCACAATGTAGCTAAGATAGATAGTGCTAAAGATCCTGATAAACTGTCCTTGTTAGGAAGTGGACTTTTAGTGCTTATATGAAACAAGATTTCAAGATATAGATGCTGGCAAAGTGTATCTTTTGATAAGTCTGTTATGATCACCTCGAAGTTTTAAATGAATGGTATGGAAAGTCACTCTACTAATAAGGTTCAGCACTCTATCTCACTCCATCCAATTGTCATTATCCAACATATAAACCCAATCTATTTCTGAAAAATATCTGTTTTCAAAATCCATATTTTTCAAGAAAAAGTGTATTTAGCAAACAAATAATTTGGCTATAGCTTCAGTGAAACTGTTAACTAGATCTGCCTAGGGTTATATAATCTGGCCAATAAGAACAGTCTAAACCTTTACATTTCAAAACCACTTACAACTATCTACAATTTATTTCAGTAAAAATACATGGTGATTTGGTGGCATAAGCCATCAAGGCAGTCCCTTTTAAGAGGATATGAGGAGTTTCTATCACTGGTTTGATCAGACTATTTCCTTCCTTTTCATCAAAGCACTGGCAGAATAAGAACACAAGTTCTACCCTCTCCTTTCAAAAAAGGACAAGGCTTTCCCCCCCCCAAACCATTTTATAGTTTTGAGTCTACAGTATCCATTTATCAAAGTCAAATTATTTGAAAAACAATCCCAACTCAGACAACTAAATGAAGCAGAAGAAATAACATTCCTTTTTCTTACCACACCAATTCTGATTTGCCCACAGCAAAAAGTCATCATGACTACGTGCAGCTTAATATCTGGTGAGGAGCAGGAAGAGCAAAAATTCAAGAACAAAAAGAATTGTAATTTACTCTGTGAGCACTAAAGGAAAAATCTGCCACTGCTATGAAGGATTTACCCTTTCATATACAACAATTTTCACTTCTGGTCTGGAAACTGGGAATTGTTTTGCTGTTTCTCTGAGAATCCTCTAGGCTATTACTCTTTCAGTTCTGATCTTGTCATCAGGTACACTGGTACTCGTCCTGAGGTTACATAGCAAGTCTCATGTACCTCCTTCTTGTATTTCTCAGAGTTATGGCAGGCAGGAGTCTTAGGCACAGAAAGAGAATTCTTTTCTTTGAGATTAATATTTCCTATTATTAATATTTCAGTTTGAGAATAAGTCTTCTTTTGACTTTTATAGCTTTGTTTATAGCATACATTATGAAAAGTTAGATTAGTTTTTATTTCTACCTTCAGCTGTTCAAGTGAAATACAAGAGCAGTTGAAGTTCAGTGCTGTTCTCCTGAATATTAACATGAAAACAAACCAGGCTTGCATGATTAATTTAAACTTTAGCCTAAGATGTGCCCACTGTCCCATTTGCATCAAACTGTTTGCAGTTCCAGTTGTAGGAGACAAGTCTCTCCCACATCTTTACCCTTTCTTTGTCAGTGTAAAAAGCATGCCTGGTTTGTTTGTTCCTGGTTGTATGCAATATTTCTTTAAATAATGTGAGTTCCTTCCTAAAAGGAGGAAACTTTAGCATTTTCCTCAAGACAGTCTTGTCTAGGGAGCAAGAGGATACTGGAAGTAGAGGTCAGAGTCTCGGTGTGCAGATGGCAGCCTGCAGACAGGCAGAGAATGAGGATGGCTGAAAGGGCAGGAAGATAGCCAACACTCAAGAAATCAGCAACCAGAACAGGAAGCCTCCCATGTTGCAATCTGAACTTCAAACCCCATAATACTTAGCTGCAGTTAGCACATTCATTTTTTGAAGCTGGCATGACTGCAGCATTCTATGCATAACAGCAGCAGGTTCAACTCAATCTCTGACAGTCAGCACCAAATTTACTGCTACCCAGGAAGTCACTCAATTACCTAAACCCAAGTCTCAGGACAGTTTTCAGCTTTAACAATGCATTGGGCACACGGGAAGCTGTATGAAAAAATCTCTTCTACATTTTGTTCCTGCATAATCAGTATGAATCTTCTGTACTTAGAATTAGCTATTCTGGATGTTACTCAACTACAATCTTCCTCTTTTAATTTAAAAACCTTGATTTTCTCTCTTCAGGGAGCTCATTAACAAGAAGATCTTGACAGAGCTACCTCATTGATTTAGAATGCTATCACAATGGTTAGCATAGAGTTAATTCATTCTTATTTTGTGTAGTTCATGTTTACTTCTGCTAGACTGGAGGGGTACTGTATTTGAGGGTAAGAATTAAAGGATTGTCTTGAGGCTAAACTGTGTTGATTCAGTTATACGTGACCCAAGAGCAGTGACAGCTGGAGAAAGGAACTTCCTAACCTGTTGCCTTTCTTCATGCATGGTAAATGCTGACTTACTTCATAGCTGTGACACTAGGCCTGGAGAAGGGTAATGCTGAAAACAGGGCGGGTAAACTGGACTCTTAGTGAGCTAGCTGGTAGAGGAAATGAACAGTTTGGAGTGCTGGTGCAGCTGTTCCTGAATATAGTCCTTTATGTGCCCTGGTAAAGTTTGACAGCTCTCTGCAGATACTTAAGGTTAAGGATGTAACTTAATTTGCCTTCTTTAAAAGGCTATTTTGTTCACATCAGTGGTCTCACAGATTGTCAAGGGTGTGATTTTGATGCAGGTGGGGTTATGTAGGTCTAAAGGGCTACTCTCTCTAATGCTGTAAGCAATTTCAAGGCAACATTACTCTTTCTCAAGAGTATCTAAAGGACAAAATTAACTCCATTGTAAGTGTGCTTCCCAGAACAAAAAAGACACCAAAGAGAATGTGTGTGAAGCATGCTCCTGCAATGTCTCTCAACTCCCCACCTCCTTGCATAGATGCAGACATGGTCCACTGGGTTAGGAGAGAGCTCCTCAAGGCTTAATGTCAGCTTTTATTTCTACTCCCTTCTTTTCTACCTATAATAGTATTTTATCTTTGCACTCCCAATACAAGATACTTGAGAGCTTTACAAACACACAGTGCTACAGCAAGGAAATAAGTTGTCCTTACTCTGTGAGGATAAAGTACAGTATCAAGAGGGTAAGGGATTTTTCCTTGGGTCACTTATAAAAATCTGCATCATAGAAAGAATGGAATCAGACTTACTGATCAGCCACAGAATTGTTGTTAGTCTCCCCTTTAGCTTTTGCAATCCTGTTTTATTCTACTAAGCAATACAAGCAAATTAAGATTAGCTTACCCTGGAGCTGCACTTTCTGGGAGCTCACCCTAGTAAGTTCTCCTCTGAGTTCATTATTCATGATTCAGTTTATCTGAGGATATAGCAAGTGGACCCTTTTATAGAATGAGAAATTTCTTCCCTTAAACCACAGTTTATAGGTGCTTACTATGGTCCCTGTATTGCTAAATATTCTGTGGCAAGGGCAGCCAGAAGAAGGGAACAAGTTACCTGATTTGGTAGTCTAATCATCTTTTGTACCACAGACTGCAGACAGACTTCCTCCAGGTTTCTCTCAAAAGGTCTTGAGTTGATATGCTTTCCCTCTTAAAATGGCTTGTTTCTTCACATATCACTCTCAAAGGCCTGTCAGGAAGGTAGAGACAGGAGTTAATGACTTGTCACAGGGTTATATTGTAGCTTATCCTGACTGTAAGTCATTATTTCTAATAATGCCACCCATTCTGGAGTGCTGGAGCAAAGGAAGGTCTTCAGGAGAAGATCGCTAGCAGGCAAACTTTGTTATCCAGAATATAGCAAAAGGCTATTGCAGTTCCTGTTTTCTAAGTAATTTCTGTCTTCTGTTCTGTTTTTGTTTTGTATTCTCCTATCATTTTCCTCTTTCCTGAACATAGGCTGGAGACCAATTCTTTTAACAGAATCCTTCTGTGGAATAACCTTATTAACCTTTCATGTCAGCACTCTGCTGCCATGCCAGTCACAACACTGCTGTAGGAGAAGTGGCTTTACTATTCAGGACCAGAAGAATGGTAGAAGTTCAGAGTCGGAGAGGGATCAGTTCACTGAGAGACAAATACACCATGGGCAGCATAGCAGCAGTAGTAGGCTCTATCTCTCAATGATGGTGTTCCCCCAGAAATAAAGGTGTTCAACAGCTAAAGATTACCCCTGACTGTGCATTCTTACACCAGTGCATCATGTCATGAGGGCTGAGTGCCAACCTGAGGCCACAGTGAAATGGTTCAAGCAAACAAAGGAATGCAAGACCTCCTAGGTAGATTTCAACATAAGGTGATGCTGAGCATCTGTATATTGATGCTTCGCTTAGCACAGCAATGTTCTCTCTCTATTGCCCTTCTTGAAAACAAGGTGAAGATTTAATGCCCTTCGCAAATCTTTGCTGGAATTTTAGCTGTAGTGGAAATACAAACACATGTGGAAGGTTAATTTAGAAAGGTGTTTTCTTGGAGAGATGGATTTGCATTCAGATCTGTCACTACTTCAGCATATATGTCTCATACTTAATTGAATTTCTACACTGGGGACTGTGCACCAGCACAAAAATGTTGTTTAGAGAATAAGAATATGAATTTTTGGACAAGATTAACATTACTTGGACAGTGATCTACTCTAAGATATAAAAGTTTGTAACACTTGCATGGTTGTCATAATTTCCCACAGTAACACTGTGGCCTGCATTGCCTCACAACTGTGATGGTGACCACAGCATTTACATTTAAGGAAGGGAATATACCCAGTCACTTCAAAAATCTGTCATGTAAGGGTCTGTAATGAGAATAAGTTGTGTTGTTTTATGGTGTTCTTTCAGACTTTTTAAAATGATGTTAGACATCCACTTAAATCCCTGACTGACAGTAGGAGAGAGTCCATTTTTCCCTTGTTGGTTGCATCATTTAGGTTAGTCTTAATTACTTAACTATCCCCCAAGATTTAGCACTTTCAGCATATTAATCCATAGCAATCAATAAACCTGGAGCTGGGTGAAACACAATATGTAACACAAGTGAGGAGAAGGTTTTCTTATTCTTTCAGGTTCTGATGCTATGACAGTATTGTTGAGGTGGGCTGCATCTGAGCTGTATCATAAGAAAAGGGAAGAAAACCCTAACAGCAAAAAATCCCATGAAACTTGCTGAGGCACTCTAGGTTAACTGGATGGCCTGACCTCTCTATAGAAGCTGACAGTTGCTGTGTTACAGAATGCTATTTTGTTCAATGCACCATGACACTGGGAATTAGAAAATAATTCAGGACACTTGGGTTACCTCAAGATCATCATCACTGAAGCTCCACTTTGTTCTCCGAATTGTTGTTTCAGAAGCTTCTATTTAGGCCTTCTTTGTCATCTCAAAAATATTGTTGCTTAGGCTCAGTTTGGTGTCAGAACCAAGAGTGAAGTTTAAAGCATCATAAAGAAGTAAGAGCTGCTGGGGGTAATGCATGCCTTTTCCTCAGCTGTGTCTTAGCATGTGGTAATTTCAATGATGAGTCAACTTCAGGCAATGGAACTGAGCATTGTTCCTGGCCAATGGAGCTGGTGGCTCTGAGCTGCTGAACACCAGTGTGTGGAGCTGCAGATCCATGACATGGATCATGCTTAGGATCTCTATTTGAAAAGATCACTATTTAGAAGAATTTAGGTAATATGCTGTAAAAATGTTGCTATGAGCATTAGCTGCAATTGCACACACGCTGTGCTTTAACTTGCTACAGAATTACCATTTTCATGCTGAATTAAATATAATCATCTAACGTTGGGAGTTAACAATTTTAGAGTGGCTAGGACTTGCAGATTGGCCACTGTGAGGAAAAATTTGCACCCACTAAGAAGCTGAGGTCAAATAGGTGAAGGATATTAAACTGTAAAAGCAGAGGGAAAGAGAGCACTCAAACATACTACTATGGCAGAACTAAGCATGACTAAAACACTGGTACAGACAGAAGTAAAGTAGCCAGTTGCTAAGTGTGGTAGGTTGAGAGAGGGCTTAGCTCTCCCTCCTCCACAGAGTAAGAAACCACAGCTAACTCAGTCGAAGAGCAAAAGCTATATATTTACAAGCATATATGGAAAGCAGGTTATATATATAACACAATATATACAGGTATTTACAATATATACACAGAAATACACAGCAAAGACAAATAACACAACAAAAATCCCTCCCTCAGGGAGGGATCCCCTCTTTGGAACCCCCTCTCTCCCCCCCTTACCTCCCTTTTTCCCCAAAAAGGGGTTAGAGAGAGAGAAAGGCAAGTTACTAAGGAAAAGAGTTGTTAGCAAGCTTCAAAAGCCCATGCAGGATTAGTGTTTGCTTATCTGAAGGCCAAGTCCAGCAGTTCGCAGAAGAAGCAGGCAGGGAGAACAGGCTGAAACACCAAACTCCCCCAACTCCCAAACCGAACTGAACTGAGGAAAAAATTTTCCAACCGCTTCACAATCTAAAGCTGAATTTTTGTTTATCAACCAATGAAATTCGTTTAGAATATCAGAATGTTTTGGTTCTAGTACCAAAAACATTGGCCAGTGTGTTCCAGCAGTGTTTGTTCTTAAAGGCACAGCCTCAAACGACCACAGTCCACCCCTTTCTAAACAATTTCATTGGCTGTTCGTACTGTCCATCCAATCCAGAACAATATTTACAGTTCGTAAGTTAAGTTCATCGTCCATTCCGGCTATACTCAGATGTAGATGATTCAGAAGTCCAAGAAAATCCAAAATCAAGAAAATGGAAAACAGTTTGTCTCTCCGCAGACGAAGCGAAGAAAAAGGGAAACAGGGACTCAGGGACTCTCAGTTGACTCAGGGCTCTCAGGGTTCTCAGGGTTCGTGCACCATAGATTCCTCAGGGACTCTTTCCTTTGGACGCGCTGTAGCTGTACAACATTCTGAAATTAAACTCTCTCAGCTAAAGTTAAATCTCTTTGTGGAATACACTGAATTTCACCATTCTCTTGCATTACCCAATAAGTGTGACCCGGACCTTCTGCTGAAACCACCCCTCGGACAGGTTTAGCCTCTCCTGAGGGCGAAAATACCCAAACAGTTTTACCTAACAGATTCTTTTCCCTAACAACAGGAACTCTATCACCTTCTACTTTCTGTAGCAGATCAGAATGTGCAGGTCCAGCTCGGTTCACTGAACCTCTACTGTTCACCAGCCAGGTTGCTTGTGCTAAATGTTTCTCCCAGTTTTTCAAAGATCCACCTCCCATGGCTTTGAGAGTGGTCTTCAACAAACCGTTGTAGCGTTCAATCTTCCCTGCAGCTGGTGCATAGTAAGGAATATGGAAAATCCACTCAATACCGTGCTCTTTTGCCCAGCTCTTTACAAGGTTGTTCTTGAAGTGAGTTCCGTTGTCTGACTCAATCCTCTCTGGAGTTCCGTGTCTCCACAGGATCTGTCTCTCCAGACCGAGAATGGTGTTGCGTGCAGTTGCATGTGGGACTGCGTAAGTTTCCAGCCATCCAGTGTTTGCCTCTACCATAGTAAGCACGTACTGCTTACCAGAACGAGAACGTGGTAGAGTGATGTAGTCAATCTGCCAAGCTTCACCATACCTGTATTTGGACCATCTGTCACCATACCACAAGGGCTTAATTCTCTTTGCCTGCTTAATAGCAGCACAAATGTCACAGTCATGGATGACTTGTGTGATGGCATCCATGGAAATGTCTATGGATCTGTCACGAGCCCATTGGTATGTTGCATCTCTGCCTTGATGTCCTGACGAATCGTGAGCCCACCGAGCTAAGAATATCTCACCTCGGTGTTTCCAGTCGAGATCAAGTTCAGAGTCCTTGTCTACTTGAGAAACTCTTGCAGCTAGATCTGCCTGATGGTTGTGCTGCTGTTCCTCAGTAGCTTTGCTCTTGGGAATGTGAGCATCAATGTGTCTCACTTTCACTGGAATTCTCTCGATTCGATCAGCAATGTCTTGCCACAGTTCAGCTGCCCAGATGGGTTTTCCTTTCCTCTGCCAGCCATTCTTTTTCCAGTTCTTTAGCCAACCCCATAGAGCATTGGCTACCATCCATGAGTCGGTGTAGAGATAAAGCTTTGGCCATCTCTCACGTTCAGCCACGTCGAGAGCTAGCTGGACAGCTTTTACCTCTGCAAACTGACTGGATTCTCCTTCTCCATCCTTCGCCTCTGCAACTCGGCGTGTTGGACTCCACACGGCAGACTTCCACCTTCGCTTGTTCCCGACGAGACGACAGGAACCGTCTGTGAACAAAGCATACTTCTTTTCATCATCAGAAAGGTCATTGTAAGGAGGAGCTTCCTCAGCACGAGTTACTCTCTCCTCTGGAGGTTTAGCACAGTTGGTATCTTCAGGCCAACTTGAGATCACCTCCACCAGACCAGGTCTTTCAAGATTTCCCATTCGAGCTCTCTGTGTTATCAGGGCCATCCACTTAGACCAGGTGGAATCTGTGGCATGATGTGGTGTGGAACCTTTGCCTTTGAACATCCAATTCAAAACTGGCAATCTGGGAGCGAAGAGAAGTTGTGACTCAGTTCCAATTACTTCAGAAGCTGCTTTCACTCCTTCATAGGCAGCTAGAATCTCTTTCTCTGTTGGAGTGTAATTAGCCTCTGAACCTCTGTAACCTCGACTCCAGAAACCAAGAGGTCGTCCACGTGTCTCACCTGGAGCTTTTTGCCACAAGCACCAGGTTGGACCATTGTCACCTGCAGCCGTGTACAAAATGTTCTTAATGTCTGGACCATCTCGCACAGGTCCCAGACCCACTGCTTGGACTACTTCTTGCTTTATCTGGTCAAAGGCTGCTTGTTGTTCAGGTCCCCAGTGGAAACTGTTCCTCTTTCGAGTCACATCATACAGAGGTTTCACAATCTGACTGTATCCAGGAATGTGTAGTCTCCAAAATCCCACTATCCCCAAGAAACGTAGAGTTTCTTGCTTGTTCGTGGGATTTGCCATGGTAGAGACTCTATTTACCACATCCACTGGAATGTGTCGGCGTCCATCCTGCCACTGCACTCCCAGAAACTGGATCTCTGTGGTAGGACCTTTCACTTTGTCTCTCTTGATGGCAAAACCTGCATTCAGGAAAATGTCCATGATTTTGTTACCTTTCTCGAAGACTTCCTCAGCAGTTTTACCCCAGACGATGATATCATCGATGAACTGGATGTGTTCTGGAGCACCACCTTCCTCCAGAGCATCATGGATTACTGCATGACAGATGCTGGAGCTGTGGATCCAGCCCATTGGCAGTCTGTTGAAAGTGTACTGGATTCCTCTCCAGGTGAAAGCAAACTGAGGCCTGCATTCCTCTGCTATGGGAATAGAGAAGAAGGCATTAGCAATGTCTATGGTAGCATACCATTTGGCCTCTTTGGATTCCAGCTCATACTGGAGTTCCATCATGTCTGGTACTGCTGCACTCATAGGCGGAGTTACTTCATTCAGGGCTCGGTAGTCCACTGTCAGACGCCAGTCTCCATTCGGCTTTCGCACAGGCCACACTGGACTGTTGAAAGGTGAATGAGTTTTGCTGATGACTTTCTGACTCTCCAACTGACGAATCAGATTCTGAATGGGCAACAAAGAGTCACGGTTGGTTCTGTATTGTCTGTGATGCACAGTCCGAGAAGCAACCGGCAACTTAATATCCTGAATCTTGTGTTGTCCCACAACTGCAGATTCATCAGAAAGCTCAGGTCTAGCAGACAGCTTTAGTTTTTGTCCATCAATTTCTACAGAAGCTACTCCAAAAGCCCATTTGTAACCTTTAGGGTCTTTGAAACGCCCTTCTCTCAGAAAATCAATTCCCAAAATACAAGGTGCATCAGGTCCGGTCACAACTGTATGCTTTTTCCATTGTTTACCAGTTAAGCTTATATTAACCTCCACTTTACTTAACTCTTGAGATCCACCAGTGACTCCCAGAATAGTTATGGACTCTGATCCCTGATAATTTGATGGCAATATGGTGCACTGAGCTCCTGTGTCAACCAAGGCCCTGTACTTCTGAAAGTGTGAAGTGCCAGGCCACTGGATGTACACATCCCAATAGATTCTGTTATCTGTATTACCCCTCTCCTCCCCCTGGCGGGAGGCAGGGCACCCCTAGTTATGGGGAACATGTCCACAGGTGCAACGAGCACACTGTGCAGTGTTAGAACTGGAGCCACTGTTGGAGCTACTAGAGTTGTCCTGGGGAACTGTAGAAGTAACAGCTACCCTTCTGGTATTGCTACCTCGGGTTCTGCCACTTTGCAGTTCTCTCAGTCTCCTGAAAAGATTAGAAGTTGGTTGACCATCCCACCTGTTCATGTTCTCACCAAACTGATCACGCAGGGTAATCCAAATAGTCCTACGTGACTGCCTTGGTGGTCTGTTTTGGTTTGATCTGTTTTGGAATGACCTCCTTGGAGGATGTCTATTCCTCACAGATGAAACCTGTACCCACCTGGAGGAAGAATTGGAATCATCTCTTTGTGCCAATTGGGAGATGGTGTTTTTAAATTCATCCTTCAGCTCTTTCATGCAATTCTCCAGTTTTCCAGACAGAGTTTCAATGGCTGAAACCAAAGAAACACGTGTCATGCTATCATCCAATTGTCTCAATTGATCAGTGAATTGGCCAACCGTAAGAGGAGCTCCACCATAATTTCTTGCTACAATTCTGCTTGCCAGAATGTTTGCATAATTAGAAGGAGCAAGCTTGATGAGCTTTTTAGTAAGACCATTTCCTACAGGAACATCATCAGGATTCAGAGATTCATGTTCACCATAGAGTACCTCTCTAACAGCAAATTCTCTCAGACGCTTGATTCCCTCATCTATGGTAGTCCAGGGCTTAGGATTCCATGGAAGATCATCTCGGGAAGGGTATCTCATGAGAACCGCCATTAGAAGGCGTATCCACAGATTAACCTTACCGAGAGCCTTGCCTAGATGTCTATCTATTCCATTATCCTTTGAGAGAGTTCCTAGCTGGGCTGCTGACTTGTCTCCAACCATTAGAGCTGGAGCACCTGTATCATAGCATCTACCAAGCCAAGCGAGAACTGGCTCCTTATCTGCTCTGAGATAGTCTTTTCTTACATTTCTAAGCTCCTCACGTGGTGAAGAGCAGTCGGTTATGTCATCTTGTTGCTCTTCCGCCTCCTCTTCCTCAACTTGTGGTCCAAACAACCTTTCTGTCACTCTCTCAAGGATCCCTTTAAGCTGAGAGGCACCACCACTAGCTGCTGTCCTACCAAGAGATGCATCTCGATCCTCTGATGATCTCAATAAGTCAGCTATATTTTTAAGACAGATTTTCTCTTCCTCCCCAGCAGAAGAACCTTGCTGTGCATCCCCGTCAGCTCCTGAATCAGCTTTAGTCTTACCCTTCCTTGTTGTTAAAACTGCTACTTGCTTTACTGGAGCTGTGTTTGGGTTTCCAGCTGCCTTATTATCAGAAGCTGATAAGCTTTGAGACAGATTAGTTGCTTTGGAGGACGCTTCCGCTCCTGCCATGGAAGAAGGAGGAAATGACTTTGCCTCGTTAATGGTGGCTGCCTGGGACACAGGAGCCGCCATGTTTGGGGCTACTGTAGCCCCTGGCTGCTTGCCAGAATCATCACCATTGCTATTCAGAGCTGCCTTGCCGATTGACTTTTTAGCTTTATCTTTAACTGACACAGATTCTCCATTATCATCCTCACTGGATGTTCCTGAAACAGAGCTAGGGTGGCGTTTTCGTCTCTTTGTCCTCCGTCTAATAACAAAACATGCCTTATAAACTTTTCTCTCCCGGTACAGTGTCACTAGCAAATACACATTACTTATCACCAGCAGCAGGACTACACACATCAAGAAAATCAGCTTTGGATCCCAGCCATCACTTAAAATTACCCTTTCACCGAGCGGAATCTTAAACTCTTTTATCTCAATAGGGAGTGTGCTAGATGTAACATTCCTGTACTTTTTAACATAAAAGAATTCCAGGCACTGATCATACAGAAGCCGAATCTTGTACTTAAACCACAAATATAATTTTTGCATTATATATTTACCTATCTTATCGATAATCATACCCAGGCAATACTTGTAGATCAATACACCAAAGACCGAGAAGAACAGACGCTCAAAAAGCCAAAACACCTTCATGTTTGCTCGTTCGACTTAAGCAAGCAATAAATCAAACTAATTTGTCAGCAAGCCCCGAGTTGGGCAGCCAATAAATGTGGTAGGTTGAGAGAGGGCTTAGCTCTCCCTCCTCCACAGAGTAAGAAACCACAGCTAACTCAGTCGAAGAGCAAAAGCTATATATTTACAAGCATATATGGAAAGCAGGTTATATATAACACAATATATACAGGTATTTACAATATATACACAGAAATACACAGCAAAGACAAATAACACAACAAAAAACCCTCCCTCAGGGAGGGATCCCCTCTTTGGAACCCCCTCTCTCCCCCCCTTACCTCCCTTTTTCCCCAAAAAGGGGTTAGAGAGAGAGAAAGGCAAGTTACTAAGGAAAAGAGTTGTTAGCAAGCTTCAAAAGCCCATGCAGGATTAGTGTTTGCTTATCTGAAGGCCAAGTCCAGCAGTTCGCAGAAGAAGCAGGCAGGGAGAACAGGCTGAAACACCAAACTCCCCCAACTCCCAAACCGAACTGAACTGAGGAAAAAATTTTCCAACCGCTTCACAATCTAAAGCTGAATTTTTGTTTATCAACCAATGAAATTCGTTTAGAATATCAGAATGTTTTGGTTCTAGTACCAAAAACATTGGCCAGTGTGTTCCAGCAGTGTTTGTTCTTAAAGGCACAGCCTCAAACGACCACACTAAGGATTTTCAATTTATTTCAACTGTGGTTTTTTTTCTTGCATCTTCTGAGACTGAAAAATATATGCCCAGTAATCCCTTATATCAAAGCTAGAATACAGCTAGATTGTAGCGGATTTGCTTTAGGCCATTCTTTCCATTTTAACAAGAGGTTTGGTGGTTGCATCTCAATTTTATTTCACTGGATTTTGTCCATTTGCAATCTAATAATTACTGATAATTGAAGCCCATCAGCAAGCTAACATACCCCACTGAGCTGAGAAGAAGCTGAAATGCTGAGGTGGAAGAATATCAAAATGTCAACAGGCTGCAATTACAAGCAGCTGTGATAAGAGTCAGATATAATGGCTCCTGTTCCCCTTTGAGGATAAAATTGGCAGGTATATAATTACGTCTTTAACTCTGGTAAAAGGTGCTTATGGGAGACTTATTTAGTAGTCTGTTTCCTCTAATAAAGTGTGCTCATGGTTTTTTGTGTGGAAGAAGCTAGAATTCACACCGTCCTATGTTGAGAGGAATGCAAGGTTATGGTTAGTACTTCAGACAGGAGCAGGAATTGCAGGAAAGGCAATAGGGTTGCTCATAATCTGCAGTGTTAGGTACATGTGAAGAAAACACCTTGTTCAGCCTGGCAAAGGAAAAGGGAAGAATTAACCATATTTTGAGAGCTCACATATCCTATGTGGGAAGCTTCCAAATCTAAGGATTTCCTGGGGAGCCTCTGTGTTTTTTTAAAAAAAGCTTGGAACAACCTAGGCAGCTCTCCAGAATGGGTTAAGTACAGCTGTACTTGTCTTTCTTTAGGCTGTGTCACCCCTCAGCACCCCTTCAGACTCTGCTACGAGTTGTTCTAGTGCAGCTGTCCCAGCCTGAATCACACCATCATAACCATGGGCATAGTTTAGCAGATTTTCTCTATGGAACAATATGAGACTAGCTATTCCCAGCTATTTTTCACTCACACTTTCTTGAAATGCTTGCTTTTTTTTTTTTTCACATAGCAGTTGATTGCCTTTCCAGAACAAAGATTACAATGCCTCATTTACAGTCCAAAATCTATCTGTACATCTGTACAAAACCCTACCTTAGTACTTTGGGCAGGGTAAGTATTTAAAGCCTGTTTTTCAAATCCTCACTGGTTTTGTAGTGCCTGTGTTTGCAGAGCATTTTAAAAGCTCTTTGCTGGAAACACTCATATTCTCTTCTATGCTTTTGTGTTAGTGGTTGGGCAGGTGACTTATGGGACAGATGACTTTAATCAAGGATTATACATCTCCAGGATGGCAATGTCTCCATGTACACCAGTGAGGCCTGAGCACAGTGAATACTCTGTACATTTAGTATATAGCTAATTACAGCACCATTGTAAATAAGCTAGCAATGTAATTGCAAGTGTTTTGTCAATGGCAGTAGAGGAAAACTAGTCCAATATGAAAGAACAACCAATTGGAAAAACAAAAAAATCAAAATCAATCCTGGAATTCCTTTTCAGGGATGTATGAACCAGTTGTGCTGCTCTATAGCTTCACTTCCACTGGTTTGCCTTGCTTATTTCTGTTGGACATAGCCACAGCACTGACTTCTTTGTTCTAGCTTCTTTCTAGTCCATTATACATTTTAATGAGGTAGTTTCACATATAAACAGATTAGCCTGTCTGAGATTGTTTCTTAGCATGCATCTCCTCAGAACTATTAATATCTACTGGCAGACGTTTTGTAGATTTCTGAATTTCAAAGCTCCAGGATTTGTGTTGGTGTTTTAGCTTTGGAACTTGCTGTCTTCAGACTTATTAGGGATATGAGAATTTGAGGCTTCAAAGCACAATGTGATTCCCTTCTTCTGTATGTTATCTGTTCTTATCATCTTATCTTTCTTTGCCTCCTTTTACATGAGAAGCTTGAAGTATTTATTTAATTTTATTATTCTATTTTATTTTATTTTTCTGTCCAGATACATTGCTGCTGTGCTAGTGGCAACATAACAGATAAATACAGCAATGGTTGGTTTGTTGGGTGTGTTGTTTTGGTTTTTTCTGAAAAGCCATTGTCCCTGTAATGCATTATCTATTCACCAAATAATAGTCTTGGTAAGTATCAGAGAGGCTGAATTTAGTCTGCAAATGAATCCTGTACATTAGCTGTTGCATGCATGAAAATTTCTGTAAAACCCCAAGAGAAATTCTACCCAGAGGAAGTTTTCTGTGTAATGGACAAATAAATGAAAGAGTTGAGAAGGATAAGCTCTCCTTGAGGGACCCTTCTTTAGGGTAAAAAAAGAGGCAGCTTGTGCTGCAATGTTAACAAAAAAAAAGGAACAAAACCTGTCGTCTTCTATAAAGAAGCAGCCTGCTGAGACACCTTTGTTTCTCTCAGTAGACCAGTGCCTATTTTCTCCACTCTTTAAAAAACATTGAATATTCTTTGCAGTGCTCATACTACACAGACAAGAAGGATGTTTTCAGGTAGCAACATCAGCCTAAAGAAAATTTGCCACTTCATCCCTATCCTAACCCTGATCCACACACAAATCCTCAAGCTAAAGTTCAAGCTTGAGCTAGCTTGCCTGGCAGAAACAGCTTGTTTGACACTAAAGCTACAAACACTGTAAAGATGAGTTATCTACCAATTACAACAGCTTATCAGCTGCTAATCCAATTAGCCTGCACAGCTTTACTGTGCATGGCTCTCAGTCCTCTCCAGCTGAAGGTAGGTAGTAATTCACATGCCCTGACATAGCCAACACTTGCAGGAAAGACAAACTCTGAAAATCCTCCTAAAGGAGAGGAGGTAAATCACTAAATATGCCAAGATAAATTTAGATGCTGTGATCACTGGTGCGGGCAGTGTGTAATCACATTTTATTGACAACTCCTAAAGATCAGTCTTCCTTTGAAGCTGCCCAGAGTGAAACTGAATAGAGCATAGCAAGAAGGTCTTATGTGACATACAGCAGTGAGACCTGCTCTGAACCAGACAAGCTATTTTGGGGAAGGGAAGCACCATGAGCCTTTTAGCACAGTACTGTGCATAGGTCTGCATTCATGGCTGGGAATTTACCCCATATCCTCAGAGACAACCATTACTCAGAGAGTGTGGCAGTTTGCTTACCCAGAGCAAGAACTAAAAGTAGCATATATTTTT
This sequence comes from Dryobates pubescens, assembly GCF_014839835.1. NCBI lineage: Eukaryota > Metazoa > Chordata > Aves > Piciformes > Picidae > Dryobates > Dryobates pubescens. Next base: position 2,310,509 of record NC_071624.1, on the reverse strand, counting down.
GAAGAAAGGCAAAGGCTGTGTAAGTGATCTTGTAGTAGAAGACTTGCAAGTACAGTTTCTGTATAAATACAAATTAAACCTCAAATGTTTTGGTTTATTTTCTTGTTTGATCACTTCAGTAATCTCATCAATTAATTTTAAAAATGCTGTGCTGCTTTGAACATGGGTGTAGGGAGCCATGTTTCAGCTTGGAGTATGTTCACACAGCTTTGTAAGCATCTGAATGCAATACTGGAAAAACACTGAGAAGAACCGTAAAGACGGGCTGCTACTAGGTACCACCCAACAACCCACCCAGCAATTCCACTTAGAACAATAAATGAGATTTCAAATGTATTTGGCTATAGTGGATATAAATTCTTTCAACATGTTAAAATGTAAACTGCATCATTAGATGTGTGGTTTGTGCATTGGTATTAATCATCATTTTCTATTTTCTCTCTTGCAGGAGGCGAAGTCACCAAGCCCAGATTCGCTCAGTATTTCCATGGCAGCCTGGCCAGTCTCACTATCCGGCCAGGCAAAATTGAGAGTCAGAAAGTGATTTCCTGTTTGCAGGCCTGCAAGGAAGGTCTGGATATTAACTCTCTTGAGAGTCTTGGTCAAGGAATAAAGGTGAGGGATGAACTGACATCATCTCTGATAAAAATTTAGAGCTGATTTATGAAGGTATAGTACACACAGTACAAATGTACTCCCAGAAGCAATGTAATTTCCCATAAAGTCATGCAAAGGAAAAGTGGAACAGTAGAAGGGCTGCCACACTGCAAAGAAAAATGTTTCCATTATTGTAATGCTAGATGCTAGCAAAGGAAGTTGCTGCTGATATTTCAGAACCTGTAGGAACTGCCAGGTCGAGTTTCCATGCTTATTTTGGGAGTTTTAAAGAAGAAGACATGCTCAGAAAGAATTACTGAAGTTTGATCTCAGGTAGCTTTAAAGCAATGGCAGACTTGAGTGGAATATCATTCATCTAGAGGTCACTCCAAAAGAAGTTGAGGCCATTATTAGATGACAAGTGTTCCTGTGCCTGAAGTGTGAATGCACTAAGCTATTTCCTGGCACACAAATCACAATACCATCTTCCAAAGAGCTGAGCTTCAAATCCAGATCAGAGGATACTTTGTCTGCAGACTGTGCTTCCTGTGAAACTACACAGGTGTTTTAGTGCATTGTTTTTCAGTGGAGAGGAGGATGCTGCTGTAGCACTTAATCTGGAGTGTGCAGTGGAAGTGCCTTGTACTACATTTTATTAGCCAAACCTTTTCATTGTACAAGATAGGAGGCTGACCTGAAATACACACAAATGTCTGTCTAGGTGATAGGTTGCAGTGGTGTAGTATAGCCAGTTTGCTTTCTGAAAACAAGTGAAAATGAACACTGGAAGTGCAAAGGCAAGGTAAGGAGGAATTTTGCCTCTCTAGCTTTTACATATAGACAAAACGTTCTATTAAGAACATCTGTTAGTGTAGGAAACCCCTATACTTAGTGCAGCTTTCACAGGTAAAGAAGAACCATTTTTAAAAAGTTAGTTCATCATTAATTAATTGCAAAAGTATATTAAAGAAAACAACAAGGTGACCTCTGAGGGGCCCTTCCAATCTGATGCAATATGTGAATCTGTGAAAGAATACTCTTACAAAGGCTTTTTGCTTCTTTTGAGAGAAACAAAAAGGAAGTAATTAAGCCTAGCTAACACTTTTTCACTTAGCATTTTGCTCTAAAGCACTTGGAATTCTGCAGGACCAGGAAAGGAATGCCAGAGCCGTCAGTGCAGAGCAAGTAAAGGTTGTCCCTAAAATTCAGTGGACAAGTACTACCAGATAGCTTCATGCTTTACAGAGATGAAATCCACAAGTTAAATTTACAATGCAGATCTCTGCAGGCACTCAGATGTTTTTCTTCTACATTTTCTAGAAACTGCAAGCAAACTTAAAATCCTGCATTGTTGCTTCTCCTACAGAAATGACACAGGAGTGAAAGCTTTTTAAAAGACAACATACACAAAGAGCAGATTGGGTTTTCTGGATTTAACTGTATATATACCTACCAGTAAGTTCTTTGCTGGGCTTTTACATTAATTAAAGCAGCACACACATAGTCCATGGTCCTCAAAAGCATAGTAATTCCTCCCCTATTGTCACACGCTGAAGCTTGACAGTATTTAAGTAGTCTTGTTCGAAGGGCTTAAAAGGCCCTTGTTCTACCACTCCCTGCTGCGCCAGCATAGGAGGCTCTCTTACTGTCCTAGCAGTGCAGTGAGTAAAATCAAGACAAGGGATTGTTTTCTGCCTTTTCTTTTTGTCACCAAACTTCAAAACTTTTTCATTTTCTGAACTACAGATGAAACAGTGTGTGTTTTGTAAAGTTACTGTTTCCATTTTTACCCTCTCAGCAAGCTCAGCAGTCAGTGTGCAAGGACAGGAGACAAGAATGAAAGGATGGATGGATAGATTGTGGGAGGGTTTCTGAAGCGGGCTGATAGAAAGAAGCTCAAATGAAAGCAGAACAAATAGCATTTGACCTTGAACACAAGATTAATAAACAGAAAGGGGGTTTGGTGTCAAAAATAAACATACCTGATCTCAGACAAGCATGTATAAATTCTGTGTGGCTATTCATATGGTGCTTAGCAGATTCAGTGGTGGCAAAATGATGTTGGAACGTGTTTCTGCTGGGTCCTATGTACTCATGAAGCTTCAGCCACCTAAGAAAGCAATTCAGCTGTAATATAGTTTCTAACACAGTAGCACTGGATTCTTTTTGTCATCAGCCTAATTTTCAGGTATCTGTAACAGCACTCAGAAACACTGTCTAAACTGTTGCTATTTTTAGCCTTTTTTAATGAGAAAGACAAAAATGGCTCAGACTAGGGCTTTCTCCAGTCCCTTTGGCAGCATTCCAGCCGTTCTGGCAGCTGAGCTATTAAGTTAACTAGCTAGCTACAGTGTCCTTTTGCTGATTTTATTCCCTACTGCTGCAGCTTACAGAAAGGAAAAAGCACTGTATGCAGGCTATGATTCCAGTGAATCTTCCTCAGCTAAAAAATACCGTTCAGTGGGTTAGACCTTCAAGCACAAGGAACTCAGTTCTCCACGTTCTGTCTGACAGACAACTCCATGCTTCTTTCTGTTCTTCACAGTGTATTTTCTATTTTACTTTTTAATTTTTTGTCATTGTAAGGTAGTGGGGACAACCATTGTCTGTATATAATTGAACATGTTCATGTAATCCATATCCAGCTGCATGTGAGAGGAGGATGCAGTTCTTTGTGTTTTGTGCCGACAGCAGTAGGGTACAAAATCAAGGGGTTTAATATGGTTTTCTCTGCAATGCAGATGATTTGCTGAACCAATTAGCAGACAAAAAAAAAAAAAATCAAGATGCATTATGGTGAAGATAAATCCAACCATTTGATATGCAAATACAGTAGCAAAGTTCTTGGTCAGCAAGACTTCTGTGTTTGATGCAATGGACTAGACAAGGATCAGGGCTGCAAGAATAGCCATTGACTTTACAAGCTTTGTTGCTTCAAATGAGCAGCTGGCTTTATGCAAGTAGCAGCTCTATCTCAAATCACGACACCCTTATTGATCATGGGACAGAGAAAGGAGAATCCCCTTTATTGTGCCTGACATTAATGAAGATGTAGGAGGCAAATGTTATAATTGTTTTGCTCAGTCATGTTGAAATATACCTCGGAAAGATTGGCCAGGGCAAAAGCAAAGAGAGAGCGATAAAAATATGCTTCTGCATGCTACTCTGGTTTAAGCCAATATTTTTATGTGAGAATGTGTTTAACCTAAAATTACTAAATAGCAATAATAATGATGAAAATGAGTTAAGGTTTTGAGCTCTGCAGCTGCAGAAATAATACCAGCAAGGCTGATAAGGCTGGATGAAGTACAGCAAATCAGGATTAATTTACTGCAAAATTAATTAGAACAGTAGCTACTCAAATACAAAATAGATGACTGATGCTACTACATGTTTTAGGGAATAAGATGTAGATTTAGCCAGCAGTAGCTATGAAGTTGTGGGCTTTCCCCTTACTTTATTAGATTTTAAATTTATGTCTCTGTAGCATTCCTTTAAAATATTTTGTACTCTGTACCTGGTAGCATAGTACTAATTATATGCATTCCCTTAGTATCACTTCAACCCTTCCCAGTCAGTCCTTGTCATGGAAGGAGATGACATTGAGAATATAAATCAAGCTCTCCAAAAGGTCTCATACATCAACTCCAGACAGTTCCCTACTGCAGGCGTACGACGTCTCAAAGTCTCATCCAAAGTCCAGTAAGTTACACTTCAACTGAACTGATTCGATTAGGAATCTTTTTAATTAATTACTTTTTTCTTTGCACATGTAAAGAGAATTTTGACTAAATTATATGGCTAAATTGTACTTTTATGCTACTGAGCATAAAGGATGAATTTAACTTACTTTCATGCTGGTTTTGTTTTGGTGGTTTTTGTTTTTGTTTTTGTTTTTCTTTTGATATTGTTCTTTTGAATTCTTGTCACTGTAATTTACTTGCTTTTTCTTTTATAGTTTGGTGCATACAGCCTGGACTGAATAGTATTTGCATTTATTACATTCTTATTTTACTGTTTGCTTTTAAAAGTTACAGTTTTTTATAAGATAGCTCAAGCCATGGCTTTTTAAAGCAGGCCTATAGCATCTAGCAGATGATACAACTCCAAGAACAGTATTGGTAGCTGTGCTTTAAATTGCCTGTCTGCATCATTATATGGCTGTCATCACTGAAGCACTGGTGCTGGGTGTTAACAGAAATCCATGTCCTTCCATTTTCATGCAACGGTAGTGACAGAACCTGCACAATAATGTTTATAGTTCTACAGAGCCATCTGCCACTCCTGAGCTCCCCTGGGGTACATCTCTGTTACAGCAGGTTGTACAATGCATTGAAAGCAGATCTTTAGAATTAAAATAGTGCCGGTTCTGTGAACACTCAGCTACTACCCATACAGATCTTACTAAGTACCAGGTTTAGTCCAGTGTTGTGTCCTGACCTCACTGGAAGCAGTCCAGTTTGCACACTCCATGCCTGGCCAAAGCCTTGTGCCAACGTAAAGTAAGGTAGAGTTTGCCAGATTTGCTTCCAAAGCATAGTGCTCGTTTGGATGAAAATGTTAACACAGTTCCCTTTTGTCCCCAGCAAATACTGGAGGGTGCCAGAATAAGCTCGTGATGGGTCCAATTTAAATGGATAATTAGGCCTTTTTATTCACACATGACAAGATAAATGTATTATATTCATGGGATATTGCTTTGAGAATTTAATGTTTGGTATACAAAAGTCAGTTGCTGTCATCTAATTAACACTGGGGTTTTTCAACCATTCATTACTTTGTTAAATGCCAGTTAAACATCAAAATACTATTCTCATAGTGACTTTAGTAAAAGCCACAAGTCTGTTTGCTAAGCTGTCCCTGCATAATTTCAGTAGCTGTAAACATGGGAGGGAGTGGGATGAGCAGAACTGTTGCCATTTGCTGGCCTGTGTACCTGGTGGTACAGATGTATGTCCTTACATGTGGCATTGCCAGAGTGCAACACAGACTGATGTGAGACAATGCAAAAAGGCTGAGATCTGGGCAGTGCAGGTGCCACACACCTCTGATGTGTAATGTGCTACATGCAGTTAACAAATAACATATTTTTCAGATGTTTTGGTGAAGATGTCTGCATTAGTATCCCAGATATAGATGCATATGTAATGGTGTTTCAGGCCAATGAGCCCAAGATTACAATAAGTGGGATGGACCACTTTGCTAGACCAGCTGCTCAGTTTGAAAGTGAAAGAGGAGTCATTCTGTTACCTGACATCAGGATTGTCAGCACAGTCACTAAAATGGAGCATCCAATGGACTTGAAAGAACATGACAGAGGTTAGTGATTTCTTTTAAATGTTATTACTTTTCTGCAGCATGACCTCTCACATTTTTTTAAAGGATAGTGCAGACAAATGACACAAAGGAAACAACTTCACCCTGATTAATTTAGCAATGCAAGCCAGCAGTGATGCTGTACTGGAACACTGGAAAATGTATTAAATAGTGATAGATCAGTATGTACTTCAATAAAGCAGCTTTTCTATTTAGTGTCTTGCCTATTCAGAATTCCTTTCTACTCTTATTTCCATATTCTGTTAAATAACACATTTTCATTGGAATCTCTCTATCTGTAACATAATTTTGGTAAGTGTGCTGATAAATTGGAAAGCAGTTATTGACTAAAAGTTGGAGTTTTAGTCTGTTCTTATGTTTCCAGCTCTGCTATTGACTTGTGGGTGATACACCTCATTTTCCCACCTATATAATGTAAATACAATAATTTACAAAGATGACAGTTTAGGTCTGAGCTGTGTGTGTATTATTGTTCAACAGTAGGTGAATGTTCAAAAATATAAATAAGGTTCAAAATAATTATCTATAAAGGAATTTGCCTTTTGAATGTTTGAGTGCAAGGTAAATGAAAAGGCCAGTAATCTGAGGTGTCATTCTTGTATTGTTTGGACCACAATATGCAGCAACGAGATGTACATCTCTTGAAAAGATAAAATCATAATAATGTGCAAGGGGCTTGGATTCTATGAAGCCCCACTCTGTAATTATACTGCTTACCACTTGCCTGAAGCTGCATCTGTGCCCTGGAGGCTGGAAAGTGGTTTATATCATATTATCAACTGCATACCATTACAGTATGTAAAAACAGTGCATTCTTGCATAGAAAAGAATGATCACTATCTGTTACTTAAGACACAACGCATGTATGATGTTCCATATTGTGATGGGTTAACACCCATCCTGAAAACAGGGTGGGGGGAAGGCGGTATAAAAGGGAGGACACACTGCTACTCGCTGCCGGCTTATACCGTAGCTGGGCAGGAAGGGGGGAGTGGAACAGACTCAGTTTCCCAGGGGGAAAACATCCTGCAGGGAGGGCAAAGCACTAGCAAGCCCTCCCCTCTCCTCCCCCCCGCCACTGTTTTCAGGATGGGTGTTAACCTATCACACATGTCCATAAATGTTACGACATCTTCAAAAGTGTTTACTAAATTTGGGGCTACTGCCCTCCACTTTAGTTTACAAATTTCATCTATCCAATTTTTTCCAACTGTTGACATAACTACTGTTGTAGCACCGTGTAACCTTATATGCCTGAGTCTCACCTTGGAAAAAAAAATAGAAGCATTTCTTAAGGTACTGTTTAATTCCTTGAAAGTCAGTACCGCTTGATGTGCCACTTCTTGCTTGTTTCCACTAGGAGTTGTTAAATGGATAGATAATAACTGGCTCTGGGAATAATTGTGTTATGCAAAAGATTATTGAATTTTAAGTCTCAATTCCTGCATTATGATCTTGAATCATCATTTCTCCCAGCCCAGATATCATCTGACAAAGGCAAAGGTAGACATCATTTTGGCCTCTCTCTACCTATAGCAATTTTTCCACTTACTGGGAATTTACAGAACCTGATCACCATGACTGCAGCAGAGATCCCCATGGCAAGGTTGTGAAGGCAAAGTTAGTCTCAGTCACAGGGCCATAAGACCACAGGCAGCAGCACAACTATGGCTCAGAGGGCTTATTAACCCTCTGGGGAGCCCCCAGAATGCCAGCATCTCGCCACTTGTCCTGTCACAGTAGGGAAATCAGTGAGACCTCACAAACAGCTGGAATTGCTGCTCCTACTTCTCATTTGCCCACTGAGCCACAAAGCTGAACAGCAAAGGCTTTTCCCTTGCTTTGCAGCCCAGCACTTTCCTGTCATTCCTAACTTCCCACAAAACAGCTCAACTCATCAGCCTTAGCAATATTCAGATTTGCCTATCCTGCAATTTTGAGTTGGGTCTGCATTTCTGAGTAAGTTAGAGCTGTACATAGAGTACAGAAACCCAAATTCACTGTACTAGGAGCATGGAATCTAGGATACACATAAGACTTTTCTGTCTGTACCTTCCTACTACATACACTTTCTAAAATAAATTTGCAAAATGGGCACTAAGTTCTAAGACTGCAATGTCTGTCTGCAATACCCTCATGGTTAAGCAGTCTTGTCAGACACTCCGTGCTAAGATGGCCAGAGTATTAAAAAGCTAAATCAATATGCTGCTCTTCTTCCAGTGACAGTATCATTTTTTTAATTGTATGTCCTGAAGGACAGTTGGTTTAGAGCTCAATTTCTCCAAGTCACACAACACTGGCTCTTGCTATTTATGATAACACTATGTTCTTGGAGAGATGGCCATGTTCTTTGCAATGTAAATTCCTTACTGGCCACAGAGCAACTGAGAGACTCATCCAAGCATAGATATATTTGACATGTGTTTTTTCAGTTCAGTTTTCCTTGAGGAAAGAATGAAGGTGTGATACCAACCACCTGAAGGGTGGTTGCAGCCAGGAGGGGGTTGGTCTCTTCTCCCAGGCAGCCACCACCAGAACAAGAGGACACAGTCTCGAGCTGGGCCAGGGGAAGTTTAGGTTCGAGATGAGGAGAAAGTTCTTCACAGAGAGAGTCGTTAGCCTTTGGAATGTGCTGCCCAGGGAGGTGGTGGAGTCACCGTCCCTGGAGGTGTTCAAGAGGGGATTGGACGTGGCACTTGGTGCCATGGTCGAGTCATGAGGTCTGTGGTGAGAGGTTGGACTTGATGATCTTTGAGGTCTCTTCCAACCTTGATGATTCTGTATCAATACAGTATTGAAACCCAGAACTGTTTACAGGAATTTTATTTCCAGGATCACATTTCAGTTTTGCATTTCCAGCACTGTTCTTGAATGCCTCTTACTGTAGAGCAATACATTGTCTATCTCACTAGGTATCTGTTGGCTTTCATCATTATAGCAGCTGGACAGGCAAGACACTTCACTTTTGACTTGCTTCAAGTATGCTGTGTTTTACATCAGCATAAAGCAATTCAGCCATCTTTGCAAAAATTGAAAGCCCTGATGCAAAGCACAGGAAATGACTGAGCAAATGTGATCATTTGTCTTAGTTTCTTTTTCTATTTTTTCATGGTATATGCCGTGTGTTCACAGCTAATAAGCCAGTGCTGTTGGAGGAAATGCTGCACAACTTGGATTTCTGTGATATTTTGGTCATTGGTGCAGAACTGGATCCTGAACAAGAGTGTTTAGAACTGGATCATGTGGAGCTTCAAGGAAAACATCTAGATGCCACAAATTCCACAGCAGGATATTCAATCTATGGTATGGTCATATCTATGGTATGCTTTCCCCTATTTCTTCCCACCGACAGTTACATTATTGGAATGAAAGGACTAATGTGAAAGAAATCAGACACAAATCTGTGATGTGCTAGTTGTAAAGTATTCCAGGAGAGACAGTCTGAAAAACAGTCACTTCTGTCTCTCTGGGTGTGCTGTGTTTATTCTTTGAAATACAGCACAGCTTTTTCTTGATCTCAGAATTCCCCTGCTATCCCCAACTGCAGAAAATAGAAACACTGCTTGTTTTAAGCATAGGGGTTCTTGGGGACCATTGTGGTGGAATGTGGGAATGAGGGGACTCCTCAGTGCTCTTGCACAGTGCTGATAACTCATTGTCCTTGCTTTTTTGTTTTTTAATGTTGTACATGTTTGCTGTTGTGTTTGTTCCTTTCCATTACAGAATAGAATAGAATTAACCAGGTTGGAAAAGACCTTTGAGATCATCAAGTCCAACCTAGAATTGAAACCAACAGAATTGCATTGATTTCCAAAAACTATTCTGACATAATTTATTTAATCAGTCAGAGGCTGTATTAGGAAATATTTGATGCATTGTGATTTTCAGATCATTCTGCCAAAATTTGTGTGTTCTGTGAACATTTCATTTCTCCTATACTGCACAGAACGTTTGTCACATAGCTTCTCCCTGAGATTATTACTGCTCCGTTTTCAGGTGTGGACAGCATGCACAACTATGAACTGGTTCTTCGGCAGATTCGGTATCGGAACTGGGACACTTCTGCCACCTTTGAAAGAAAGTTCAGAGTCAAGTGCTCAGAGCTAAATGGACGTTATACGAGCAATGAATTTAACTTGGAGGTGAGGAGTCGGTCAAGTTTTCTTTCCCATCACTGAGACTGAACACTAGCCTCATCTTCAGCGACACTGTGTTTTAGTTTATATATGTAAAACGATTGACGTGTTCTGGTCATTATAACCAAATAGAGGGAAAATTCTAAGTTCCATTCAAACAGGAAGTTGATTTCTCCTGTGGGCATTCCTCAGTGTGGGCATCTCTATTCTACTTCTTATGTAACGATATTATGCTTTTCTTCAACTCCACTAACAACATACTCCTGTTCAAGCAGAATGGAGGATAAGTCATCATCATTCCATGATACAAAATCTCCTACAGGTCTTTTTGAAGATTTATACACCTGCTCAAAAGTAAATCCTTGCAACCTTATTATTATTTTCCTTTGATTGTTTTTTTGTTTTGGGGTTTGTGGGGTTTTGGTCAGTTTTGTTTGTTTTTTACTGAACCTGACATATTTTTCTTATAGTCAGCATTCATCTTTCCAGTTTTTCCAAGCAGTAGCTTCTTAAAATAAGTTAAATAATTTGTTCATCATCAGATGGTAATTTACATGATTTCAGAGTTCTTTGAGGAGTACAGTCAGTACGCAGTAGTGAATGCATAGGATGGACTTCATCTGTCATGTGCTCTTGGATTTATCACCTAGGCATGGTCAGTTACCACAGGAATATTTTGCTCTCTTGAGCTTAAATGTGCTGGTACTAAGTCCAATGCAGTGGCTCAGGGACTGAGAACTGCTGCTGAGCACCTCAGCAGAAACTGGGCTATTCTGAATAACCAGCTGATCCAGCCTAGAGGCCAGGTACCAAGTAACTCCAGCAAAGGGCAGGACCTTCTTTGCAATAGGCTTAAAACTTAGAAGTTGGTTCTGATGTTTACATGTTTTACATTCTGCAGCCCTGGCAATGACTTCAGGGGGTTTGCATATAGCATAACATACTATAGGTAGGACAGAGAACTGATATAGTACCTTCAAAGAAAGTCACACTGAAAGTAAGGATGCAGGGAAAACTGAAACCTCTTTTAAATCCCTCCTACTGTGTCAGTTTTAAACTCAATGAGTGGGATACATTTTCTGTCAGCATTCAGAGTGATAAATCTCCCACTAATTTTCAGAGAGCTAATTAATATATTTATTTTTTTTTAATCCCTATTTATCCAGAGAGAAACATTTTTAATGCTAGAAATGAGAAATACATTAATCTCTGTGTTTTTCACTGACATAAAAAAAACCACCACGACTATTTTGGACTTTAAAATCTATAAAATAACGCTCCTATCTGCTGATGAACTTCACAGTTCAATATAATGTATGGGGCCAGCAGGCTTGAAGTACAGAGCACTTTTTAGTATCTGATCTCTTCTCTTGTGCCAGGTTAACATTCTACACAGCTCCAACTCCAACTTCATGGACCATGTAAATCATATGATAGTACAACCACAGTTTCTCCAATCTGTCCACCACCCAGAGGCAAGCATAACAACTGCTATTCACAACTCAGGTATGTGTATGTCAGCAGGAGCAGGGAGGTCATTCTGCCCCTGTACACTGCACTGGTTAGGCCGCACCTCGAGTACTGTGTCCAGTTCTGGGCCCCTCAGTTTAGGAAGGAGGTTGACTTGCTGGAACGAGTCCAGAGAAGAGCAACAAAGTTGGTGAGGGGTTTGGAACATAAGCCCTACGAGGAGAGGCTGAGGGAGCTGGGGTTGCTTAGCCTGGAGAAGAGAAGACTCAGGGGTGACCTTATTACTCTCTACAACTACCTGAAGGGAGGTTGTAGACAGACGGATGTTGGTCTCTTCTCCCAGGCAAGCAGTACCAGAACAAGAGGACACAGTCTCAGGCTGCGCCAGGGGAGGTTCAGGCTGGATGTTAGAAAAAAGTTCTATACAGAAAGAGTGATTGCCCATTGGAACGGGCTGCCTGGGGAGGTGGTGGAGTCGCCATCACTGGAGGTTTTTAGGAGAAGACTTGATGGGGTGCTTGGTGCCATGGGTTAGTTGCTTGGGCGGTGTTGGATTGGTTGATGGGTTGTACGCGATGATCTTGAAGGTCTCTTCCAACCTGGTTTATTCTATGTATTCTATGTATTCTATGACTTTACAGAGACTGCTCCTAGTGATTCTGGTATGTTGGTACTTCCCTTCTGATTTCTTACATGTCAACAGATATAGCCCTGGAGGCCATAGTTAGAGCTTGTGAAACCTCTAAGAAGTTAAGAAAATGTGTTGTTTCTAGTGCTCAGTTCTGTGAAGGCTCATGTTATCTTTATACATCTGTGCTTCTAGGGCACATTCATTTCTGCTCACCTCTTTCCAAGCAAAAGGCAGAAATGTTTGTATTCTTTTATTTTTTTAATGTATAATTTCTGCAATGCTTCTGTTAGCTGCTGTCCAAGCATCTGTCTGGATCTCTCTGGAGTAAAGAGAGCTCCACCAAGCCATGTACAGGAGGCATTAGCATATATTAAATACAGAATTTAAGTTGATTTTGTAGACAATATAAGCTACAATATATATCCCAATCTGAAGCCTTTTCAATGAAGGCCACCCATGGCAAAGATATCTGTTCAAATGCTGGACTCTGAAATCCTTTTGGCTGGGTTATATGTATGTAAAGAAGGGAAGCTGCTGTAAAGTGTAGATAGTTTTAAGTAGTTATAATCGGTTACACTTGGAAAATTGCTGTATTTTTCTGGACACTTGTACAGGCATTACTGAAATGAAATGGAATATTTACCAATGAACTAGAACTAGTGTAAGAGGAACTTTTTCAAAATGAACTCTTTAATCTTTAATATTGTTCTGAATTCAGAGTATTGCCTAAGAGGCAAGGCAAGGTAATAAGATGGGGTACAGAACTACTATAGCTCTTGGAACTGCAGTACCCAGCAAAGGCACATAGAAAGTGGCAGCACTTCTCCACTAACCTAATTGTGGAGCGGGTAACAGCAAAATAGTTCAGAGAGATTTCTTCCTGTGACTAGGTGGAGACAGGTTTCTCAGTGCAATGGTGAGGAGTCTCTCAGGAAGATTGTAACACAAGCAAATACAGATTTTAGTTATTTCTTGGATACAAGCTGTGCCAGGGGAGGTTTAGGCTGGATATTAGGAAATATGTCTTCACTGAAAGGGCTATCAAACATTTAAATGATCTGCCTGGGGTAGTGGTTGAGTCACCACCCCTGGAAATGTTTAAACAGCATGTGGCCCTGGTACTCAGGGACACAGTATAGGGGTGACATTACATTGGACTAGATGACCTTGGAGGTCTCTTCCAACCAAAGATACTCTGTGATTTAGTAATTGATTCTGCACTGATTGACTACTTGTCTTCTGTAATGAAGTGGCTTAAAGAACAAATAGTAGGCATACTCACTTTTTAAATTATGATTTACAATGCTCATTATGAGATATCTGCTGGCAACATTTGTGTTTGATCTGCCTTAGAGAATGGGCAATTGTCAACTCTTTCTGTGGTCCCAGGCACATGGCTGTGTCCAAAGGAAGAAATGCTGAAAGGAAAACCGGGCAATGTATTTAGTGTTTAGTAGGGAATTTCATCCACAAATATAAGCCCATTCCTTTTTCCTCCCTTTGTTCCAGTTGTTCCAAGTGTGGCTACTATTGTTATCATAATCTGTGTGAGCATACTCATCTTCATCATCACCTTGGGGATCTATCGAATTCGGACAGCTCATCAGCACAGCTCTACAGACAATGAAGGAAGCAAAGAAAATGAAATGGATTGGGATGACTCTGCTCTGACTATTACTGTCAACCCCATGGAGGTACATAACTGAGACATAGTATTATACCATGATGCTACTGGGAGCTACTGTTGGGGCGAGTAGCTTACTCGGCACTGAGCCTTAAACCTCTTTCAGAGTACACTTGTTTAGGCTTGGCAGAACAGTTTTATCTATGTAGATTCAGGACCCCATCTCAGTTTTCCAGTCTGCACACCATGATAATATGTAATTGAGCACTTAGTTAATATTTGCTGTCAAATATCATTATTAAATAGGATGGTGAAGAATTCTTGGTTGCAACATCACTCTCCATCTGCATTTGCACCCTATGTAACAAGGATGATATAATTGATTTTACTTGTTTAAGCATTAATACAGTAACGGGGAGATGATCAGTATTTTCAAGAAACTGATATTGAAAGGTTAAATTTGGGCAGCTTGACTAGCAAAGGTATTACTTACTGACATTCCATTCTTGTTGCAGTCCCTTTTGAATATTTGCTACTGACTATATCATATTTGATGCCTAATAGTCACATAATGACAGAAAGCAGGATTCCCCAGCATGTTAGCAATTCTAAATGTGGAATAAATGCTCACAATTTCACAACCGCTGGCTAGCAAAAAGGCACTTTCCTTCTACTATCTCTCTTTCATTTCTTTAAATGTACTGTAGAAATATGAAAAGCCTCACCAGACAGAAGAGGAGAGTGAGGAAGAAGACATAGAAGATGAAGATGATGAAGACACCACCAGTGCTGAATCAGATGACAGTGAAGAGGAGGAGGATGAGGAGGAAGAGGAAGTGATTATCCAAAAGGCAGACAAACAGAATGTCACCAGGCAAGAGCAGTTGGAGTGGGATGATTCAACACTGCCATACTAACAGCCCTCCAGCCATATTGCTCTTTTGTAACAACCAATACAATGTTTTTTCAGAGTCTATGAATTCATAGACAGGATCGGAACTTTTGCTTGCCCGTAACTTTTGCCTATAGTGATCTTGTTGTAGTAATTGATAATGATAGAACTGACCCTTTTCTTACAAAGTTTGGGGGAAAACGTGTTACAAACATACTGGCGCCACCAGTAATAAGGTAATCTAGATCTTGATCTGTTAGCAAGCATAGTTCCCAATTTCCTGTTTCTATACCACAGATATGTGACAAAAGCCCTGTCACTCAATCCATAGAGGTTTTTGCCTTTGCTATTTTTTTCATACAGGAGAGATTTCATCTTGTTACAAAGAATTACTTGTGTGGGTCCAAATAGCAGTTGCCATTTGACTTCACACTCTTGCAGTGTAAAATATAATCCACCTTCAAACTGGGCAGAGTTTTAGCGCTACAGGTGACAGAGACTGAATTCCATTTGTGGTTTTGTCCTGCCTTCTTGGATGTTAACTATCTTTCTTCTACAAGGGAATGTCTAGGACTTGTCACAGGATGCATGTATGCCTGTGTAAAAGTGGACAGTGTACTTTTCAGGCATGCTGTCAGAACCCTCAAGACAGAGATTCTATCCAAACCACCCCTAGAAACTTAAGATAAGTTTGAAAAAAACAGCAACAAGGGGCTGCTAATGGTTACAAAGAAAGCAATCATTGTATGTCCACAGTTCGAGTAATATGATCTTATGCAAACTGTAAATTCTAATGGGACTGATTTACTGAAAACCTGTAGAGCTGCTCATTAGTTATGGATTGAGCAATTTGCAGCAAATCAATGCTTTAAACCATCTGTCTTGTAAAATCATTAGCTTGCTGCAGTATCTTCCTGAAGTAGTGGAAAATAAGTGACCTCATTATTCCATAGCTGTATATGGTTGGGATTTAAACAATGATTTTACATGAGGAAAATGTTCCCTTTTTCTTTAGTGAATACCGGCTGGAATTCCTGTCTGACTGTATTCTGTAAAACATTATGCCCTACTTCTTGTCTACCCTCACCCACCTAGGAATGGAGAAAGTGACAACATACACAACTGTCAGCTCTCATTCGTGCTCATAATTCTCCCTTATTTGTTCTTCCTGAAGCCATTAATGTTGAGAAACAGTTTTATAAAGTAGAACAAGAACAAATAAAACCTACCTGGAACCAAAAGAACTGAAAACAAAACCTAAACTCTTTAGAGGTTGAGAGAGTATTTTAGTTTGTTATGGTAACACAGCATATTTTTCTTAAACACTGTTTAAAAAGAACAAAAAAAAAAAAGAAAGAAAGAAAAGAAAATCTACATACAGTGTGGTGTTAAGTCTGTGTGGTGTGTTTTTTGTCCCCTTAATTCTCTTTGCATCTCCAAATGCTCTGCATACCAAGTGATGCAGCACTTGCTAGGATAATGTTCTATTGGCATGGAAGTGAACGCTGCCTAGTAGCTTGTCTGGTGTTTTTCAAAGCACTTACTTCCTTTGTAATTTCATCATTGACTTTTGATTTTGTAATTTGCCGTTTTAAATGAGCTGCCTCCTCTTCTGTCTCCCAGAGAAACAAGCAGTCAGTAAGTCTTGCCACAAAAGGACGTTCCTGAGCACCCATGAATGGTAGCTGGTCTTGCATAGTAACTCAACTTGAGCAACCTTGAGGGAATCCGTCAATACTAAATTATCAGCAGCTTCTAGATATCTTGGAATATAGAGAATATATCCCATGGGGGTTTGGGGAGTATTTTAATTCCAGTTTCTGCATCTGATATTTGCAGAAAAAGATTGACAGCAACTGGACCTTGTAGTTTAATAAGTAGGAAGTAAATAAAAAAGAAAACTAATTTTTCAACTAGCAATTTTCATGGTCTTTTTTTGTTGTGCCAACAATCATGCAATCATAGAATTGTTTAGGCTGGAAAAGACCTTTAAGATCATCCGGTCCAACCACTAACCCAGGTCACAGCTAAACCATGTCACTCAGCACCACATCTAGACACCTTTTAAATCCCTTCAGGGATGGTGACTCCACCACTTTCCTAGGCAGCCTGTTCCAGGGTTTGACAACTCTTGTGGGGAAAAAATGTTTCCTAATGTCCTAATCACCTTGGCATCGTTGTTAAGAGTGGCAATATAGAAATTTTCTTGTGTGAGGAGTCATGATTTATTTTTATTCTGGTCATGCACATGTATTAAACTAAAGAGAGTTATGTGCAGAATCCAGCCAACATCATCAATAAATACAGTTTATCTGTAGGAATAAAGATTGGGAAGCTGGCCAAATTTTCTCTTTCATAAAAACAGTTTTAAAATTTCTGAATGTCTTGGACAGAAATTCTGTGTTAGATCATTTTCTAGCATCCCCAGTAGCCTAAACAAATTTCTAGTGTTAATTTCTCTTTGTTAGTGACGTGAAGCAGGCTGTTCACGCTTGTTATCAGCACATATCAGCAAAGCTTTCTATGCAGAAAAAAACTGAAATATTTTAAATTAAAGATATATATTTAATTGTGAATTTCAGATTTAAATGGCCATAAATTATTTTTAAAGTTTCTGATATTCCTGGGTATCCTTATTATTGTTTTTAGCACAGCAAACATTAGGGCAACTTGAAAACCACAATTTATAAACTTATTGGCAGCCTTTAATTCTTCATGCTCTTCGTCAGTGTGTTTCTTTCCCCGTAGTAGATTTTTATCTGTTTGTTTCTGGAAGCAAATTTTTTTCAGGTCATGCTGGTACATTACACAAGCAGCAAACAAAGTGTTTTTCTCTACTGAAAATAAACCTACATTTTTAAACCTAAGCAAAGTAGTACAGGAATGTGTATTCTCACTGGTTTGAAACAAGCTATTCAGCAAACTCCACTGTACCACTGTACTTGCTTTAGAGTACTCATTGGAGTGCATTATGCAGCATTTTTCATTCGAATAAATAGAGAAATCCTTTTCACAGCATGTTAGTGAGAATGGGAGACTTCTTCACTGATTGAACCTTAGAATTAGAATATCTATATGGAAGTTGGCAGCAATGGCTTCATGAGAAAAAGTCTACTAGTAGAATAACACAGAAATACCAGTTGTTCTGAAAAAATCAAACAGTATTTCCTCCCTTCTGTGAATTATCTTTAATGTAAACTACTTCTCTAAAATAAAACCAGAAGATTTACATATATATACATACACACACACACACTTTTCTTTTTTCCCCTAATCAATAGCTGAGAGTCTCTTGTTTTGTCTGTGTTTATTCTGCAAACTCTGAAATGGTATCACCAGTGTCTGGCTCTTTAAAATGTTGTGTTTATTCTTAGCCCAGCTGTAAGGATGAGCTATGAAGATACACAAATAAAGGTGGCTTTTTTACAGTAGCCATAAGCAAAAGCAGCCAAAAAAACCCATCTCTGAAGGGGTAACTGTAATACTTGACATCAGGGCTCTGGGATGCCAGAGGTCTTCAAATTTTTGGACTTGTAATCTAAAGCTGCAAAACATACAGATGCAAAATCAAGATGATGATGCACTATGTTCTCTGAATTACTGTAACTGCCTAAGTTACTTTCTGTGGTCAATAGCTCACTTTTTTTTTTTTTTCCCACTGCTACCTCCTCCACAGGTATTTCGTCTTTGCAAGTAAACCTTAAAATGTACAGCTGGTGAGATTAATCTCAGTATTTACTGCACTGGCTGACACCATTTCAAATTGGAAATAGACATGCAGAGTTCATGATACCTTTAATACTAATTAAAATAAAACTTCATGATTTGCTCATTCAAGCAGGCAATAGCATCCTGCAGCAGGGGTTTGACTGCTTTTAACTGTCAATGATCTCCCTTGCCAAGGGCAATGGGAGGTGCAACTTATCTTCCTTTCTGGTACGTTGTGGTGCTGGGCTTGCTGTCAGCACATGCACCATCCTTCCTTACTTCACTCAGGCAGAAAATAAGACTCAGAAAGGGTCAGAGGATTATGAAATTCCTCAAGAGGGCATAAAT
This sequence comes from Dryobates pubescens, assembly GCF_014839835.1. NCBI lineage: Eukaryota > Metazoa > Chordata > Aves > Piciformes > Picidae > Dryobates > Dryobates pubescens. Next base: position 2,291,766 of record NC_071624.1, on the reverse strand, counting down.
TTCACTGTCCCTCTTGCAGGAGCTGTCACTGCCTGACCCTGGGCTGAAAACAATGCCATGGGACATTAGTAGTCACAGATTAAGGACTGGTCAGAAGGTAGCACCTCTTCCTTAGTTTACTTTGGCATTCCCTTTTGAGACTTGCACCCAATTTGTGTCTCAGTTCTTTTCCCCTGAGCTATAACCTGAGAGGCAGCTCTAATGCTTTTACTTGGTGGGGATTCCATCAGGTTGAGACACAACATGTCCTCTTCTGGAAGTTTTGGTGCCAGTACATGCACCACCCAATTTTTCTCCACCCCCATTTAATAGTAATAATAATAAACCAGGTTGGAAGAGACCTTCAAGATCATCGTGTCCAACCCATCAACCAATCCAACCCACCTAAACAACATGACAGTGGGTAAAGGTCTCTGGTGGGATGAACCCATGGAGCTGCTTCTCGTGTCCTGTAACATATACTATAAAACCAAAACTAAGGATATTTGCAAAAGCACAGGGGTACTTAGGGAGAGGAAATTATTAAACTGTGAGGGCATCTCCAGGGTTTCAAAGTCTTGTCTTGCCCTAATGCACACATGCTGACTGGATTCAATAGCTCCATACCAATACATCTCCATCAGCTTTTTATGCTTCTTGAAAACAACAACAAAAACTCATAGCAAAATACAATTTCCATATAAATAATTTCCAGGAATCTAGCAGTAGGCAGAGGAGGCAAATGCTAAAAGTCTTGCTGTCTAACATCATGACTAATACCTTGAGTTTTTTTGGCAGATTTGCTTCACCTCTCTGGAGTGTAGTTGGCTGCTGGCTATATACACCGTACTGCTTCTGCACAGCTCTTAAAAACACCAGTAGGTTAACAGCAATAGAACAGCTCATTTGGCAGAAAAATAAAGGTGTCAGAGCTTGGTCAAAAGGCTTTTAAATTTATTAAGATACTTGTTGCTTGATGAATAAAATTATTTAGTGAAATAAAGCTTTGGACTGATATTGCCAGCTGCCAGACTGAGAAATAACAGTGACGATGGCAGCAGAATTTGGAAAAGAAAAAAGAAAAACCCAAAGATGAACAAACTGAGATATCATATTGTGTATCTACATAAAAGAGTTAGTTTGTATACACAGAAATTTTAAGTATTTAATCTTATATGTATGTGTGTGTATATATATATATATAATTATATTACCCAGCCTGGAAATACAGCTCTTCCATCCAGTGTTTTCTATGAAGCTGCATGTATTCAGGCAGCACATCTAGAGCTGCTCTGAGACTCTGGAAATGCTGGAAATCTGTGCTCTTAAAATGGGCCAGTTTGTGACTTTTTAGAATTCCAGTCAGATGGCAGTCATCTTGATGGGTAAATGGAAATCACATACAAATGGCCAAGCTCTGTTTCTGTCCTGATAAAATTACATAACAAAAAGTGGAACTTTTTGGGTGCAACCTATACGTGAATCAGCCTCATCTTGATGTTTCACTTACTTTTGACCACCAGCCATGGAAATGATGCACCTCTGGAAGATCCCTGTAGCTGCTCACCTTTACCTGTTATCTCTTTAAGGCAGTCCTCATACACCAGTTGGGAAATCTGAGGAGGTGATAGAAATAATAATAGCAAAAACAATGTCAAAGACAGGAAATGTAAAATCATATGTGATATTACTAAAAATGTTGCTGCTAGTTGTGCATAATGCTGTGCCAGATAAGCAGGATCTTCCTCATCTTTCAACTGGTATCATGAGCCATATAAGGGCAGTAGGGTTCTGCCTCCTCAGGCTAAGCTGAGAAAGATGACAAGGTGTGTTCATGACCCATCCTCATAGCTTCCCCTGTCCTTCAAAGATATAGGTGATCAGATTGTTTGCTTTAGCACTAGGGAGTTGTCTTTCAGGTTTTGTCTCTCCTGGACAGCTGATTATTTTTTTCATTAGTGTGGAGAGTAAAGAAAAGTTTGAAGGCTGACCACTAAAGCCACGTTGGTGTAAAGTACATACTCTGTTAACATACCCAATCTCAAGAAATATTTCTGTCAAATCTACAAGGACAGTTACTCCACTGATACCTCAGAAGGTAATTATACTTCATTACCTTTCTATGAGTAACAAGGTACAAGACTGGTGTAAGTTGAGGTGGTATTCTTCCCCTAAAAAAAAGCCATGAGCATAAAAATCCACAATGCTGGGAAAGAGCAAAAGTGAAAGTGGAACAAGGGCTTTCATTTCACAACCCTATGCCCAACAAGAGGTTTAAAATAATAAACAATTCTAACCCACATTATTGATGCTTAATGCAAGAAAATGAAACTAGAAGGGTTTGTATGTTCATAGCTTCATTCCTGGTGATGAAAAGGCAGCTACCAGATTCAGTAACCTTTTCCCCTAGGGCATTTTGCTGCCTTTTGAGAAGATATCGACAGTGTTTCACTAGCTAGAGTTTCCATTTCTCTGCTTGTAAATAGGAATAATGCTACTGACATCCTTCACAAAGTGCTGTGAGCCCTGGAGATGAAAAGCACTGTGAAAGAGTTTGGTGGTGTTACGATTCAGTAATTCTATTGCTGCTCTACTTGCAGCCCTCCATTGTGGAACACCCTATGCACACACAAAACAAATCACACAATGGTTACTGTCAAGAACCTTGGGTTCCTGTTTCATTAGCTATTGCCGCTGAAGAAACACTCAAAATAGTGTGAAACATTACTAACATTTAAAACAGAGTTCAGAAAGTGCCCTCATTTCTTTTTTCAACTTGAACTCATATGGAAATTGTGCAATCATCAGCTGCTGAAGCTGCAGGTTGTGCATTGTCAGTGTTTGTGCCTGTGCTGAGAACAAAGCAGCAATTTTTTTTTTCCAGCTAAGTACATTGTATGATGAAAGAGTGCAGCTTTCACTAAGCAAGGGCACAAAGCCTTCCAGCTGAAAAGAGAAGCTGGCTCCAAACAGAGGACAAAGATTTTACAATTGTATTCTGTCATACTTCAGAAACCCAGAAAATTTCTTGGGAGTAAAAGGCCTTTCTGCTGCCCTCTCTATTCTTTTTGTATAAATCTGGGTGCAGTTTTGGATTTTCACAGAAAGGAGATGTAAACTTCTTTCAGGTTCCTTTAGGTGTATTAACCCATAAAATGAATTTTGGCTGAAGTTTTCAGGGCATCTGTAGGGGGAAAAAAATTGTGAAAATGACAATACCTTTTTTCCTTCCTATTCCTGCACTAATATATAAAGAGGTATGTAAGACTTGGACAGGTAAACCTGACCAGACCTGTGACTACGACGACATTTCAAACCAGTATTGAACTTGGCAACAAATTCTTGGCTACGAGCTGCTTAATATGCACACGTACAGATGAGAAGGTGGATGGGGGTGTTTAGCTTGGCATGCTCTTTGGTATGTGGAATGGCTCAACTGCAGCCTGTTCTTTTAGTGAAATGAAATACTGTTTAGGGAAGAAAGAGCAAGAAGGTGAAAGAGAATAGTAATTTGTGAGTAGCAGAGAGAAAGAGTAAAGAGTTTCCAGTTGATGTGAAAAAAAGTAGGAATTTAATCTCTTACAAATGAGAGATTAAAATCTTGAGTGTCAAACAGCAAGAAAAGAGAAACGTGCTATTTTCATGTCCAGAACTCACAGCTGCCAGAACCAACATGAAGGAAACAAATACAGGATTTTGAAGGGTTCTGAGATGACCATGTATATATGTGCACATGTATGTGTATACATATATATATATGTATAACCACCTCCCCCCTCCCTCCCCCCCCCAAAAAAAAGAAGTCAATCATTCAACCAGATTGAGGAGGTTGTTGTAATGAACTAGAACCTTGAGTTATTTAGTGTGGTTGCTGCTGTCCGTAGCTGCTTCATTAGTTACCTCCAGCAGAGCTGGAAGGAAGCAACACTGTAACAACTATTGCTACACTGTGTTTGCATTCAGTAGGGAATATTGTATGGCCAAAGTAGGCTCAAGGTGATTTGGGTCAAAATGTTTTGTCTGTAGTGACTCTAATTTAATGATTATAGGTACCACACGTTTTAATTTGAGGTAAGAATCAGAAGTTTCATGCATGGGCAACTGTGTGGATTAGAGATTTTCTGCAATCAACATACTCCACAGGCTGGATGAGGAACTGGGAACAACCAAGAAAGACTGTACTCCAAGTTGCAAAGGCCCTTAAATAAACTTTTCGTAATGATCCAAATTCCTAAGTGACCACATACTGGTTAACAGGCAGTTTTGTTCAGAGGGTCATTGCAACAGGGATGGGTTATTGCTTTGCAGAGTAATACATAGTATGGGCAGGATTTCTGATAACCATTTCATCTAAATTTCAGTGTTTAGAAATCTCTGCTAGATTCATTAAATCCTAGAAATAAAGACTATTAGACAGAAAGAAAAAGTAGTGCAGGTAGAGTATTATGCTAACAGTGCAGAATTGCTCCCTATAATATATTTCCTAGTGTTAGGGGTGGGGGTGGGGGGGGTTTCAACCTACTTAAATGTTTCTAAGCCTGGGGCTCCTACTGCTTCCCTTGGGAGATTATTCTAGAGTCTATTAGAATTCACCATTAGAAAGCTTGTCCCAATAATGAATTTAAATAAACCTTTTTGTAATTTTTATCTCATTAGTCCCTTTTGCACCATCCTAAATAATTCCTCTAACCATGATTTATGTCCTTTGAATATTTTTAGATAGTTATCAAGTTCATTGCCTTTGGTCATTTATAAGAGAGTCTATGAATCCTTCACCCTCCCAGTTCAGTCTCACATTTCTTACCTTTTAATGAAATGTCATTAATACACAAACTCAGCCCTCTGGTGTTTCCTTCAATTAGTCATGGTCAGTTCACTCTGTTAAAAGTGCTCTGTGTTGGTGTGTGTCACAACATAGGTTGTCAAAGGTTAAACAATAAATTTGATTTTTAAAACATCTGTGCTGTAATCCATGGATAAATTCTCATAGAATTTGGCAGTGTCTTTTATGTTGGTATGATTTAACAAAGCCAGTCAATAACCAGTGGAGTCAACCAAACAATATTACAAAATACTAGTGTGTTAAAATTTAAAACATCTTCATTGTCTGAAACCAGACATTGTTGTTCCTGGGCCCATGCCTTTGAGCATCCCTACACTAAATAGTAACCATCAGTAATGCTTTCCTTCAAGACAGACAGATTAGTATATGTTGTTTCTCCTCTGAGAGAGAGCAACTGTTTTCTAAAACAACTGCTTAAGATTTCTAGCTGTATATTAACTACTGTAAAGAAATAGAGTTGACCCAGCTTTCTGAGTGCTGCTGTGCCTAGCATCATCCTGCACATCTGCAAAGCATTTACAGTCTTTGGCACAGTGACTAGTGTGGTTAGTTTTCGAGCGTGTCTCAAGCAAACTTCTGCTCTCTGACACAGGCACACAGAAAGAATGTACAAGGCCAGGTTGTCTTATGTGTTTCCTTCTTCTGCATCTTTCTGTACCTGCAAACCAAAACAGAACTGAAATCCTTGTGCTTTGAAGTCCCACTGTATCACTAAGATCTCAGTGAAATAAAATTGTCTTCCTCATTTGCTCTGTATAAAAAGATTATGTAAAACAGAGAGTGAGCACACTAAGCCTTCCAGTGTTCTCTTAAGGGTACTGCACACTTCCCTCGGCACACCTCTGTCCCTGATATAGTTGTCAATAAGCATTGTATAAATAATATTGTAGAGAATGATGAATTGCCATCAGTGCATTGAGATCACATGATCAAAAAGGGGGGGCAGAAAACCCTCTTACTACCTTGGCATTAGCTAATACAAAGGGTAAGAGAAGCTAGTGGAAAAACTCTGTGTCATTATAGCTTCTGACAACCTTTCCAAAATTGACCACTGTATGAAGAATAACTTCAGACTAGTGGACTAGGTGGAGGGATGATTAAGGCCTGCAAGGAGAGATTACAATACAAGGGGAGAGAAAATAATATTCCTGAGCAAGGAACCATAAAACATGACTTCAGCTGTGATGAGCAACGGAGCAGAACTCACATATTCACTCTGTATATTGCTGGAGATTTCTAGTTAGAATAACCATATAGTTTTGAAACATCTTATTGAGACTGTAGGACTTTTAAGACCTGAGAAATAATCTCATCATGCTGAATGTAGCTCCTCTGAGCTCCAATTGGCTGGTGAAATTCTTGATATCCATACAGGCTAGGACATGATGAAATTGAGAGCAGCCCTGCAGAAAAGGATGTGGGGCTGCCGGTGGATGAGAAGCTGGACATCAGCCAGCAATGGGCAATTGCAGCCCAGAAGACCAATAACATCCTGGGCTGCATTAAAACAAATGTGGCCAGCAGATTGAGAGAAGTGATTCTGCCACTCTGCTTTGGTAAGACCTCATCTGGAATAATGTCTCCAGCTATGGGACATCCAACACAAGAGAGATGTAGACCTGCTGGAGTGTGCCCAGAGAAGGGCTACAAAGATGCTCAGGGGGCTGGAGCACCTCTCCTATGAAGACAGGCTGAAAGAATTTGGGCTGTACAGCCTGGAGAAGAGAAGTCTTCTGGGAGTCCTTATAACCACATTTCAATATGTGAAGGGGACCTACAGGAAAACTGGGGAAGAACTCTTTGGAAGGGCTTGTTGCAATAGGACAAGGGGGAATGATTTGAAACTGGAGCAGCATAGATTTAAGCTGGCCATAAGGAAGAAGTTCTTTACAATTGGAGTAGTAAAATACTGCAACAGGCTGCCAAGGGATGTGGCTGAGGCCCTGTCGCTAGAGACATTCAAGATCAGACTTGATGTGGCCCTGGGCAGCCTGATCTAGGTGGAGGTGTCCCTACGGACTGCTGGGAGGTTGGATGAAATGACCTTTGAGGCTCCCTTCCCAACCCCATGCAATCTGTGAATCTGCAATTCGCTTCTGTGTTATCACATAAGTTCTTGTTGAGGAGCAGTAACTGCAGCTGGTAGCACATGTTTTTGTAGCAGGCCCAGTCTCTGTGTAGTTGTGGCCACTTCTATTGATTGAAAAAATAAATAAAAAAAAAAGACAGATGGGATTCAAATGAACATATCCTGTATGGTTGTGTGTCTCTGAATAAGAGACCCTTCAGTGCAGGAGAAAGGCACATTATATAAAACATCTCAATGTGTATATGTAACAACCATAAACCACGTCTTGAAATGTCTTGTTGCAGATGCTAAATGCATTTACAAAAGCCTGAGTCTAAAGAAGTTTATGCAGAATGCTGAAAGCAAAGACTATATGCAATTCAAAAAGGTGAGTATGATATTAAAATTATTTTTGAACAGAGAAAAAATCCTTTCCATTTGAAAATGTGCAGTAAATTTGGGCACAATGTAACGGACAGGAAACCTAACAGGAGGAATCAGTTCTGCATGGCATAGTGATCGATTGCATAAAAGCCACATCAATTTGCACAGTCCTTTATGAATTCCAGAGCGTTAATACCCATATGTTTTCCATCTGACCAATTAAATGCATAATGGATATAAATCTGTTATTTTAAAACTTGGCCTGTACGTGTATAAAACCAGATTCCTTTTTGTGGTCACTACAGCACTTTCTGTGAATTGGCCAATAAATGTAATTTTAGAATTTCACATAAAAGCTAATGTTCTGTAATCTTTATTTCACCAATTATTGGGATTTACTTAACAATAACCCTTGAACCACACATCTGGTGGCAAAGGTTAACTATCTGGTCTGTATCTGCCAGCACTTTTTTTAATTCCTAGGGAGGATCCTGCCATGTGTCAAAAGACTCAGTACAGTTTTAAAGCACCTACATAATTTTCATCCTTTTGCTGAGGATATGGAAAGGGAAGCAAGGTAAAGGGAACTTTTGAAGAGATATTTACATTTAGTAGCCATCTGTATTCACTCTTCATTTGGGTCTGATAGAGGATGATAAAAGATTAAAGAGAAAGATTATTATACCAGATAATGCCCACATAACTGTGAAATAATACAAAGAGGAAAAGATCATTTTGAGTTACCTGCTTATGAATTACATTTGGACATGACACAAATGATCTCATCACATAGAGGCATACACCTGAGTCCTTTCTGCTCTCCGCTCTGTCTAGAGCTCCTGTCTGTTTTAGCTCCTCAGACCAAATCTAGTCCTTTAAGATGTTACACTGATTACATAAGGTGTGATTTACAAGTCACATATTTCATTAGCCATGCTCGGTTAGATACCCAGTACCAGCTGTGTAAGATAAGCTTCAGCTGTGTTGAATTTTGAGAAGGGTCCAACTTCCACCTCAGAAGTCTCAGAGAAAGGCAGAAGCCTAACCTGAGCACCTAAAACACTATCTCTAAGGCTTTGATGCATTGATCTGAACAGAACAAGTGCTGAAAGTAGCATTAGACATTGCACTCCTGCGTCAGTGGCATAGCAGCCATGGCTGGCTTGAGATTTGGGAAATCTCTCAGGGAACATGTTGACTGTGTCCTACACACAAGGAAAAATGAGCCTGCATCTCTTATCCAGACAGGGGAACTGATCACTGGCAGCCTTAGTAATCCATTACAAGATTAACCCCACCTAGCACACTCGTGGCTGGTGGCTTTCTCACTAATTCTGGAATATTTAAATTAGAAATGATGGGGTTTGTTAACAAACTTCGAATCTGACATTCTTATACAACACTAAAATTACTCAAGAGCTGAACAACAAATGATGGGTTTTCCTTTACAGATAGCCTGTAACAGACTGCTTAAATAAAATAACCCAATAGCCTCAACACAAAGAACTGGTAAATACTTTTCTACGAATTTTGTTTAAATATATTATACACAGTGGATACAGTATATACTTGGAAAATAGCTTTGCCTATACAATTAAAACATACCTCAGAAATGTCTCCACATACGAAGGCTGAGTATGTGTAAATCATCACAAACCTTTTTCCTACTTACCTATAAATGTGTGCAATGGCCTAAAGGACCTCTTACTAAACACAACCTTTTTCCAAGTCAAAATATGTAATGATTCATTCAGAGCAAATTAAATAGGTATAAGCAGATGACAGATATTGACTTTTAGCATCTTATTGACCTGTTGTTATTTAGGCTGCAAAATAAAACTCATTTTATACATTAGCAGAGAAATAGATATCTGAGTGATTGTTGCCAGCTTTGGAGAGTGACCTTAAATAGCCTATAAAATAACTTACACTTTGTTGTCTTCTGCTTGTGTACATTTTTTGAATTTATGAAGAGACTATTGCTGCATTATTACAAAACTTCAGCTAAATTCAGTCTAAGGGGCTTTGCCAGACAGTTTGTTTCTGGCTATAAAAAAAACCCCAAACCCACCAACCAAAATCAAACCTGGAAGTAAAATTTATATTCTATCCTGTCTATCAGTACTTTGCCTTTTCTGTCTAGCAGGAATTTGGCAAACAAGTGTGCATAGTCAGTCTGCCACACACTGCAGACCCTATGCTATGGGAATGACACCAGGTGAATGGAAGGAGCCTCTGACAGAGGAGGGCTGAGTTACTGTTCTGAGAGATCTCAGCAGACTGGAGAAATGGGTTGACAAGACTGGTAAATGGGAGGCCCAAAATATGGAATGGATAGAATAGCCCCTGCAACAGTGCAGGCTGGCAGCTGAAAGAGTAGAAAGCAGCTTTTTGGAATGGAGAAAAGGCCAGGTGGACAAGGTGTGCCTAAGTTACCAATGTACACTTTTGTTGATCAACACGTAACCTCATACTGGCTGCAGCAAGAGCACACTAATGTGTTACTGTTCCCTGTGTCTGGCATTAGCAAGGCTGTATCCAAAATTTTGTGTCCCTTTCTCCCGCCCCCCCTCCCCCCAGAATAAGACACTGATAAACTGGAAAATCCAGTAGAGGGACATCAAGATTGTATGGGCCTTGAAGTATAAAGCAGATGAAGAGAAGATGAGTGCTGAATTTCCTCTGCCCGGAGGAAACTGATTGCTGTTCTCAGCTACCTAATAATGGGCAGGTTTTTCTTAGAGACACAATTGAAAGAACAAAAGTCAAAGAGATGAAAGTCAAAGCAAGGGAAATAAGACAGAAAATTGCAACGAGGATAGTCAAGCACAGGAAAAGACTGGTTTGGGAACCTCCATTCAGGAAGACAGGTAAAACAAGTTGAGGCCTTAATGTGTCTTTAAAGTTAGGCCTAATTTGAAGCTGGCTCTGCTTTGAAGTGGGGAAGCAGTAAGAGTTGGAGTAGATGACCTTGAGAGGTTACTTTCAACCTAACTTACTCTGATTCTGTGCTGTAATAGTTTACAGGGTTACTGAGGTTATGTTTATTGAATAAATGCCTCCTTTTACTATAACCAGTATTGTCTCACAGTGTTTGAGACCTACTGGTCCATGATTTCATTTTCACTGCTAACAGCCGACAGGAGGAGTGAGTTCTGCAGCAGCCAACTTAAAAAATTCTATGGATTCACAGAAACTTGTCTTCAGTATGAAGTTCCACTTCCTTCATTTCCTCTTTACTAAGGAGAGACAAGATAATGTACTTAAATAATCCTTCCTGCACAACTGAAAGGTTGTGTAACATGTGATCAGATACGGTCATTTTCACTTCTTGACAATAAACCCTCAAGGTTTTCTTAATTAAAAAAAAAACAACAGTCATTTTCACTTCTTGACAATAAACCCTCAAGGTTTTCTTAATTAAAAAAAAAAAAAGGCACAAAAAAATCAATCTAATTATCCTTCCCTCCTTAGAGAGCAATTCTTGTCTGTATTTCAGTCTGTCTCACTATTCAAAGCAGTCTGGGTTTATACCATTTTGTGTGTGTCATTAGTTAAAAGGAAAAATAAAGGAGGAAAGACATTGTAACACAAATTAGTCTCCACTAGAGTAACCATTAACTTCTGGCACTCTCTCTTAATGCAAAATATAGGTCTGCTCTGCAACGACCTGAAAAGACATACCAGTCACTGCAGGTTTTGACCATACATTTTGTTTTAGCAATTTAAAGGGCTGTAACATCTTCCAGTAATTCATGGTGGGCTTTTCAGAAGTCCCAAGTCTACACCCAATGAATCATAATGGAATTGCAGTGATTCACAGAAACAAAACAAAATGAGTTATGTGGGTTATAGAAAAGGTGCCTAAAATTTTCAACGCTATCATTTTCCTCCCTTGTGACTATTCACAAATATTGGAAAACATTTTCTGCTAATAGCTAAGACATAGTCATCTCACACATTTCATTTAGAAATTTCTTGAAGAGCATCTGAAAAATCACTTAGAGTTTCTATAACTCTCTCTGAAATTAATTCAATTTCATTATATAACAGACTAATTTTAACTTATAATTTTATGAAGAAAAATAATTTTCATTCAGAACTTGATTCTACTCATAATTCCAAGCCTTTGTTGCCTTTGCAGGTTCTCTAATGACCTCCATGATTTTCCTTCCTGATTTTAGAACATCGTCAACAAATTATAGTGGTTTAGTCTGTCTAAAAAGTAGTCCAACACCATGCTAAATCTTTCCCAGTTGAGAAAACTTAAAACCTTTTAATACAGATGCACAAAACTTCAGCATTTAATCATTAGTTCCATACAGAAGATACACTAGGAAGAAACTGAAGTTAAAAGTTAACTGATATTTGTAAGTTATTGATTGTACTCTGACAATGTTTAAACATCAGTCCTCTACCACACTGAAAACATGAAACTAGAAGCTGGTCTGGTCCTAGTCCCAATATCAAGTGCAAGGTAAGAGAGCAACAGGAATTACAGCAAGTAAGAGAAACTATCACTCAGCTCTTATATGACATGTACATTCATAGATTTCAACAGTTTTCATAAATTGCAGTAGGTGAAATGCTGAACTATTACACATATGAGATATAAAAGCATAAGCAAGAACACATTTAGGATCAACAGACTCTCTTCTGCCTTCCTGTCACAAAGAAGTTTACTCTGCAGAGCACAGCAGCCAACAAAAGACTTTGTGCTCTAGAGGTTGTGATTTACAGTTATTCCAGTCTGACCACAACTAATTCCTTGGATGTAGACAGGCAACAAAATCTAGTCATTGGGGTTTGCTGCCCACATACACTCACTGTGCCTACCTTACAAAAGCAATGGACAAGTGTTTTCTCCTAGCTTCAACAGTGCTCCCTGACAGGACGAGCAGTACTCACAGTCTTACAGCTGAATGGTTTCCATCAAAATGTAACAGTGTAGTAAGTAATATCACAGACAGTTTTTAAATTTTCCTGGCTGTGTCTGCCTAAAATGGCTTAAGAGAAAGATCACCAAAGGAATCAGAGTCACTTCCAGCAGGGAGGTCCCAAATTCCACCAACTCCTCAACCAGAAATGTGTGTTCAAAATAAAATAAAACAATAACATCAGCAGAGGATTTCTAAACACATACAAATGAGAAAATAATGCTGCAGAAGTTCATAGAGAAAAATCAATTTGTAAAACAAGATTAACACTCATCTATTTCCAAACTTCCCAAGACCTTGGAAAGTACCATTTGCAGTAACATTAATGACATTACAAAGCAACATTGACAGACACCAGAGACCTTGGAGAGCAGAAAAACACATATATTATTCTGTGGTTTTAATTAGAGGATTTAAAATGTCTTCCTACGCTGACCTTTCAGAAAGAAGTATAATTTTATAGCTTCCCTGAATATAACCATGAATAAAAATATTTAGGCACAGTATTGTAAACATTATCCTTAAAACAGTGTTCATAGAGAAATATAAGCACAATCTTTAATATTTTAGCATTTAGTGAAAGACTGCAACTATCTTTCTGAGATTGCTAACAATTTCCACACAGGGCTTGATATTTCTGGCTGTACTAGCTGGTTTTTCAAAAGCCTAGGGGCAGGTCTCAGTAAGTTAGGAGTTAAGGAAAGGTTTTGATTTCACTGATTTCCATTATAGTGGTCACTGTAAGCAACATCTCCCACTGCTCAATCTGACTATGACATCCAGCTTCCTAAGAGTGAAAGACTATGTCCAGGGAAAGAAGGTAATTGCAGTGGTGACAATCAAATCCTAATGAAATTCATTATTTATACTGAAAGTATTTTCCTCCTTAAATACACAAAGACACATATTAGGGAATGTTTAATATTAAACATATATATATAAATTATGCAAGGCTTTAGAAATCTCTGATTTTACAAACATTAGGACTGGATCTGTTAGAATAAACTGCTCATTGTAAAAATAACAAAACACCAATATTTTCTACCATATTATATATGTATTTGACCTTATAGCCCTAAATTCCACAATACACAGTAGAGGTCTCAGCTTTACACAAGCAGGAATTGAAAAGAATATAATACTGGTGGAAGATGTCCCCGATAGACAAAATCCTGTAGAGAAACAAGCAGTGAAGTGCAGCCAGGACAGCAAGAGAAGTTCTGACATGCATAATTCTTGTAGCTGCTGGTTATAGTACATTATCATCTCTAAAATAAAGCCTAAATGTTGATGACTGCTTTCACTGACAAGATGATCTTCCTACCATACAAAGCCCCATCCCAATGATTAGTACAATGTCACTTGTTTGTTTATTTGTTTTTAATTAGACCTGTGATATCCCCAGAGATAGTTAAAGTGTAAGAACAAGAGCTTCCATCTAAGGACAAAACTGTCAGCCATCAGGATTGTAGGTATGTTTAGAAGACAGCAACAACAGTATAGCTGGTGAGAGACTTGAAATTGGGATGGTGTAGAAATTCTTGAAATTAGCAGAAATTTGAATTCAAGCTCTGTATCCCATACAATTCTCCAGTTTAACAGCAGCATTGTTGGTGCCAAAGAGCTGTTTTCAGTCCCATTTAGAATAACTAAGCAAGTTCAGAGAATATTGTAGCAGACATTAGTTCTCTGCTGCTGAAGAAAATGTCAAGGCAGAGCTGAAGCATTTAACGAAGTTGTTGAGCCCAAGCCTATTAAAGCAGGAAATATCAATTTTATTTGTGTTGTATCAGAAGTCTAGAATGCACACAAATTATTTTGTTTGATAGTTTTCAGTGAAGACACAGCTATTTATTGTGTTATCTTGTAAAGTGGAATTATCCTAACTGATGTCTTCATTTATGGGTGACGCAGAAAAAAAAAATGTCTAGGATTTTGAAACATGTCTCCTTAGTTCTCAAAGCAGTTGCATTCTGGGGCATTTAAATATGGGTTGGCTTTCACAAGGCGTTGAACAACCACCCTCTGAAAAGTGTTTTGGCCAGTATTTGACAGTCTTATTCAGAAACATCAAATATATTCACCAGCTGCTTCAGATGCCCTGTATAATAAAAAACATGGTAAACATGGAGCAAGAGAGCTTGCTGCTACATATTAGTACAGCAATACTAAAGAAGCATTTTGTGACAACTGAGATCACTTTGCATTTGTGACATTGATGCACAAAAAGCATTATGTCCACTGCAGCCTAAAATTCCCAGATCAGACTGCACCTTCTTCTTTATATCCTCCCTTCAGATATTCATACATATCAATGAGATCATTCATAAACCAATGGGAGTGACAGAACTTGTGTTTTTCCCCTAGTATCTAGATCTTACCTTACACTTGCTCCAGGATTTTTTTTTCCCTAGCAAGTTACTAGGCTTTCTGGGCTTTACCTACATCAGCAGAATTTTTGTCTGTTTATATACTATTCTCATAGTTCTCAGTAAATACCTAGCCTCAAACCAAGTTTCTTAGTCAGTCACCAAGTAAAGATCAATAACTAGACAAAGCAATACATCTGTTGCTTGTGTAGTGTACTTTAAATATTGATTAGTTAACTCTGTAAAGTATTTGGGATCTTCTGGTAAAGAGGATGAGATGAGAATGTAAGCCATTAATTAGCCTCTCTGACTTGACAAGTCCAATCCACTCATGTTACCTGTTAGCAAATTTATCAGTGAATAAATAGCACCTTAGGTGAAGCAGCTCCCAAGATGGCTCAATGCAAAAGCAGCTGACTGGAAAAGGCTTAGTACCTCAGGTGTGCTGCCAAATGAGTGCAGGTACAATAGCTCCCTGTCTGTCAAGAAGCAGAGAAGATGTGTTTGTGGAGCACAGAATTCAGGCCACAGTCAAGTCTGCTGTGCCTCAGATGGTTAGGTATAAACCCAGGCCGGATCTCTCTGTACACATGCTCATCCTATGTTTTGCACAGCTTAATTAGCTCAGACTCAGTGATGTCTACAGTAAATGAGGAGTGGGTCTTCTCGGAGTTCTTGGGGTGCTCTTCACATGCTTTGGCTTTGCTCTCCCCCAAAAATGCTAAGCATCCCTGGAGCATCTGAGATACTGAAGGCCCTCAAGTATCCTCAAAAATGGAGAGCTGACTATCAAAAATACTCTCCTGGCTTTTCAAAGATGGACATGTACTGCAAAATTTTTTCCCACATTCTGTAGTGTGTTTCTCTGAAAATGTTTGTGCATTGTGCCTGTGTCAGTGAAATATCCTTTGCCTCCTGTAAAAGGGCTTTCTTATCCAGAAAACAGACTTCTGCTTATGTGGGCAGTGATTCATGGGCAGTGTCATTAACAACTGAATTGAAATCTCTGGAGTGCATCACAACTGAGCTTTGCCAGTCTTTGCTGCTTGAGCCATTGTCAAACTCTGCTTGTTGAGCTGAAATTTCTATTACACTACCTCAGTTTAATAGCTGCTATTAATAAAGCTTCTGCTTCATTAAGCATGAATTCGAAGTGAATCAGACTCTGAAGCCCTGGTTCAATAAAATGCTGAAGGACAAACAGAGCAACTATTTTTATTCCAAGAAGTGTCAGCAGGATGGAGAAGAACATTTGTTTTCACTTTGAATCCACCCCAGAAACTGGTGGCTCTTTTAGAATAAGAATTTTGTCATGGATTGATTTTTTTTTTCCCCTTTAAATAAAACTTGCCTTGCTTCAGATGTAGACAAAAGGACAGTGAGTGCTGCACTGAAATATACACTTACTCTCAGATTTCTTGCCAGTCCAAAGTATATAACCTACTGTTTAAAGGAGAAAGTCCTTCTAACTTCCTTGCACTTTCAGGTGATGTACATTTATCAGAAAGGGTCTGCTTTAACCTCCTGCCCACTGCCAAACAAGCCATAGTCATAGGAAGATGCCTGATGTGAGGCAGGCATCCACAAGAGATTTGCACTGCATATTCAACAACCCCCTGTAAGCAGATGTGCTGTGTCATTCTCTGGCCATGTGGATGCACAGTCATGGTCAGTGATCAGACTATACATTGTCCCAGCCAGGTCTTTCATGGACAGTACAGATGTCCAACACATTTTCTGACATATATGCTCAAGGCAAAGGCTGCAAACTGACACAGAATCAAGTTATGGATGGGGAGGCAGCTCTGGTTCATCAGGTCCTCAATAGCGTTTGCTTTTCTACAATGGAGAAACTGCCCAGCTGTAACGCAAAGCAGTGGAGTGTGCTTATCTCAGGGATAAGGTTCACAGGAAGATCTCCTGAAAATGTGAGTCTTGCTTTTGGCTTCATATATCTCCCTTTATTCCAAAGCATGTTCAAAATGGGATCGTGTAGTGTGGGCACTGTGCTTACAATCTGAGACTCTTTGGAAGTTATCACAGAATAAGTAGTTAACTTACAGTAATTTTGTTTCTCAGCTCATGTGTCTAGTGGCATAAGTGGAACACTCCCCCTTGGTAGTGCCATGGCTAGGGGCCACAAAAGCAAAGGCAGAGGTATTGGGATGAAATGATGGTAGTTTACAGAGAGAGAGAAGTCCTAGTCTAAAAGAAGTAGGACACTGAAGGAGTCGGGGGAGAGGGAACAGCTGGTTAAAAGCAGAATATGAAGGCAGGAAGTGGCAAATGGACTGGGTGTGTAAGTGCAATAATTAGTGCTGTGCAGTATAAGACTCGGATTGATGCTGCCTGATTAGGGTTGGCAGGCACCAGACACTTGTTTAAGTGCATTCGTTTTGGTCAGCTCGAGTTTACATGAGTTGTGATAGACTTTTAAGGAGTCACACGAAGAGGCTGTTCAAATGCCAAGTCTACTTCCAGCTACTCAGCGTTCACCTCTGTGAGAAAAACAGTAAGTCTCTTTTGAGCCACATATAGCATTCTTTTTCTGCAAGCCAAGGAAAGGTTTATGTTGTCCTCTAATGGAACACTCAGCTCAAAGCATTCCTACTTTATTGTTTTTGTAGAGCTATTGTTGATCCTTAATGGCTCAAAGCCCAGTATCTTCTAACATACTCAGTACCTTCCAAATAGCTTCATGGTTGCATACCAAACTGTAGCACTACCAAATCCTAGCACCTGAGACTATTTTTGTCTTCCATCATGCATTTGCTATGACCATGTCTGTCTGAATTCTTCATTTATTGTTAGACCAATGCCATCTCAAGTCATGCTCATTTGATACAATAACATTTTTAAAAGAAACATCCTACTTTGCCCATTGTACAGCAGTGAGGCAGGTAGTCTGGGAATATTTCAGTTATCACTTGTTTGAGTCTTGTAATGATTGTAAGTTGCTCATTCCAGAAGGCCATCATTCTACTACACATTCCATTCAGCTTGTCCTCTCTAAGACCTCCGGTGTCATCTCTACATATTTTAGGAATCACAGAATCACCAAGGTTGGAAGAGATCATCAAGTCCAACCTGTCACCACATACCTCATGACTAAACCATGGCACCAAGTGCCATGTCCAATCCCCTCTTGAACACCTCCAGGGATGGTGACTCCACCACCTCCCTGGGCAGCACATTCCAATGACGAATGACTCGCTCAGTGAAGAACTTTCTCCTCACCTTGAGCCTAAACTTCCCCTGGCGCAGCTTGAGACTGTGTCCTCTTGTTCTGGTGCTGGTTGCCTGGGAGAAGACACCAACCCCCTCCTGGCTACAACCACCTTTCAGGTAGTTGTAGAGGGCAACGAGGTCACCCCTGAGCCTCCTCTTCTCCAGGCTAAACAATCCCAGCTCCCTCAGCCTCTCCTCACAGGGCTGTGCTCAAGGCCTCTCCCCAGCCTTGTTGCCCTTCTCTGGACACGTTCAAGTGTCTCAATGTCCTTCTTAAACTGAGGGGCCCAGAACTGGACACAGTACTCAAGGTGTGGCCTAACCAATGCAGAGTACAGGGGCACAATGACCTCCCGGCTCCTGCTGGCCACGCTATTCTTGAAGAGGCCAGGATACCATTGGCCTTCTTGGCCACCTGGGCACACTGCTGGCTCATGTTTAGGCAGCTGTCAATCAGCCACCTAAAATTCTTAACAATATAAGAAAAATAGTAGCCCACGACCACCTGCCTTTTTTATGTGTGTGTGTGTATAGCAGAGTGGATTTTGAAGTACAGGCTGAAGTGTTGTTTGTTTTTTTAATGAACCATAATTTTGAAAGTATGTGGCTCTGTTACACCAAGATTAGGCTAGCCCAAATGAAAATACTCAGCTCTTAAATCCATCACAAAATAAATTAATAACTGTCCTCAAAACTATGGTCATGTTGAGCAAATCTTACAGAAATTAATTCCTCTGGGAAATTTTTGCACAGATTTTTAAAACCAGCCTCTGAGATTTTTTAGCAGAGATATAATTATTCATGATTTTCCCAAACCATGATTAAAATAAAACTCTACCAAAAAAAAAGAGCAATTGCTCTTTATTGCATGAAGTAGCTATTTGGAACAATTTCAGTAGAATTTTGCTGGGTTTATTCTTAATTGGTTCCATAGGATGCTCCCATAAGGGAAACAATTTTTGGGCAAAATTCCCCTGAGATCTTTTCATTATGTTTGCACAAGACTGTTACACATCATTACTGAAACACTGCTATATTTCCAGCCCTAAATCCAACCTAAAGCATTTTTCTTTTGATATTCGCTAAACCTCAGATGCAGGAAAGACCAGCAGCAGCTCATAGGCACGTTACATGCAGTATTGGACAAGCTGCTCGTGCTTGAAGATACATAGCAAGCATCCTGTGATTTACAAGTGAGAGAATGAAATCATGAGAGAAACAAATTTACAGGCAGAGTCTCCTTATTAATTCAACAGTGCTCTCATCACTTTCATAGCTCACACTTATCTTTATTATACATTGCTTGGAACCACTTATTTTGAGAGGGAAAATTGCACCATGCAGATACATCCACTTTATTACTAAGTACCAAGATAACTACTCTTTCTTCCTACTTACCTCTGGTCTGAAAATTAAAGAATTGTTTGGGTTGGTAGACTGGTTGGTAGATACCTGAAGAATTGCCTGCAGCTAATTCACATGGTTTAATTCTCATAGCATACCGTCTTACTGTTACTATAGATTCCTGAAACTTGCTTGGTATTGGTCCATATAAGGACAAAACTTGCTGTAAAGGATTCTGAAGTTCTGGATCTAAACTATGCATCTAGGAAGCCCAGATGACAGAGGTATTTTTTCTTTACAAGCCCTGGTATAGAGGCATGCAAGAAAGAAAGAGAGATGTGAAACTACATTTCATAGGCCAACACCTTGACTGGTTGGTTGATTAAGAGCTAGACAAGTCTGCAAATACAAACTCGCAAAGTACCGAATTGCTCCTGCTTTCTGTAGGGTTCTAAAGCCTTCATAAACTTGGTGATTAATACCCAGCTGTAACAGTCCTTTCTCGGGGTTAAGCTACATGATTTCAAGTGACAGAACAACCAACAAATTTTCAGTCATCATTTGCAGACTAAAATAATCATAAAGCTTAGTGCTAAGACCCTGCACATTGATATGTTAATATGATATAAACAAACAACCAACCAAAAACCATGAACACCTCTAAACAGATCTTTTCATTGGGAGCTGGCAATTATTCTGTCCACAGACTGATCAATAATGGAACTCCAATGAGAAACAACTGAAACCAGTTGACAAACTGGTTCCATCAGAAACAGTCTTTCTTTTCAGATTACACTACTTTGGTGTGATAAAGTCATTAGCAGAACAAAGAAATTTAAATAATATAAACTAAAGCAAAAGTCCTTTCCCTCAACATTGGGAAATTAATAAAGATGCAAGCTTGTTTACCCTGAGGGATGCCAACAATGTGAAAGCATCACTCTTTTGCTGCCAATACAACATTGGTACAGAAGGCCAGTGACTCAGGACCAGTACACCCAAAACACATCCGAATGTGATTGCTTCCTACAGAGAACACTAAAACTGCACACCTTATGCTTACTTGGCCCTACCAATAAAAGAACAGAAGACATGATTCTCCCTTTCCCCACCTCCCCATCCCCCCCCTCCATTAATCTATCTCTTAATCCAGTAGGAGAAGCATAAGAAAAAAACTGTATGCAACTTGTCATTTTGTTTGATGTGTGATTAAAGAAACAGTCAGAAAGGGTTAATGTAGCATGATATCACGCAGTATAAAGTTTCAAGAGAACAGTGCAAAGGAACATATGAAGATATTTATTGTGTATTTGAACTTGATTTTTCTAATCTCTAAGGCTCTACTAAAAGATTTTCTAATATGAAAAGTTTTGTTCTCTTGGGTAAGAGTTTTCTATTGATATGATTTTTCTCTCACTATCTCAAGGATAATTATCTTCCCTAGCCACTGGTATAAAGTCTGCTTTGAATCTCCCACTTCTTCATCCAAGGAGTTTAATTTAATAGAAAAGTTTAATCTTCCCTTCCAGGGAGTTTCAATAATGTTTTAATTTCATTTGTCTAGGAAGTGATCAAGTCCAGTACTCCTACTGAAAATCTCTTTTGAGTAGCTGTCATGGAGCTAAGCTTACTGGACATGACATCCTGACCTGTGCAGACTGCAGCCAGGTCACAGAAAACTGCAGGCGGGAGAAATCTACAGTATGCATAGTGCTGCTATGAGAATATAAATGCCCTGTATGAAACAGATGTTGTAGACCCTTCCAGTTTTCCTTGGTCACTTCTGTTATGACTGAAGCATCATGATTACTTTTACTATCACCAGAGGAAAGGCTAGTGCCAGTGGCAATTCCATGGATGAAATTTCCAACACCATAGAAAAACTCAGGGTTCACAGTATCACAGTATCACAGTAACTAAGGTTGGAAGAGACCCCAAGGATCATCAAGTCCAACCTGTTCCAACAGACCTCACAACTAGACCATGGCACCAAGTGCCACGTCCAATCTCCCCTTGAACACCTCCAGGGACGGCGACTCCACCACCTCCCTGGGCAGCACATTCCAGTGGCGAACGACTCGCTCAGTGAAGAACTTTCTCCTCACCTCGAGTCTAAACCTCCCCCGGCACAGCTTGAGACTGTGTCCCCTTGTTCTGGTGCTGGTTGCCTGGGAGAAGAGACCAACCCCCTCCTGTCTACAACCACCTTTCAGGTAGTTGTAGAGGGCAATGAGGTCACCTCTGATCCTTCTCTTCTCCAGACTAAACAATCCCAGCTCCCTCAGCCTCTCCTCATAGGGCTTGTGCTCAAGGCCTCTCCCCAGCCTTGTTGCCCTTCTCTGGACACACTCAAGTGTCTCGATGTCCTTCCTAAACTGAGGGGCCCAGAACTGGACCCAGTACTCAAGGTGTGGCCTAACCAATGCAGAGTACAGGGGCACAATGACCTCCCCGCTCCTGCTGGCCACACTATTCCTAATACAGGCCAGGATGCCATGTTCAAAATGAAATTGAACAAATCATAAATGGAAAAACAGCCATCAAGGGACATTAAGTAGAAAGATATTTTCTCCAGTTCAAGAATTCTTAGGTTTGCAGATTTCTGCAGGCTGGAATATTATATATTATCATACAGTTGCATAGCTCCTGTTCTTACCTAGGCCTATGGTGTTGGCTAATATATGGGACAGAACATACATCTAACTAGACCATATGTTGACAATATATGACATTTTTTATGATCTTATGTGAGTACTCACTTGAACACTCATATCTCATTAACTTTATCAATAATTTTGGCCACAAATTTCTCCTGCAGTCTGAAGTCCATCTGGCACTCACAATAGGTTCTTCAACTGGTTCTTCACTATCATTGTTAAACAAACTTGAATGAATATTGAAATTAAATTACTTTGATGTTCCAAGTAGTGTCAGTTTAAAATACCCAGTAAAGCACCACAGCTGAACTCATGAACTACAACACCTTGGGGATCTGAAATCTTTAGGATTAATTACTGTTACAGATTTTTCTTTTCTCCTTTTCACTCTCACCATGCTTTCCTACAGTCTAAATTTTGTATGTTCAGGGTTTTATTCAAATCATTCAAACTTTTCTTCCCCTTATCCTAGATGATTAAGATCTGATCACAAAAAATGATTATGTGGTGATACTTTAAACTGCTTAGGTATCTATCTTGGCACCTTGGTGAAATTTTCAATAGCATCTAGGAGCCCCATTCCAAGAGGGATCTATCTGTCAAAACAGTTTAACAAATTTGGCCCACAAAAGCTGGTCCACTGACTTCAATGAACACAGAGAAGTATTTTTAAAGGGGATGAGGACAGAAAATTCACTATATGCTAAGAACATTAATAAAATATGACAATTACAGACACAGCTTAGTACTTGAACTGCTTGAAAATCCTTTTTACTTTTGTACTCATCCATTTCTCCTCACCTCCATTCTTTTTATTTTGCTTCACTCTCTCTAACTGGTTTTGAAAACTTCCAGCCTGAGGCAGCCAGGAGCTCTTTTTACAGGGAGGTTTGATCATCTTTTGATGACATGTAGTCTAATCAGAAAGTCAGGTAAGGGTGGGCAAGGCAGCAGGGGCAAAACCCATTAAAAGCAACCAGTACTTGATTAAATTTCATAGGAAATGAAAAATTCATTTTATTATTGGTTGGGTTTTTTCCTTCCCACAAAAACAGTCTGTTTTATGAGAAGTCTTGTACCCTGAACCATTAATTAATTAAGCTTATGGTTTCAAACAGTTCTAAAAGCAAGCTGCTTAATTTCATCCTGGCTGAAAGAAAACTATTTAACTGTCTTAAAATCAGGAGGAACCTATTTGTGTAATAACATAACTGTGAGCATCATTGTTACTAGCAATATTAACGTAGTACACACTAGGACATACATGTTTTATTTTAGAAATTAATTTGGAATTGAAGCTGTTTGAACTAAAAATCTTTCCCATTACACTCCTTTGTTCTAGTCTATAGGCAGTATCAGGACTGCTCTGTAGTGCTGTCACTATAACAAAGTATTCCTGACAAACTAATTTACCCCTGCAATCTCTAAAATGGATGGAGTCAAAAAATCTCAATACCATCTCCTTTGCTTCATTTCTGCCCTGTAGAACAGCTTGTCTGCTGTCTAGTTTTAGGAAGCACATGGGAGTTTCCCTTGGTCCAAAGAATCCAAGGGCATTACTTAATTTTTGCAGAGAACTCCAGCTAGGAGAATAGCTGAACAGAGACATCAGCAGTATCTAAGGCTACAAACTACTTTGCAAGGACTACAGAAGTGGATGATGACAGTCAGTATAAACAGGACTGTTCTGGTTTCAGCTGGGATAAGAGTTCATTTTATTCCTAGTTACTGGAATAGTGTTGTGTTTTGTATTTAGTATGAGAATAATGTTGATAACACACTGATGCTTTCAGTTGTAGCTAAGAGTTTATATTCAAGTCAAGCATTTTTCAGCTTCTTGTTCCCTGCCAGTGACAAGGCTGGAGGGACAGAAGAAGTTGGAGGATGGGTGGAAGGAGGGGGGACACACAGCCGGGACAGCAGACCTAAACTGAGTAAAGGGATATCCCACATCATATCATATCATGGCCAGTATTCAAAGCGGGGGGAGTTGGCCAGAAAGGGCAAATCACTGCTTGGGGGCTGGCTGAACACCAGGCAGCAAACAATTCCATTGTGCATCTTGTGTGTCTTAGAGTTTATTTCACTCCCTACTTTTATTTCACGCCTACTTTTATCTTCCTTTTAGGGTACTGCACCAGTAGAAAAGTTCAAGTTCAAAGATGTGGTGCATATTTAGTTTCCTGGAATTTTTCACTTCAGTTTTCTAGGGAGTCAGAAACAGTAGCAACAAGTGCACCCATACAACTGTATATTCATAGCTGGCAAGTGGAACTCAGTATTTAAAATGTATTTAATAGAAACAGAATTACTGCTTTTATCAATGCAAAAGGGTAAAAGCCTACTACCTAGAGCTGGTGCTGTACAATTGCATGTGAGTAAAGACTTCACTACAAATGCTCATCTTGGCTTTCAAATGAGTTTTCTTTTGGTCTTTTCTTAGCCCATTTTTTGTATTCAAAACAGGATTTCCCTGAAGTCACACAGAATGAAATGTCACTAGTATGAATGATCAAAGAACCCAAATTTTAAACTTGCACATGTATAGATTTGCCCTAGAAATCATAGAAATGCATTCATTGTTCTTTACAAAAACAAGACATAAAACATTTAGTGTAGAGACTGCTTGTAATAAGTCCATGGCAAAGGAGAAGGGCAAAACTCTGTACCCATAAGACTAAAAGTGTTTAACAAAATCATGAAGCAAACAGATTCAGGGGAATTGAGGTTACTGAAACACTGAAACTGAGGTTACTCTTATGCACAACAGAAGAGACTACGTATACTTTGTAGATAACTTCAGCACGTTATTCCCCAAAGCTTAGTCGCAATATGCTTATGTATTTTCTGGTGCGTCTGCTTTGGATGGGCAATGACCTCTCAAGAGGTTTTTAGCAATGGTTGACACCAATGGTTAACTAATTGCTTCTGACATTTTGTATCACACTGTGAAGTGTCATGCCTGAAGACAAACCTGTTTTGTTTTAGAGAGTTAGAAACCCCTGTAAGATTAGTTCTACACAGCTGTATTAAAAAAACCAACCAAACAAACAAACAAAACCCCCACCCACCAAACAAAAAAACACACCCAACAGGCAGTCAAAACAAGTTAGCTCACAGGAGATTCAATCTCTTGGCACCCTATTCTTAACTTTTGCATACACTCAAGAATAAAAATTGAACAACATAACATAAATAAGTGTAATTGGCATTTCTCTCCTAAGGAATTACTGCACGAGCACAGGGAAGTTTAGCTAAAGAGCTATTGCAGTGCATGGCTGAACAATACCTGTCTTACAAAGCAGGGAATGCAGAAAATGATAAACCTTCTGAAGAAAAGGCCCAGACTGCAGAGTGTGTGAACCAGATAAGAACAGAAACAAACGTCCTCATCTAGAGAGCAGCAATTTAATTCATGGTTCTATCTGCTTGGGGACTGGGAAAGAGATGTGCTCTAGTTAGGGACACAAACCCATTCTAAAACTATTAGAATTGTTAGCTATGAGTCTTACTATTCAGGCTCCTGAGTAAACATGACTTACATGCTCTTTTAATCATGGACCTGGTTCGTATCCTAACAGAGCACAGGTAGAGCTAGAAGATCATCTTATGTCTCTGACTACAGAGATGTTCCTTGCCTGAAGAGATCCAGGTCATGGCCCTGAAAGCCAGAAGTTTTGATCATTGCTATCTGTAGAAAGAGGATGGGATCTTATGTAGGCAGAAAGTGTCAAAAGTGCAGCAGCTGCCAGGTGAAACACAATAGATAAGGAGATAGGAAACAGAGCAAAGAAATGATCACGGTGTTCTGTCCAACAGGGTAAGCTGCAGCAGTCTTTGACCGACTTAACTGCTCAGATGTCCTTGGAAGGGGCAAGCTAATGCTCCTCTCTGAAAGAGAGCAGAGTTTCTGGAACAAGCTGCATGCTGTCTGCCCTCTGAACATTTAATCCTCTCTTTTTCACTGGGGGAACAGACATGGGAGGGGCTCTCTATATTGCACCGCTGATTTGTGTATGTTCCATGCCAGAAGGCTGAAGGAACAGCAGGCCAGTAGAGCTCTTTAAAGAACCAGAAAAAGACGACAGACAAAATAGATTTGGCTGACTAAGCCAGCAGAAGTAACACTGCATTTCCTTCTGTCTCCCAGGCTCAAGTTTCTAAAAAGCAAATACAGTGTCTTCCTGATTTCTTATTTCCCCAGAGAGAGGGAGCTTAAATTGTCAGAGAGAAAAAGCAAATAAAAGTTATGTCTGCATATGACAACTAGCGCTGGAAAAAAGCAATAATAATAATAATATAAAAAAAAGAGTATTTCTTGTATATATTTGTTCAATTCCATTAGAAGACAAGGTGTTTGTTTGCTATAGAGTCACATTCTACTCCATATAAAAGAAGCATAAGGCTAGAATAACCCTGTTTGCATCAGACCGAATACAATAACAGTGTTCTACAAAATTAGTTTCAAGCTTCTTATGAAAACAAGTCACTTTTTAATAAGTGTGTCATGGCATCAGTTATTTGCTACCATTTTAATAAAAAATGGGTTTTGAAAATCAGGTACATGTTTGCAGAAAGAGAACAGGATTGGTTTTTGAATGCCATTCCCAGGAATAACCTCATGTAGCTTTTTCTGGGACATCCATTTCAGTCACTATGCAGACTTTTTACCTTTTACAGCTATAATAACATAGTATTATTTGTAACTACAGCAGAAACTGGTATTTTCCAGTCAATTTGCTCTGACTTACTATGTGTAGATTTGATCTGTTTTTCCTCTGAAGAAAAAAAAAAGAAAAAGATGCAAAGGTGCTTGGAATATGCTAGAGTAGGAGTGTGAATAAAATGGTATCAGAAAAAAAATCCTTTGCTGTAGCTGTAGCATCCCTTATTTATAGAAAGGAAAAATCTTATTTGCCAAAGCAAATAGCATTTTGTTTGCCAACAAGACATAAAAATGGGAAGAAAAATCCAAAAGGGTAATTATAAATGAGAGACAATGCCTTCTCCATGCTGAAGCAAAGAGAAACCTGGAAATTTTGAAGACATGTTTGCATTGTGTGATTGTTGTTACTCATAGCACCTAAGCAAGTGGTATTTCAGCATTTTAGCATTTTCAGTGACACTGGAACCCTATTAAATGCAGTCCCTGCCATAAAGACTAAAAGTGAAGTCTGGATTAAAATAATGCTGTGATTAAATCTGTTTTACAGAACTGAAGTCCAAATGATTGTAGAGACAAACTCTGTGGTGTTTGGCACTCACAAAGTAGCTGAAAATTTAGGGCTCCCAAATTTTCCATCAGAAGCATTGTCTTAATGGCAAACTATAGATAGATTGTGCTTATGCTGGGCTCATCTGTATGCACAAAGCATAGAGCAATGAAGATGTAGCAACAGTTCAAACATATTGGCAAGCACAAACTATGTAGTGCAGGACTTTCAACATAATTGCTAACACACATACACTAGAATAATTCATGTCCTTACCTCTCAACTGATCTTCTACCCATTCTGGCTAAGTTTTATTATCCAATCATATCATCCTTTCAGTTTGTAAACACACCTTCTGCAAATTCCAGGGTTTCAGAAACCCATAGAATCATTACATGTAGCTTCCTGTCTCAGTTGCAAAACCAGATGCAGCAAAATAAACCAACCAACCAAACCAAAACCAAACCCGCTAAACCATAGAGGATCAAACAGATCATCTCTACTGCCTTAGAAGACTTCAAATACTTGCACTCAATAAAGTCTAAGGAGTTTCTAAAAAAAAACACCCTTGCTATGCTATCCCAAATTTGTGGGCTAGACCAATCTGTGATTGAAAAGTGCACACAGCCTCACTAACATTGTTATGGACAGCTCAATGAGAAAAGCAGCCAAAACAGCTTCTAAAATCTATTGAAATATGCTGCTTCTGGCTTTAAGGCATCCAGGCAAAAGAGTGTGCATGTAAGCTTAACAAGAGAGGGACAGAAGATAGTTGGCAGCATTTCCCACAATGTTAACTAGGAAACAAAAGGAAACACTACCTCTGCTGATATATTTGAATTTTGGATTCTAGATAAGAGGTTGCTGAGTTCATTTATGTCATACCAAAACTGCTAACCACAATGCCTGTAAGCAGACATACTTCAGAAACTCTCCCTTCATTAACTTTCCCATTGACTCTTGCAGATGTCAAAAGACTTTGGTAATTTGGATTATTATGTAACTTCAAACCAGTCATAGAACACAAAATTGTTTATCTAAATAACAAATATAATATTCATTATTCATGAATATCACAGTACCACAGTATCACTAATGTTGGAAGAGACCTCAAGGAACATTGAGTCCAACCTGTCACCACAGACCCCATGACTAGACCATGGCACCAAGTGCCATGTCCAATCTCCTCTTGAACACCTCCAGGGATGGTGACTCCACCACCTCCCTGGGCAGCACATTCCAGTGGCGAATGACTCGCTCAGTGAAGAACTTTCTCCTCACCTCAAGCCTAAACCTCCCCTGGTGCAGCTTGAGACTGTGTCCTCTTGTTCTGGTGCTGGTTGCCTGGGAGAAGACACCAACCCCCTCCTGGCTACAACCACCTTTCAGGTAGTTGTAGAGGGCAACGAGGTCACCCTTGAGCCTCCTTTTCTCCAGGCTAAACAACCCCAGCTCCCTCAGCCTCTCCTCACAGGGCTGTGCTCAAGGCCTCTCCCCAGCCTTGTTGCCCTTCTCTGGACACGTTCAAGTGTCTCAATGTCCTTCTTAAACTGAGGGGCCCAGAACTGGACACAGTACTCAAGGTGTGGCCTAACCAATGCAGAGTACAGGGGCACAATGACCTCCTGGCTCCTGCTGGCCACACTATTCCTAATGCAGGCCAGAATAAACCAGCACTCAAGGATGAATGCTGTATTACACAAGTACTGAGACTAACTCTGGGGTTTTTTAGCCTGAGCATCTGCTCTGTGTTTATTTTAATTGGAGCTGCATAAAATCTGGCAGTTTTAATTCCCAAGGGCATGAACAAGTATTTTCTTTAGCTTAGATTGAGGAGTTTCTCTCACAACACAAAATTTGTCGCAAGAACTTTTAGCAACATGTTGACATAAAATTGTATTTGAAAATACCTGCAAGTGTCTTCTGTAATTGACCATTCATAGCACTTGTCACAGTTGATGAGACTGGCATACATATTGGGGTTTTTGTTATAAGACCCCACCATTCTGTTATCTGAAGAAAAATGGTAAAATAACCCCTTGCAGTCACTGAGAGTTGTGTTTCCCTTTCCAGAATAGTTTTCAGAACATGTTCAAACACTAATTGCTTGTACAAAATGCAAGAATCATTTGTGCTGTGTAACACCTCTCTTCTGAAGTGAGAGACTTGTAATATTCTGGATGTTATTTTTCTGATTAAAGACAAAGAGCAATCCTAATAGATTTATTTTTCTTGCAGTAAAGTACAAGTCATCTCCTACAACACAGTGCTACAAACTAATTACATCTTAGGCAACAAACAACCATGAATACAGTGTGCACTTCTTCACTGCAAAACATGAACAGGATATAATTGATGGAAAGATCTTTTGAGACAGCTTTTATCTAATCTTAGTAAAAAGAACTCTCCCTCTTCTTCCCTTGTTTTTATTGTTGTGCTTTTTTTCCCCTAAAGTTAAGTTGTTGAAAGTATAGTATGTCAAACATATTATTTAGAGGATCATATACTACCTGTACTATGCACAGAATGAAAACTCTATGAAGAAGTTTATCATTATAATGTTCTGCTTAGCTTATTAGGCATTACTCTTAGGATACACTTGTATGAAAAGGACAAGGAAATCTATTCTGTCTAGCTATAATAAGTCACTATACGGAAGTATAAAACTGTATTACTTTAACATGTTTCTACAACAGCTACCATGGCTTGAACCACAGCATTTTCACAACAGGGATAACGACACCCCATGATTACATGACCACACAAATTTTGCCAAAATGAAAGGTGGAACATAATTAAGAGCTCTGCTGGACTGAAAACTGTTGTGTCACATTGTGTTTATTTCCTGACCTTATTTGGGCTGTAAATTAGAATGTATGTGGCTACAAAGCAAAAATAGGTCAATGTCTTTGTGATGTTTTCCTTCCATATGGAGCTACTCCAGTGCTTTGAATATCCATGCACTGTAGTGAATCAGGACAACAATGAAGTCTGCATAAAATCTTAGATGGCAAATGTAATAGGAAAATAATTTCCAGTAAGTAAAATAACCCTCAGGTAGATTATTTTTAGGAGCTAATCCTTAGATCTTTTTCTAAACTGTCCATTCCAGAATTTCCCACCTCCAGCTGAAAGGTACTGTGTTCGGAAACTGCACACAAAAGAGAGAGAGGCACAGAGAGAGCACTGCCTGATTTTTCATTGGTCAATATCTTATCCCTGAAGTCAAAGTATGTATGCTGCTCTTCATCTGCCCAGGCAGCCAGTACCAGAACAAGAGGACACAGTCTCAGGCTGCGCCAGGGGAGGTTTAGGTTGGATGTTAGGAAGATGTTCTATACAGAGGGAGTGATTGCCCATTGGAATGGGCTGCCCGGGGAGGTGGTGGAGTCGCCATCATTGGAGGCTTTCAGGAGGAGACTTGATGGGGTGCTTGGTGCCATGGGTTAGTTGTTTAGGTGGGCTGGATTGGTTGACGGGTTGGACACGATGATCTTGAAGGTCTCTTCCAACCTGGTCTGGTCTATTCTATTCTATTCTACTCTATTCTATTCTACTTTAATAATTGTTGTATTTAGGACCTGCACTACTACCTGCATTTTTATTTCCAGCAATAACAAACAACAACTTCTTCCATATGCACTACTGTAGTACAAGGACAGAGTGAGACACATCTCTTGCAACTTGGTAAAAGCATTTTCTTTTTTGATTCTGCTGCAATTTGTGATTGATAACTGTGTCTTATATCACTGATGCACTATACACAGTCCTGAGGTGGAGTTTCAGTCCTGTATCTTTCAAAGGCTGTTAGGCTGTTTGAGAATCATGCATAGCAGTGCTCGTCTACTGCTATCAGGATTTAAGCTAGTTGCTGTTACTTAATAAGAGTTATACTTCAGCTGTACTTCAGTTATACTATCAGAAAGGCAGCCAATCATCAACACAGAGCTGATCAGTGATGCTGATGTTGTTGGTCTAAGGAGATGGGAAAAGAACCAGCAGCCAAGATCTGTACCCTGAATTATCACTAACTTGCCCCAGAGTGCAAAGAGTGACAGTTCACCATGCTGGACTGCAGTATCATTCATTTGTATTGTGTCATCCAAATGATCATGAACTGTGTATCATTTCTATCACACACAGGCAGAGTGGCTTGAACAGTGAGAACCCAAGTTTCCTAAGGGGTTTCAACACATCCTAGTGCAACAGCAAATAGCCTAAGACATTCCTCTACTCTAAGTGCATTTCTCACTTGTTTACTTGTAGACAAATTTCCCACAGGTGCTTAACATTAAAGGTATTTAAAAGCATTAGACTGTACCACACAAACATGCAACTTCAATAGCTACTCATTTTGTAATGAGACCTTGGTGTATGTAATCATTCCTCAAACTTTTCTTTTGATTCTTGGTTCAGTTCAGAGTTCTATAGATCCCATGTACAGAAGCTGATAGAAATTAGCAATTTTTCCTGCCTGAAATCTTTTGCACTCAGTATACAAGTAAAGTTGGGGGGGAAATGCTTCAGAAAATATTTTTACCTTAGAGGCAAGAGGTATAGACTAAGAACGTATTTTTGTTGTAGCAGGAATTCTGCACTCTTTATAGCAATTTAACAAATTTCAAATTCATGAATGCTCCAAACTTACTCATAGTAAACTTTTATTTTGCACATACTTAGTACATCATCACAGGTTTCTGAGGTATTCAGATAAACCGTGAGTCACTTTTACTCCTGCAACTAAAAAGAAGTTTCTATGACAGAGGAATATTCGAATCCTTCTCCTAATTAGCACCTTGTTTAAAAACTATAAACCCAGAACATCTGTTAGAGTCTTCTACCTCACTGATGACTTCTCACAAGTTTCTTGGACCATACATTATATAGAGAGTGCTCCACTGTCACTCATGCTAGACTTGCAGAAGAGCTTCCTCACTAAGACTGTCTTCCTCTTTAGGTCTTTTCCACCAAATTCCTTCCAGTAGGAGCATTGTGGTCTTTAGAGCTTTCTCCAGTTTTGACCACGCTCTTCAGGACAAGGTCACAACTCAGGCCCTTTGCAACATTGCTCACCTATGCCTAGTAGATTCATGGTCATAGCTGAGAAGTGTTTCCCAAGCCTTGCTGTGTTTCAAAGTCAGCCAGGACACCAATGGCACATCAAGGATACATTTGTCCTCAACCAAAGAGCAGTGACTGGTTTCTAGTAGTTAGGCTACTCCACCTGCAAGCTCCATGCCCACGTGGGAATGTCACTTCGATTATGTTCTACTTCTCTGTGATGTCACAAACCTTGAAATGTGCATATCAACTTTTTCTATTTTTTTTTTTTTTTTTAATGCTTTTAATCTTCCTGGTTTTCTTTGTATAGTTCCTACAACAGACTTTGATTTGAAACAGCAATTATTTTTTTTGAGTTTTATGAATTACCACACACTGCTTTATCTCAAAACACACTGTTCAGCAGAAGAACAGTCTACAGGTTTCAAGTGCTTCCAGCACAAAACAGCAGCTAAGGGAAGACATAAAATGCATGTACTTTACTGCGTCTATTCAGCACATGAATTTTTTTCACCTTGCTCTCTCATCTGCCCTGCTTATAAAAGCCAACAAAAGGTGACAATGTTTCTTGCAGCTATAGCTGTAGCTTTTTATGTCTTTTTATGTTTAACTTTTTCTGTATTTGCTACTCTGGGCATTTTAGAACTCTACATGGCCCTCTGGCCACCAAAGTAGAAAATAAAAACTGCATGCAAACCCAGTTATAAAAAACTTACCTGATTTTTATGATGAAAAGTTCTCTTTCAAACATCATGGTAGAAGAAAGCATTTGGAACACTTTTCATCCAAGTACTTCAATTATAAAAAGAAAGCAAGAAGAGCAGAGGGAGAAATAGATAACAGGAAAAAATTTGTATGAGCAAATCACTAGAACTTGGGTCATTACCCAAAAAAATGTTGGAAAGTTTAACATAAACATGCTGGTGTACATGGAATAACTAGAGAAACACTAAAAACATATTTTCCTGTAAATTCCCATAAAGCCTGGAGTCTAGCTGAAGATGGAGACAATAGTGGAGATCAACATGATGTGTCTGTGTGGCTGTAACATGAAAAAAAAATTAATAGTATTTGCCTAACTTAAGACCTGAACAGACTTTGGGCAATTTTCTGTACAGATAGTGACTTCTATGTGCACAGTTATGTTAACTGCAGCTACAAATTACCCACAACTGCAAAGACATAGTTGCATTTTTAATTGTTTGTGCACAGTATTGAAAATCTGGACCCATAGATGCCTATGCATCTCAAGAGTGACTGAAAGAGGATTTTCCTCTACCTTGCTAATGTTTCAGAATAAAGGGTTGCAGCTTTGAAGAGAATCAGTAAAGATGCATCTCTTCAGAAAAAAAAAAGGCCAGGTAGAATTGCATTTAATTTTTGTTTCATTTTGGTTTTTAATTTCATTTTCATTTCCAACTTAAAAAAAGACCAAACAAAAAAAAACCCAAATAAGTGTAGTATTTGATTTTGCTGAGAAGATAATAATAATAATAAAAGGCAGATAGAAAGAAAGACTTTAAAAATTCTGTGCTGTTTAATTTCTGAATTTCTCAGTATGAAATACATGAGGTAGAGGGTCAAAAAAATCAAAGACGAATCACAGATTCATGAGGGTTGGAAGGGACATCTACGAATCATCTAGCCCAGCCTCCCCTGATAAAACTGGGGCACCCACAGCAGCTTGCCCAGAATCACAACGTCCAGGTGGATTTGAAATCTCTCAAGAAAAGGAGGTAACATCTCTGGGCAGCCTCCTTCAAGGCTCCAGCACCCTCAGAGCAAAGAACTTTTTCCTCATGTTCAGATGGAGCCTCCTATGTTCCAGTTTGTGTCTGCCGCCCCTTGTCCTATCGCAGGGCACCCCTGAATCTGGCTCCATCCTTTAGGTATTGATAAGCATTGACAATATCCTCTCTCAGTCTTCTCTCTTCCAGATTAAACAGCCCCAGGTCTCTCAGCCTTTCCTTCTCACAGACCCTTAAGCATCTTTGTAGCTCCCTCTGAACTCTATCCATTAGTTCTGTCTCTCTTGAACTGAGGAGCCCAGAACTAGACAGGCTTTACTGGACATACTATAGTCATTGGAAAAGTACTTTGTTTTTGCAGGCTATCTATTCAGCATCTCTAGGAGATCAAACCTTTAGCAGATACTTAAGCAGGACTCCTGGAATCAACAATATTAAAAGTTTTGGCTTGTGTTTATTCTAGGAAAGTCCAGTTCTCCTAAGGAGAATATTTGATATCTCATGCTCAAAAATAATTAAAAAGTCCTCCGTGTTATAAAATATTATACAATAATAGACCAGAGCTTATTACAAACACAAGGAAGCTACAGATAGATGACAGAGAAAGAACTGATAAATATTACAGCAGTAATTCATATTTAATTAGATCTCAAACAAGACTACTGCTTTTTTGTATTATGACCATGTAGGAATGCTAATAATTTGATAACCCTGGGAATTTGTTTAAAATACATTGCCTTTGTAAACAAGAAAATAATTAAAATACTGCTTTAGAAGAAGCAGCAGCTTTTGGATGCGTTGCTATTTGACCATACATGCAGCAATAGAGAATTGCTCACAAAAATGAATTAGTGAATATGTGCAAGAAAAGAATATGAATCTCCAGCTCCAAGTTTTGTGGAACTTTATGGGTTATCAATAGAGTCATCATTCACATCCATATCCCCAAGAATGCTTACAAGCAAGTCATGAGCTTGAGCTTTGTTCCTCTTCAACAACATGTATCCAGGAAATAGAATCATCTATTATTTTTAAGGCTTACATTGCAAAGAAGAAAAGTAAATTAGATACAAGCCAATAAAAATGTATTTAGGGGAGAAAAATGAAAAGGCTTCTGATAAATACAGAACTAGATAAATAAAAATAATAAAAGCTCAAACTGGTTGCTTAGCTTTTCTTAAGGTACCTTTTCTATTCCGAAGCCAGAACTGAATCTGATTCTACGGTTGGTATCACTTGTTCTGATAGTATACGGTGGGGGACATTCACACAGTCTCCCTCTTAGAAATAGAGGTTGCTATGTCAGAAGTGTGAGCAGAATCAGTTTGTGTGTAAAAAGAGTCCAAACTGTCTAAGAGGTCATTTCCCCCTAAACTTGTAATGCTGAGAAAGACAATCACCAGCCACATAAAACTGTAACAGAGGCACTTTTGAAACAAGTTAGAAGTCAGCTGGAAAGAACTACAAAAGAAGCAAGGAAATATTTGACAATGGAGAGAGAGAAAAGGAAAGACAGTGGCATCGAAACTCAATTTGAAAACACCAGCAGGTGTTCTGTTGGCATTGCCACTTCTGTACATTGCTTGAACTAGTTCTAGAAGGGTGCTGAGAAATCTGTGTTTATTAACACTCTGCAAGCATCTGGCATTATGGTTCATTATGCTGTATTGCTGATACTGATCTTGAATGTACATTTCATTGATTGGTGGCTAATTATTGTCGTTAATGAATCAATCACTACTTTGATTTTTATATTGAATAAAGCCATGTGAGTTGAATGGTTTTCCTCTGTGACTTGGTCTGGTAAAATGCATTGCAGCTTCAAATCTGATTTATTGTTTTGGTTATTTCCCTACTCTACATGGATTCCCAAACCAGGGTATCTGCAGATTACCATCCTTCCATCTCTTCTCCCATATCAGACTTGGAAGGAGATCATTATGCCACCTTTACATGAGGAGCTGATTGCACTTTGCTGCAACATGTGAATGACATAGCAAAGATCACTGTAATGGGTGTATATAAGGGTTGATAGGCCTGGGACAACAACTCTAACAAACCAGCTTAACATTTTCAGGAAGTGAAACAAATTACTCTTGCAATTTGATTTCTTGACTGAGGGTAATTTGTTGATGCTTGAGCATTGTGCAGATTTGCATGCTGTGTAGAATGTGCCTTCTGTAAACTCAAATTATCCAATTCTTCTTAATTCCTATTCACTGAGCAGTAGACTCCAAAGCATCACAAAAATATCTTTCTTTTTAGAAAGCAAGGGTTTTTTGAACCATAGTAGGGCTACATGATGCCAAAGACACTCTGTAGTCTACTAGAAAGAAATCACACTTCTTGACTTTTTTTTTTTTTTTGCTGGTGTTATCACATTCACTTGTTTTTCACATCCCCTCTGACAAAGCTGATCATTTGCATTCAATAAATCATGCAAACTGGCAAGTTTGGCAACTTGATGCTGATGGCTACCTGTGATCTAACAGTTCATGATTACAAAGCAGTTTTCTTCTAATCTCTCTGCAATGGACCAAGAAAATTACATCATGGGTCAAAAACTAAACAAAAGGCTCACTGCCCTCTAGTGTTGTTTTATCTAGTAAATAAATTAACCTTTGTTAGAGACTGACACCACAATTAGATTCACTGTCCTGGGTTATTATAAAGCACCTCCCTGTAAGATTGAACATTGGGTGCTTTTTTTCTGTGTGGTAATGAGGTTTGCTTACAGACAAACAAGGTCTTTTAGAAATGCATTTATCCTGCTTTCAAAGAGTAATAAAAGCTTTCTTCATAAAGAAACGTAATTTTAATGTTTGTTCAATGTGTCAGCAGTGTTTTCTAAAGAAAGTACATTTGGAGTACTTCATTGAGCCACATTTTTGACCTTGTTATAAATGTCTCTGCTGAGCATTTGAATCAGCTGCATTACTGTGAGAAAACAACAACAATGACGTTCTGCTGCTGTCCCAGTTTGAGCTGGATGCCTTTAAAAAGGAACCACAAAGCAGACCTCCAGAAGGTACAGAATGTCCAGGAGGTGTACCAGAAGATGCAATCTTTGTATTTCCTCTCATAAATCCTGTGTCTCTGTAAATTTGGCTGCAAAGTTATTTTCTTTCCCTTTCTTCCCTTTCTTCTCCCTGGACACAGTAGATATCTTATCTGGTATGGAGGGAGGATGGTTACAGTCTTAACTGTGACTTTCAAGGTCTGACTAATTTTTACTGTGCAATCTTGGCCTATTCAGACCTAATGCCAGGGACCAGGGGAAGGAAGTTACAGGCCTGGCCAGCCTGAATCCAGCCTAGCAAGGGGCAGGGGGCAAGGAGAAAGAGCCCTAGGGCGTGTGTTAAGCCCCAGGTGGGCAGACAAGGAGTACTGGGATTTTGGTCTGATCTGGTGGAGGTTTTGCGTGAAGATTTTGGCTTAATGAGCTTCTATGTTAAATGCAGTTCATGCAGTCTTATATTTTATATGCTGTGCTATGCTCACCACTATGTATTGTAACACTGTAGTATTGTAAGTTGTGAATAGATTTTCCATTCAAACTTTACAATACTCCAATCCTGTGCATGGTTTTCTTTTGCCCCAGAGGCATTAGAACAATCTGTCCCACTCTACACCATAAAATTATTTTAAGGAACAGATATACTTTTAGGATATAGGAACATGCTTGCAACTATTTTTTTTTTTAATTTTTTTTTACACTGAAGAGAACAAGTAATATGTGAATTTGTCACAGAAATTCTTAGTTAAGCACTTAAACACATGGGTGAGCAACATCGGTAAGATGGAATAGAAAGTAAAGAGCATGTCAGCTTGTCAGTTGACAAAGTATCAATTATCAAAACAAAAGCAGAAAGATAATGGGAATAAATCTCAGAACCAGAGGACAATGTGAAAACAGAAAGGAATAGAATAGAATAGAATAGAATAGAATAGAATAGAATAGAATAGAATAGAATAGAATAGAATAGAATAGAATAGAATAGAATAAACCAGGTTGGAAAAGACCTTTGAGATCATCGCATCCAACCCATCATCCAACACCTAATCAACTAAACCATGCAACAAAGAACCCTATCAAGACTCTTCCTAAACACCTCCAATGATGGTGACTCCACCACCTCCCTGGGCAGCCCATTCCAATGGCAAATCACTCTGTCTGTGAAGAACTTCTTCCTAACATCCAGTCTGAACCTCCCCTGGCGCAGCTTGAGTCTGTGTCCTCTTGTTCTGGTGCTGGTTGCCTGGGAGAAGAGACCAGCCCCCACCGGGCTACAACCTCCCTTCAGGTAGTTGTAGGCAGCAATAAGGTCTCCCCTGAGCCTCCTCTTCTCCAGGCTTATCAACCCCAGCTCCCTCAGCCTCTCTTCACAGGGCTTGTGTTCCAAACCCCTTACCAACTTTGTTGCCCTCCTCTGGACACGTTCCAGCAAGTCAACATCTTTCCTAAAGTGAGGGGCCTGCTCCTCAACCAAAACTATTGCAGTACACCTTCTATATGAAACCGAGTATGAAGTTATACAAACAGAAGCAGTAAGGAGGAAGTATTTTAGTTTGAATAAGTTGAGTGAAATGAAATTTGGGAGACAGGGTAGGGAACTTTCAATAATTCCATATGTAACAGTTGTTTGCTTTTCTCCAGTGCAAAGGATGCACATGTATCTCCTGGGTTGTGCATGCATCTTTATTTTCTGCAGCTTCAGCTGCTTAAAATGGAATTACAGACCAAAATTTCTTGATGATGGAAGGATGGCAGTAGGGACATAGAGCAAGAAGACACAGAGACGATTCAAATCCTCTGATATCACTTTGTTAACCAGCATATGCCCTTATGGTTTGTTTATTTTTCTGTTAAGGGGGGAACACGAGGTATCTTTTCAGGAATTCAGTCTGAGGCATCGTGAAAGGGGACAGCACTTTGTCGTATAGAAGGTTAACATGAAGCTGTCTGAAAATGAAATGTGGCAGGTATAATCAGTCAGCATCCAGACACAGCTATGCTGCAACTTGGATAGAATTGTCTCCAGCAGCCCACGCACACCCAGCGTGCTGCACATGGAGAATACAAAAATCAGTATAGCTGAAGAGCCAATGTTTGTCCTTTCTTATGCCACCGTGTGGCAGAGCACAGCTCTGTGCTATGCTGTGCAGCTGAATGTGTATTAAACCACCAGTGCTCTTGAATTACAGAATACAGTGACATGCTGAAGTGTCATGTCCTGAGCTGTAACTATCTCTGTTTCTTACAGTATAAGATGGCATTGACTTTATGGTTCCAAAATGAAAGTTTATCATTTAGGAATATGAAATGTGTACAGAATAGAGAAAAGAAAGAGTCCTTCTGTCTGTGTTTAGGAACTGTGGCTATGAATGTGCATACAATGGTATAATCACAGTTCTGTTTTCAAATAGGACTGTCTCTGTCTGCAGTTCCATTACACTTGCAATAATTTCAGCCTGTGAGACTGGAAAAGAAATACCCTGCATGTACAACATGAAGAATTAACTCTAATCTGTCCTGCTCACTAGGTTGTCAGATTTCTTGGAAACTAACAACACAGCTACCTACAGCTGAAGGTATGTTTTTCTTTTAAGTGTCTTGTGTATTTCCTTTGTAGTGTCTTATATCCCCAGCCCAAACCAGGGACTGGCTGCAGATCACAGTTTCCTCACACTTGATACTTGTGGAAACCAAGCTGCAGCAGGGGAGTTTTAGACTCGAGGTGAGGAGAAAGTTCTTCACCGAGCGAGTCGTTCATCATTGGAATGGGCTGCCCAGGGAGGTGGTGGAGTCACCGTCCCTGGAGGTGTTCAAGAGGGGCTTGGATGTGGCACTTGGTGCCATGGTCTAGTCATGAGGTCTGTGGAGACAGGTTGGACTCGATGATCCTCAAGGTCTCTTCCAACCTTAGTTATACTGTGATACTGTGATAATCAGGACGTGATGCCTGCATGTGGCAGGACCAGCGCCAGATTATATTTCAGAGGGAGCCAGGTCTTCAAGTTTAATTATAGCTGAGACCACCAACCGTTTGTCCCAAGATAAGGCCCCAGGGAAAATACCAAGTATCATACAATTTCCATGC
Source organism: Dryobates pubescens (assembly GCF_014839835.1). Classification (NCBI taxonomy): domain Eukaryota; kingdom Metazoa; phylum Chordata; class Aves; order Piciformes; family Picidae; genus Dryobates; species Dryobates pubescens. The sequence goes on along the minus strand of NC_071624.1, from coordinate 2,251,834 downwards.
AAGGCCATGACTTGTTTTTGACTAGGGTACTTCATAAAACACTCGAAATCCAAGTTTTTCTATTATAGAATCATAGAATAGAATCATAGAATCAACAAGGTCGGAAAAGACCTCAAAGATCATCAAATCCAACCTGTCACCCCAGACCTCATGACTACTAGACCATAGCACCAAGCCCCAATCCAATCCCCTCTTGAATACCTCCACCACATCTCTGGGCATCCCATTCCAATGCCTAACTCCCTTTCCATAGATTGTAATAATGATTCTTCTCCACATCTGTTCATCTGTTTTTATCACCTTCACCTGAAAGGTGACTGCTTCAGATACATGAATGATAAGATCTCTGTGGTGTCTGAAGACAATTTTGGATATAAGATGCTGTAGAAATGCAGGTGACTGTGTTATGGTGGTTTAGCCCTATAGTATTCTCTGCTGTTTTCTTTCCCAGCTATTTGTACATGTGATCTCTTCTTTCAGTCATATCCCTCCTCTACTTGTGTTTACTGTACAGTCTTGTCAATTAATCAATCTCTTCACTACTCATTTCCTACTTAAAAATCTACTGTTTCCTAGTGATTTAAATTAACAGTGATGAGAACAACTCTTCAACTATAGTCTAAGAGCCTCTGGTATTTGCCAACATGTAAAATGTGGAGATTGGTTACAGGAAAAAAAGCCTAAGATATATCTGCATAGTATGTATGGAACCAGGATAACACCCACAATTGAAGTCACCACCTAGAGAGTGGTGTCACATTAAATAATTTACTTTCACTTAACATTTTCCAGGTGACTGAAGATTATCATTGCTGTTGGAGTTCCAATTCTGTGCCCAACACAAAAAGCTTGTTCAAGATGTAATGGTTCTCAATCCAGATGCTAAGAATCCGCATTTGAAAAGGGGTCTGTGTTCGTTATCACCACAACAGCTAGAACTATTACTATATCTCAACCCAGTGAAGGACATGTGTTAGCAATAGGACCAATAAATTCACCATTAGGTGCCAGTAATATTCAGCTCAAAACAGTTACCTGTGGTAGTCACCAAAACTACCTAGACCCTATTCACTTCCAGAGGGATTTACTAGCCTTTTTTTAAAATTCTTGCCCTGTACAGCCAAAAATCATTTTTATGAAACTTTTCCCTTGAAAAATGAGCTATTTGTTCCTGATTTGAGATTTAGGCTCAATGTAAATTATTTTCTGTCAGTGGTTTGCCTTGTATCCTCAACACTTGAAAATCTGAAAATCAAGGCTTGGAGTGAGGGGAAGAAAAAAATTATGTAAGAGAAATATCTTTTTCTTCCACTCTAAATATTCTGTCATCAACTTCCAACACACAGTACAACACTTTTGATGTAAAATTTCTGATCTGCTCTGATGGCTCTCTATTGCAAGATGTGTTCATTATTTATGGCTACATGCAGCACTTAGATGTGCTCTACATTTGAACAAAATTATCAAGTATTCCTGGAGGTAGAAAATGTAGGGGAAGCAGAATCTAGGCCTATCTTTAAAAAGCACGGAAGCACACACACATTTACCAGTTGTGGAGAAGGTCATTTGGAACAGAGTGTAGGCTAGAATGCAGGAGGTAGATGCAGCAGTACATACATGTTTCTATTACAATAAGCAAGAAAAGTAGTTTCTTCCTACACTGCATTAGACACGTTTTAATGCAGCTGTACAATGTTTTCCCTTTGCCTTCCTGTTTAAGCAGTTGGTTTCATTTTTGGTGGCATTTTAGAAGGGAAAGCTTAAAATGCTATCACAAACAGATGGTGGCTTTTGGGGCTTTATTTCAGACCATTTCATCAGGTTAAAATAGAACAAAATCAGGAGGGAGAAAAACCCTTTTTCCTCAAAATCAGTGTTTCTCACTCTGGCCTTCTTACAGGTTTCCCTCACCTTCCTCCGAAGCAATTGCTGTCGGTCACTGCTGGCAAGGGCATGCTGCAGTAGACAAATGACTGGTTTGATACAATATGGCAGTTCCTGTGCTCCCAAGTGATATCATCAGTAAAGCAGGAGCTCTTGCACTCACGAATAAGGTTTTACTCAAATAAATATACAATTAAAAAGAAAATAATTTTAATCCTACTGCCAACTTTCCAGTGCTAAAAAATGTCTTCTCTCATCAATCTGCCCCCCAAAGATTGCAATGATTCTTTTCCTATCACAAAGCTCAAATTGTACCAGATTATTTTAAACGGAGCTGCATGCCTCTCCTTAAATTAAGAAATATTGCTGTCTGAGGAGAAGGATGAAAGTACAATTAAGCCTGGTCTCACTTTAGTCAGTACAGAGTAAAAAAAATTCCTGTTTCTGTGCAGATGCACACAGGTGACTTCAGTCAGTGCTGCTGCTGCCACACCGTAGCTCCTGCTCCCAGCAGAACACAAATCACTACTTTGTGTCTGACTCTACACAATTACTCTGCTGTAGATGACCGCAGGCTCAGCTTCACTCATGCATGGCAGTGCTGCATCCAGCTCTAGAAATATATCCCTGCTTCACCCATTAAGAAAAGAGAATAAAGAGGAGGATAAGCCAGGAGAAGAGGGCACTCAGGAGCACTGAGCAGCAGTTAAACCCTAGATGTGGGACAGCTTAGCTTGAAAAGCAAAGGAGAGATACATAACACTCCACTGTACTGCGCTGCTGTCACCTGTAACCAACATTTATTTCTCTACCAAATGACTCCTGTAAGATGATAATTTTATCAGTGTGTTCACTGCCATTATACCAAAGCATCCTTGACACAGGAAGGTGTCTGATTTATAAAATACTGTCACTGAGAGCTATTTTAGCCATCTAAAATAGTATAGAGCTTACCAAAACAACAGCAATGAAGTCCTGTGAACATCTGGTCTGAAAGAGTCTAAGAGGTGGAATAGCTGATGCTTAGCCTGGGATGATTTTGGCAGGGCTTTGCCTTTCTGCACTCTTGGCAGGAAATCGGTTAATGGCTTTATTTTAATTTTAAAGGAATAAATATTGAAAGAATAAGTAATCTTTCTTTTAGTCAATATTACCATTTTGAAAGTGGTAGTGTAGACAAACATTGCAATCATTGGAGGTTTTCAGGAGAAGACTTGATGGGGTGCTTGGTGCCATGGGTTAGTTGTTTGGGTGGTGTTGGATTGGTTGATGGGTTGGACGCGATGATCTTGAAGGTCTCTTCCAACCTGGTTTATTCTATGTATTCTATGTATTCTATGTATCAGACCCAGAAGCGACTGACACAAGGATTAAAAACACCACAGCAACTGCCTTCTTTCAGGGTATTGGGTAAAACATATATTCCCTGAACATAAATTCCTCAAAGCTATAGCAGCACCTAAACACAGTTATTCCACTTATTCCAGCTAACTAATAAACATTTCTCCCCTTCACTTGCTTAGGTTCTGAAGTTCTCAGGACTGGCCCAGGTTACACACTCAGTGCTTAGTCTATTAGTCTCTTAATTTTGGAAGCAGTGACCATGTACAATATGGCAAGTCTAAAAAGTCTCAATAACCCTGCATATAACTTCCATTAAATGGAATTATTTGAATAAATTTCCTCTGTTTCCTTTTTGTAGAGTAGCTGCTGAAAGTGTAATTATTTGCTAAGAAGAAAGAGGGAACTGGTCAGGCAGTTGGAGGAGATGATCATGTAGATCACTTCCAAATGAATTGTTCTAATTATTGAAAACAAATTGGAATAAAATGTAGGTGGAGTCTAATTGCAGGGATCTTATAAATTATTGTCATGCAGGACACCTGAATACCTAAATATTTCTGTTGGATAATGTAATGTACTCATTTGTTATTTCAGACAGGTAATGGAAGTGAAGGCACATGTACAGAATAAAGAACTCCAAAGATGTTACTTTTGTATAACAGTTTTGTTTTCCAACAGAGATAGAGATAGAAATGTATTAAGCTTTATGAGGCTCCCAGGAAAGATGTATGAAACATGCACAAATACAGGAGAGTGTATTAAGATTGTGAAATGCAAATATAGTGCTAATGCATGTACACCCTACATATGCCATAAAGGATACCTCTCTTCTGTTTAGGCAGCAGCAACAGCTGAAAATGAACAATCCTTGTACTTTCACCTCTGTGTCATTGATCAAATAAAGGAAGATGCACACTGATCTTTTTGAAGAACAGGGATAGTGACCACAGTAATGTTTCCAGAGGCTTTGGGGGAAAGTGGTCAGATACGAGGCTTTCAAACACGCTCACTTATATGCCTAAAGGTCCCAGCTGCCTTGAAGTATGACACGCACACTATCTTAGCACATGATTTAGTACCCACACACAAATTAAAGCTATGAAAATAAAGGCTTTTCCTAGAAATACAGGTCTTTATATTTACTTGCAATTCTCATCTACTGCTAAAATTTTTACTCTTATTCTGATTTTCTACTATTTAAGTAAAAAACCTAATTCAATAGCGATTTCTTTCTTAAGGATCCTACACCACTTCATCCAAAGACACTATTTTCAAAATCAGTTTAGTATTCTCTTCTTCCTCATGTATTCTTCACAGTTCAAAGGACAAATTACCAGCTCTACATATTTTTGCCTAGGTCCTCCCTTGCTCCCAACTAAGAGTTCTTGATATCTTAACCCCTTAACACTTCTAAATGCCTACAGGTCCTACCTTCCCACCTTCCATTACATCACCATAGTGTATCAGTGCACCTCCAAACTCAAGTGCTTGTCAGGTGTCTGTCTTCAAATGCAATACAGGAGGCATGAGGGAGGACATCTCTGAGGACATTGGGACAGCATGCCAGAGAAAGCAAACATCAAATTAATTCAGTGAGAAATTGTGGACAGTTTCATGGTAAAAATGCAGTGACGTGTTAATTTAGCAGTGATACAAAACAATCTCCAAAGGTCAAACAAACTCAGGTCTAAGTTTGGAGCTATAGGGAAGGTCCCTCTCTCCCCACCAGGAGGTGACATTGTATTCTCTAGTCAGCATTAATTCAGCTGCTATACACTAGACAAGAGGAAAGTAAAGGATAGTTAAAAACCTAACGTCTCACCACAAATCACCATAAAGCCTCCAGTAACAATTTACATGGTAGCTTGAGTCATCTATGGTACTTTGGTAATACAAAATAACTAGACATACACCCTTTCTAAACAGCCCTATCTGCATTTGCTTGCCTTTGAGAAAATGATTGAGCTGGACATAAAGCCAAAAAGCTCTGAAATTGTGTGTAGGCACAGATACCATTGGAGTACAGAGAATAAAAGAGCTCTGCACATTTTACTTCCATTTTTGTTCTAGTGAGCTTCTGACCCCTAGTGTTTCTAATCCATCTTTTTGCCCACCCAGAAAATAATTCACTATATAGATACACACACACACTCATATGATCACAGTAATTATCTTTAAAAACTGAACAGATGTCCTTGAAATGGAGAGCTTTCATCTCTGTGTCACAGGACTAGGACTGTAGATACGCAACTTCACAGACCTTTTCACATCTGTCCCAGAGGAGGGGAAAGATCAGAGTGTATGAAAATGGCCTATCCATCAAAGGGAAAAAGATTCTAGGAAGGCAATTGGCAGGTCTCATAGACAGGGCTTTAAACTAGATTCGAAGGGGGAAGGGGCTGAAACCAGTCCCCCCAGGCAGGAGTCTGGGGGTGATAAGCTTGAGCCAAAGGTGAAACCAGAAGCCCAGCTGAGGTGCATGTACACTAATGCACGAAGCTTGGGTAACAAACAAGAGGAGCTGGAAGCCTTGCTGCAGCAGGAAAGTTATGATGTAGTTGCCATCACAGAGACATGGTGGGACGACTCACATGACTGGAGCACTGCAATTGATGGCTACAGGCTTTTCAGAAGAGACAGGCAAGGAAGAAGGGGTGGAGGGGTGGCTTTGTACATCAGGGAGGCACTAGATGCCATTGAGCTGGAGATCAGGGATCATAAGGTTGAGTGCCTGTGGGTGAGAATTAGAGAGAAGGCTAACAGGGCTGACATCCTGGTTGGAGTCTGTTATAGACCACCCAACCAGGAAGAAGAAGTTGATGAAGCATTCTATAGGCAGCTTAAGGCTGTCTCAAGATCTCCAGACCTTGTTCTCACGGGTGACTTCAACCTGCCTGACATCTGCTGGGAACCCAACACAGCAGAGAGGAGACAGTCTAGGAGGTTCTTAGAGTGCATGGAGGACAGCTTCTTATCCCAGGTGCTGAGTGAGCCTACCAGGGGCAAGGCTAGGCTTGACCTCCTCTTCACCAACAGGGAAGGGCTGGTGGGTGATGTGGTGGTCGGAGGCTGTTTAGGGGCCAGCGACCACGAGAGAATTGAATTCTCAGTATTCGGTCAAGCTAAGAGGGGCAGCAAGAAGACCTCCACCCTGGACTTCTGGAGGGCAGACTTCAGGTTGCTCAAGGAAATAATTCAGAAGGTTCCTTGGGAGACAGCCCTTAGAAACAAAGGGGTCCAGGAGAGCTGGGACTACTTCAAGGAGGAACTCTTGAAGGCGCAGGAACAGGCTGTGCCAATGTGCCGGAAGATGAGCCGCCGGGGCAGACGGCCAGCCTGGATGGGTGATGAACTTCTAAAAGAACTAAGGGACAAAAAGAGGGTGTATCATCTTTGGAAGAAAGGTGAGGCAACCCATGAAAAGTTTAAGGATGTCGCTATGTCTTGTAGGAAGAAAATTAGGGTGGCAATTGGAGCTTAGACTGGCCTCTGCTGTGAAGGACAACAAAAAGTCCTTCTATAAATACATTAATAGCAAGAGGAAGGGCAAGGACAACCTCCACTCCTTGGTGGACATGGAGGGGAACGTTATAACAAAGGAAGAGGAGAAGGCAGAATTACTTAACAACTTCTTAGCCTCAATTTTTCCTATCAGGACAGAATGTCTTCCAGACAGCTGGCCTGCAGAGCTGGCAGAAGGAGTTAGGGAGCAGCATAGTCTTCCTCTGTTCCAGAATGGGGTAGTTGGTGATCTGCTTAGCCACTTGGATCCCCACAAGTCCATGGGGCCAGATGGGATCCATCCTAGGGTGCTGAGAGAGCTGGCAGATGAGCTGGTCAAGCTGCTCTCCATCATTTTTCATCAGTCCTGGCTCACTGGAGACATCCCAGAGGACTGGAAGCTGGCCAACGTGGTGCCCATCCACGAGAAGGGCCGGTTGGATGAGCCAGGGAATTACAGGCCTGTCAGCCTGACCTCAGTGCCAGGCAAGATTATGGAACATGTCATCTTGAGTGCAATCACACAGCACTTAGAGGATGGCCAAGGGATCAGGTCCAGCCAGCATGGATTTAGGAAGGGCAGGTCCTGCCTGACCAACCTGATCTCCTTCTATGATCAGGTGACCTGCCTGGTGGATGTGGGGCAGGCTGTGGATGTAGTCTACCTGGACCTCAGCAAGGCCTTTGACACCGTTCCCCATAGCAAACTCCTGGCCAAGCTGTCAGCCCATGGTTGGATGGGAGCACACTGCATTGGGTTAGGAACTGGCTGGAGGGCCGAGCCCAGAGAGTGGTGGTGAATGGTGCCACATCCAGCTGGCAGCCAGGCACTAGTGGTGTGCCCCAGGGATCAGTGCTGGGCCCCATGCTCTTTAACATCTTTATTGATGATCTGGATGAGGGCATTGAGTCCATCATCAGTAAGTTTGCAGATGACACCAAGCTGGGGGCAGGAGTTGATCTGCTGGAGGGTAGAGAGGCTCTGCAGAGGGACCTCGACAGGCTGGACAGATGGGCAGAGTCCAACGGCATGAGACTGAACACATCCAAGTGCCGGGTTCTGCACATTGGCCACAGCAACCCCATGCAGAGCTACAGGCTGGGGTCAGAGTGGCTGGAGAGCAGTCAGGCAGAGAGGGACCTGGGATGCTGGTTGATGGTAGGCTGAACATGAGCCTGCAGTGTGCCCAGGCAGCCAGGAGGGCCAATGGCATCCTGGCCTGCATCAGGAACAGTGTGGCCAGCAGGAGCAGGGAGGTCATTCTGCCCCTGTACACTGCACTGGTTAGGCCACACCTCAAGTACTGTGTCCAGTTCTGGGCTCCTCAGTTTAGGAAGGATGTTGACTTGCTGGAACGAGTCCAGAGAAGGGCAACAAAGTTGGTGAGGGGTTTGGAACACCAGCCCTATGAGGAGAGACTGAGGGAGCTGGGGTTGCTTAGCCTGGAGAGGAGGCGACTCAGGGGTGACCTTATTACTCTCTACAACTACCTGAAGGGAGGTTGTAGACAGACGGATGATGGTCTCTTCTCCCAGGCAACCAGCACCAGAACAAGAGGACACAGTCTCAGGCTGCACCAGGGGAGGTTTAGGCTGGAGGTTAGGAGGAAGTTTTACACAGAGAGAGTGATTGCCCATTGGAATGGGCTGCCCGGGGAGGTGGTGGGGTCGCCATCGCTGGGGGTGTTCAGGACGAGGCTTGACAGGATGCTTGGTTGCAGGGTTTAGTCAATTAGGTGGTGTTGGATGATTAGAATAGAATAGAATAGAATAGAATAGAATAAACCAGGTTGGAAGAGACCCTCGAGATCATCGTGTCCAACCTATCATCCAACATCACCTAATCAACTAAACCATGGAACCAAGCATCCTGTCAAGCCTTGCCCTGAGCACACCCACCACCTCCTCAGGCAGCACATTCCAATGGTTGGACACGATGATCTTGAAGGTCTCTTCCAACCTGGTTTATTCTATTCTATTTTATTCTATTCTATTTTCTTTAGGCAAACTTCATTCCTTTACAAATTTTTGTTTTCTTTAAACAAAGCTGTGGGGAAGCAGATAAAGAATTGTCTGTGACTTTTCTCTGAGTGTTATTTTGAAAAGCCTCATAGGCACTGCTTGGAAGGAAGGAACTAGCAAGCAACCATGATAAAATCATAATTTCATTAAGGACATCTGAAATGACATTGGAAATGTTACAGAAATGGCTCAGAAGCCTGTTTTTAAAGTCTCATTATTTAGGAATGCCACTGATAATTTCTGGTAATAAAAGAGTACTGCAGATACAGCATTTTCCAGCTACTCTGTGCGCAAACTTTGCACCAGTTGAGATTTTGTCTTGATACAATAGATTTGATTAGACAGACAAACCATTGCGTACCCATGAATAAATCTTTGCAATAGTGACTTTACATTGATCTATTTTTTTACATAAGCAAGAAATCAAGTTATGTTGCAATTGATATAAATCAAATTATGGTGAAAGTCTTGAGGAATTCATCAATGGGTATGATTGATTTTCTAAAAAGTACATCTCTGAGGTGCAAGTTTGTATATCTTAGTTCAAACATGTAACCAAAACCTTGTTTCTTTCTTTGCTTTTTGCTCTCCATATTATTCCCCACCCCCCTCACCCCCCCAAAGAAATTATGGAATTCATGGAAATCCTACATCAAGAATACTATGATTTTAGGGCTGAAGTCAAAACAGTCTGCATTTCTATTCTAGTGTATTTGGTTGTTTCTGACTATGTAATTTTTGGTGTCTCACGTTTTATGTCACCTCCATTTTGTGTTTCTTCTGCAAAACTTGTATTTAAATCTTGAAGCCTTTCACCTTGCATGGAAAGAAAGGAGATTAACAGATGTGTTGTGCCCTCCAACTCACAAAACTCTGCAGATGTACATTACTGTTAATAAAATCCTTTTTTTTTTTCCTGCCACTATAGTAAACAAGTAGGGGCACAAGGTATCAGAAAGGGGCAGAGGGTTAGAAAGACACAGAAAGAGCTAACAGGACACAGTTTTCTTAGATTATAAAAAGTGCATCTTGGTGTAATCTATCAGTTCCTCTGGCTGTCACCACAAGCTGACCTCTGTGCTTTCTTGTCAGAATATACAGAATACAGAATTAACCAGGTTGGAAGAGACCTTTGGGATCATCAAGTCCAACCTATTACCCAACACTATCTAATCAACTAAACCATGCCTCATCCAGTCTCTTTCTAAACACTTCCAGTGATGGTGACTCCACCACTTCCCTGGGCAGCCCATTCCAATGGCAAACAGCTCTCTCTATGAAGAATTTCTTCCTAACATCCAGCCTAAACCTCCCCTGGCACAGCTTGAGACTGCATCCTCTCATTCTATCACAGGCTGTCTAACAGAAGAGACCAACCCCGACCTGGCTACAGCCTCCCTTGAGGTAGTTGTAGATGGCAATAAGGTCTTCCCTGAGCCTCCTCTTCTCCAGGCCAAGCAACCCCAGCTCCCTCAGCCTCTCCTCATAGGGCTTGTGCTCCAAACCCTTCCCCGGCTTTGTGGCCCTTCTCTGGACACGTTCCAGCAAGTCAACATCCTTCCTAAACTGAGGGGCCCAGAACTGGACACAGTACTCAAAGTGTGGCCTAACCAGTGCTGAGTACAGGGGCACAATGACTTCCCTGCTCCTGCTGGCCACACTGTTCCTGATACAGGCCAGGATGCCATTGGCCTTCTTAGCTGCTTGGGCACATTACTGGCTCATGTTCAGCCTACTATCAAGCAGCACCCCCAGGTCCCTCTCTACCTGGCTGCTCTCCAGCCACTCTGACCCCAGCCTGTAGCACTGCATGGGGTTGTTGTGGCCGATGTGTAGAACCCGACACTTGGATGTGTTAAATCTCATGCTGTTGGACTCTGCCCATCTGTCCAGCCTGTCAAGGTCCCTCTGCAGAGCTCTCCTACCCTCTAACAGATCAAATCCTGCCCCCAGCTTGGTGTCATCTGCAAACTTACTGATGATGGACTTGATGTCCTCATCCAGATCATCAATAAAGATGTTAAAGAGCATGGGGCCCAGTACTGATCCCTGGGGCACACCACTAGTGACTGGCCGCCAGCTGGATGTGGCACCATTCACCACCACTCTCTGGGCTCAGCCTTCCAGCCAGTTCCCAACCCAGTACAGAGTGCTGCTGTCCAAGCCACAGGCTGAAGTAGGTCCAGCCCTCCTGGCCCCCTTTGTTTTTAAGGGTTGTTTCCCAAGGTACCTTCTGAGTTAGTTCCTTAAGTAATCTGAAGTCCGTCCTCCAGAATTCCAGAGTGGAGGTTTTGTTGCTGCCCCTCTTAGCTTGACTGCATATTGAAAACTCAATTATTTCATGGTCACTGGGGCCCAGACAGCCTCCAACCACCACATCTCCCACCAGCCCTTCTGTATTTATAAGAAGGTGGTCAAGCAAAACCTTACCCCTGGTAGGCTCGCACAGCAGGTGTGATAAGAAGCTGCCCTCCATACACTCTAGTAACCTTCTAAACTGACTTCTCTCTGCTGTATTAAGTTCCCAGCAGATACCTGGCAGGTTAAAATTGCCCATAAGAACAAGGTCTGGTGATCCCGAGACAGCCTCTTCCTGCCTATAAAACAATTCATCAACCTCTTCATCCTGGTTGGGTGGTCTATAACAGACTCCAACCAGGATGTCAGCCTTGTTAGCCTTTCCTCTAATTCTCACCCACAGGCATTCAACTTGATCATCCTTAATCTCTAGTTCCATGGCATCTAGAGCTTCCCTGATGTGCAGTGCCACACCCTCCACCCCTTCTTCCTTGCCTGTCTCTCCTGAAGAGCTTGTAACCATCAATTACAGCGTTCCAGTCATGTGAGTCAACCCACCACATTTCTGTGATGACAACTACATCATAACTTTCCTGCTGTAACAAGGCTTCCAGCTCCTCTTGTTTGTTACCCATACTGTGTGCATTAATGTACATGAACTTCAGCTGGGTGGCTGGTTTCAACCCTGACTCCAGATTACCACCCTCAGACTTGTGTCTGGGGGGACAGGTTTCAGCCCCTTCCCCCTTCAAATCTAGTTTAGAGCACTGTCAATGAGTCCTGCCAACTCCCTTCCTAAAACCCTTTTCCCTCTGTGGGATAGGCTATTCTCATGTGCAAGGATCTTTCTCCCCCTCTGGGACGGATGTACTCCACCTGTTACTAGTGGACCTGGTGTCATAGAAAGTTTCCCAGATCAAAAAAAACCAAAATTCTGTTGGTGGCACCAGCCCCTGAGTCACTTGTTAATTACACCTGCTTTACTGTTCCTTTCAGTCTTCCTTCCTGCAACTAAGGGTATTGATGAAAAAATTACTTGTGCCCCTGACCCCTCAACCAGTTTTCTCAGAGCCTTGAAGTCCTTTTTGATTGCCTTAAGACCTCTGGTTTTAACCTCATCGCTCCCCACTTGCATAACTACCAAGGGATAGTAACCAGAGGACTGTACCAGACTCAGTAACCTTCTGGTAACATCTCTGACCCAGGCCCCAGGGAGGCAGCAGACTTCCCCATGGGAAGGATCTGGTTGACATATGGTGCCCTCTATTTCCCTCAGGAGGGAATCACCAATAACAATTACCTTCCTCCATTTTTTTAAGGAACAAGTCCTGATGTGGGGGGTGAGCTGTTTTGCTTTAGGCAACACCTCGGATGGTCTTTTGTCTTCTCAGTCACCTCACCCTCAAATTCCAGTGCCCCATACTTATTTTTCAAGGGCAGCTAGGAAGGTGAGGGGAGCTGTGAGGGTTTTCTCTTGCCTCTCCTAACAGGGACCTGAATCCATTCCCTGCTGCTTCTTGGGTCACCTCCCTCTGCTAGGGGAGTCTGCAGAGCCTGGTTCCTCAAATCCATCTGCCTTTCACATTCCCTTACAGTCCTAAATCTAGCAACTTCTTCCTCCAGTTCAGCCACTAGATTAAGCAAATAATCAAGATGCTCACACCTAATGCAGGTGTTATCTCCACTGCCCTCCATTTCAAGTGCCAGGCTCCAGCACTCTCTGCAGCCATTTGCCTGGATACCTCCCTGCTTAAGTTCGACCTGTCTGGGTTGACACAGATCTTTTGAAAACAGCTTTGCAGTGAGTTACAACCATCCCTATTCCCTGGCCACGTGATATAACTGGAGAACAACTTGGGAACAAGTCCACATGACTCCCCACCTCCCTCCCTCTGGTGAAAACACCTGCCACTGCAGCAGTCTCCAGCCATGCTGTGCTGGCCTCTCAGGAGAGAAAAGCTGGCTCGGAGGATGGGGAGGGACATGTCACTCTGCACAGTGTGATGCCCGGATCCTGCCTCTGTGCAGTTGCATTTTCATTGTGAATATGCCCCAGTTAGGTTGATGTTATACTGCCTCCTGTCTGCAGGTCTCCCACTGAAAGACAATCTACCAAAGGCAGCTCAGAACAGTGGGAATACCTCCTAAAACCATTGAGACAAAATCTAGGTTAGGAAGCAGACAACTCAGTTTTAACCTCAGGGTTTGCCTGCAGCTACATAGTGATTACAGAAGGTTGAAAGATATTACTCTTTTTGGTCTTTTAATTGTTAATTATTTTTCTTTTAAAAAAGAAAAAACAAACAAACAAACAAAAAAGAGAACACCATCAATCACTGCTCATTTCTGCTACACCAATGCTCTAAGAAGTTTGCTGCTGAGAGAAGAAAGGTGTAGGCTAAACAGAATATGCTGTGGGCAGCTGTAGCCTGAACATTCATGTCTGGAAGAGTCAAAACTTCCACTTTTCTATGTATTTTTGCTACTGGGGGCGGGGGGGGGGGTGGGGTGGGGAGGAGGGGAGAATAGAGGGGGGGGGGGGAAATCTTTATTCTTCAAACATTAAACACTTTTTGTTTCTTTAAGTACAAAATCCACAGAGACTTCAAGTAGTATCTCAGAACCCACATTATAACTCTAGGTAATCTCTTTGCCTTTACTTTCCCCTGGCTATATACCCCTGCTTTTGCATCATTTTTGCCATCTGTGGTATTTTTTTAGTGAGATTGAAGGACTTGAATGTTTCCTGTTGAACCTGAAAAAAGAGCACTTGGCAAGTCCATTGGTTGCAATGGAGCATGCTTTGTATTTCTACTCATCTGGCACATGCTGGCATTGTTCAGCATAAGAGCAGTATTTACCCTGTGCCAAAACCAAATTAAGCAGTACACAGCAATCTCACCCATGGGAAGGGATTTATGTATAAGGCATTGTGCAAACCCAGAATGAATGACAAGACTGGAAAATTTACAAAGCACAGAGACAAGGTGAGCTAAGAAGCAAGGGATGTGAAGGAATGTGTTGGAAAAGATTCAGGTTTCTATAGCAGCATGTTGAAACTGAATTGCCAATGCCTTAACTAGATTTCAGATGTTGCTGTCTGTGACATTATCAAAACTGTTCCAAAACTGTTCCATCTCTACCTTTTTACTATTTCTTATCCCATCTCAATAAAGGTGATTTCTAGCTATGAGGATTAGACACTGCTGAGAAACTCGGTTCTTTATACTTATCTCAGCACTGACATGTTAAAAACAAAGAAATACTCTTTAGATTAGGCTGCTAAACACATTCCGCATTTAGCAGCAATCTGACAAACTGTACACAATCAAACCCACCTGAGCTTGGGAAAGGGATCTGGTAGTTGAATCTTGACTCTTCCCAAAATGTTTTTCATGTGGGTGCAATACAAATCACATGAAAAAAATCTAGTAATATGCATTTGGAACAGGTTGTAGGATTGTGGACTTTCCCAATTTATAAGTATTTAGCCACTGTAGTGACCCAGGGTTATATTTATGCTCTGTTACACAGAACATATTTTTTACTGATTAGCCATTTTCTGCTGGGGAAAAAGAAGGAAAAAAGGTATAGATAAGTAAGAACAATCAAGCATTTTGAAGAATCAGTCCACAGTGTGTACCAACAACATTTTTCTCTTGATAAATGTTATTTGACTACTCAGGAAACACTCTTCCAGATTATTCTTCAACTGTTTGCTTCAGAATAAGTTTATTTGCCAGGTCATGTTCTTGGTTTACTTTCCTTTTTATTATTATTAACTTTAATATGCCTATGTGATCTCTTTTAAAGAGTATTTCTTATCATTTCTGTTCCATTCTCCCTCAGAAAAGTCAGGCTATTAAAATGCTTGATATTGTGGAATCTGGGTCCATGGCAAAATTGTCCCAGCCTAGGTACACGTAAAAAGACTTTTGTTTCTTGACATAAAAAGCCTTCAGAGTAATTTTCTCTGCATCTTCCTAAGAAAAAAAAAAGGAGGAAAAGTAAGTTTTAGCCAAAATAAGAAGTCAAAAGATTCTTGGACATCAAGTCAGCTTTCCTTCTAATCTCTCTTTTTTTTTTTTTTTTGCACTGTAACATTAGAAATGTGTGGACAGCATTTTTGGGGGAGACATTTTTGTTTCTACACTGATAATGACAAGACCTATCTCTGAACTTTGCAGATCTAGCATGATTTCTGAATGAAAAGAGCTTGCAGTGACAAGGATTGGGCATATTAAATCTACTACCATCAGATCTTCAGAACTCTGATTTTGTTAACTTGTTATCAACCCAAATTCATTTAATTTCAGTGATGAATTAGCTTCAGGGTCATACACTATCCTAGTCTATGCATGGGTTCCCCAGACTCTCTTGTAGTACAAACAATTACTCATAACAGGTACTTATGCAAAACAAATTGCTTTGTGATTCACAGTTGCTTACACTGCCTTAGAGAATACATCCCACTGCAAAGTGGGTCTAAGTGCTAAGCTGTCTGACACAAGCAGTATTTGGTGCCTTGAGAAGACAGGTCATTTGCTTGGTTTTGCTTAGAATAAAGTAATATCGTATTTTGTAATAGTGCATGAAATGGAAATGTTGCCACACAAAAGAGGAGTTCAGAAGAGGGAAACCAAGCTGTAGATAGAAGTTCAGAGAGTAGGACAGACCTGCAACCTATTTGTTAAGTGTAAGGATTCAAAATTACAAAACAAGAAAACAGGTAGATGTAGGGATACCGCATGTGGAATTTCAGGATTCAATTCTTACATCCTTATGGAAGTGGGAATGATGGCAGATTTTAAAACATTCCCCAGAAACAGCTTTTATGGTTGTCTCATAACAATGGTAGTAAGGTCTGTTGGCTTCCTGGTTGAGGGGATTGAGTGTACCCTCAGCAAGTTTGCTGATAATACAAAGTTGGGGGGGTGGGGTTCTTGGGTGGCTGGCCAACACCCTATCAGGAGATCTGGACAGCCTGTAGACTTGATGAAGGCAAACCTCATGAAGTTCAATAAGGAAAAGGGTAAGGTTCTGCATCTGGGGAGGAATAACAGCAGGCACCAGTACAAGTTAAGAATTGCCCTGCTAGGGAGCAGCTCCACAGAGAAAGAAAGACCTTGGAGTTCTAGTGGACAGCAAGTTCCCCATAGGACAACAATGTGTCCTTGTGGCCAAGAGGGCCAATGGTATCCTGGGGTCCATCAGGAAAAGTATGTCCAGCAGGTCTAGGGAGGTTCTTCTTCCCCTTTACTCTGCTCTGGTGAGACCACACCTGGAATACTGTGGTCAGTTTTGGCATCCCAAATTCAAGAGAGACAGGGATCTGCTGGAGAGAGCCCAATGAAGAGCCAAAAGGATGATAAGGGACTTGAGAATCTCTGCCATGAGGAGAGACTGAGAACCCTGGGGCTCTTTAGTCTTTAGAAGACTGAGAGGCAACCTCATCAGTGCCTTACATCTGAGGGGTGGGTGTCAAGTGAAGGGGACCAATCTCTTTTCAATGGTGCAAGGTGATAGGGAAAAATGGGTACAAACTTGAACATAGGAGAAACTTCTTTACAACAAGGATGATGGAGCACTGGAACAGGCTGCCCAGGGAGGTTGTGGAGTCCCCTTCTCTGGGAACTTTCAAAACCCTCCTGGATGCATTCCTGTGTGGACTACCCAAGGTGATCCTGCTTTTGGCAGGGGGTTTGGACTCAATCTCTGGAGGTCCCTTCCAACCTTTAACATTCTGTGATTCAGTTCTCTCTGCCATATGATCTTGTATTCTAGGGACAAAATGCTTTTAATGAACAGAAAGAGTAGAAATCTATTTGCAAAAATGGGTCATAAGTAAAACACTAAACCCAGATGAAGACTAAAGTTCTGTACAAATGCAAACATTAGAGTTCTATATGAATTAACATATTTTACTTTATTCCATAACATGGGTTTGCAAGAAGATACTTAAGGCTCTAAAAATACATTTTCCTTTCTTCTGCACACTTGAACAGAGATCAAATAAAAGCAACAGATCTTGGGGATGTCAGGAACCTATTTTACATGCTACTTCACCAATAGCTTAAGGGAAACCACTTTTTAGGGAGTCTAGGAAAACGTATTTTTTTCTGTTAATAAAATATTATCTTTTCAATATGCTAAGCACTTTGGCAAGTAGTTGGTGAGCCTGCCCCTTCACTTCACTACTTCCTCCCCCCCAACAGAAAACTGAAAAATAAATGTATAGCCTTTTTCACAGACTTGTCCTGGATTAGTGACACATACACCTTTCTGAAATAGAACATGAAATGAAACTATGTTCTTAAATTTAACTCAGCAGGAATCAGCAGCACATCTACATACTGTGCTGAGAATGATAGAAGATAGCAAGTCAGTCTGCCTTTCCTGAGTAATATGTACAGCTCTGTAAGAGACTTACAGTTGTCTCTGGCTATTCTCTCTGCTTAAGAAAACAAAATAATACTAGGATTGGTTTATGTTTCTCACATTGTACCGGTATAATGGAAAATGAGTTTACTAGAGGCTGCTCAGCTACCTTAATGGATTTCAGCCTAGTTGCTCAATGCTGCACTTTTCAGTTTCAGAATCACAGAATCTTTAAGATCAAATCCACCCGATATTTAACTCTACCATGTCTGGTACTAACCCATGTCTCTTAGCATGACACCTGTGCACCTTTTAAATGCCTCCAGGAGTGATGATTCAACCACCTCCATGGGGAGCCTGTTCTAGTCTTTGAGAACCCTTTCAGTGAAGAAATCTCTTTTAACATCCAACCTAAACATCCTCTAATGCATTTCCTCATGTCCTATCACTTGTTACTGTGGAAAAGAGACCAACACCCACTCCTCTCTCACCTCTTTCAGAAAGCTGTAGAATGAGAATATCTTCCTTCATCATCCTTTTCTTCATACTAAGCAACACCAGTTCTTTCGAATGCCCCTCACAAGACCTTTTCTCCACACCCTTCACTAGCTTTATTGTCCTTCTTTGGGCCTACTCCAGCATGTCAATGACTTTCCTGTGGTGAGAGTCCCAAAAGCAAACACAGTAATCAAGGTGTGGCCTCATCAGTGCTGCTTCTCTGCAGGACAATTTCCATCCACTGTACAGCCAGATAAGTTACCAAAAAAACCACATGAAAATAACCCAAAACAGTAGCAGACTGTGGAATATACTCCAAACCATCACAGTTTGAACATCTCAGTCATTTTGATACAATGCTTAACCGTGGCAGTTTAATTTACTGCAGAGTAGACAACAGACTGGAACTTCATATGCAGCACAACTGCTGCTGTACCTCTTCATTTTAGGTACATTTGACTTTGCAGCTAACTTTAGCAGGAAATATGACTGAAGTCCACAGATGCTTGTTCAGAATGCAATATTTCCTCCTCACATTTTTACATACCCAACAATCTTGTACAAACAGCAGGGAAGCTTTTCTACTTTACACATTCACTGTTTATACCAATTAAGCTTTCTAAGAGAATCTCTCTGGTATAAACTAGCCATATATGCAGACACCAGTGAAACCATTGATTTCTTTTCAAAGTTACCCAAGAACCAGGTCTGCAGAACAGAAGCAAAGCTGGTGTTAACTTGCCAGTTTTATTCAAGGCATGTTTTATAAATAAATAAATAAATGAAATCATCACATTTAGTCATTTGTAAGTTCAGTAGATGGTAATCATAGTCTGAAGCCTCCAACAGATGACTCAAGGGAAAAAGATGATTGTAAACACTAACTGATGCCTGAATTATTTCTTTAGGCAGACCTGATTAATTTTCTGAGTGTAGCAGCAAAACCTTTGCTTTCAAATTTTTAAAAGAATCTAGAGCAGAAAATGAAAACAGAAGGAAAGGCTTATTACAAATAAATGAAGATGCGTTCCTGTGATCGACATCAGTCTGATTCTTCATCTGCTGCTGTTTAGATTAAGGAATACTCTACCCTTCTGTTCCTCTTTGCAAGGATGACAAAGTATTTACATTTTAATGTGAAAAGACAGCCTTTTTCTTCACAAAGCTCAAGATGCTTCATTAGGATAATTTTAGTAAAAATAATTCCTCCTTTGTCCCAGCCAGACTTATGTTAATTCCTTTCCAGGGATAAATACTCACTAATAAAAGAATATTAAGACAAACCCCTGATCTGACATCTGCTAATTAGTGAAGCTCTAGTACCACAAAAATCACAACCCTAAGGCAGCAACTCACCTTGTTCAGCATAACATTTTCGCATCACTTTTGAATGAAGCACTCCCTTAACACGATATGAAGGGTCATCTTGATAATATCCAGAATTATGCTAGGCACAAAAGGGGCCCACAATTTTACCACCTTTAATGCCAAAACCATTCTTAACCCACTGAACACAAAGAATGTCTTTGGTGTTCCTCCCACTTCATCAGGAACTCAATTGTAACTAATAAGGAATTTACTTCCATTAGGTACAATGATTTTTATTCTCTCCAAAAGCAGAAGCATTGTACCTAATAAAAGTAAAGTTACAGAAGGAAAGACAGGGAGGAGCTCTATGAAATAAAACTAGCTCAAACAAACCAGAGTCATTTTTAAGTACTAAAGATCTCCAGTGTACAATGAATCCAACTGAAATACAGAGGGAAGAATATCTTCTGTTGACTAGGACTACCTGTGCTGGGTTGAAATTATCTGTCACAACATACTTTTTTTATCTTTCTCAAAAGAACTGAATACCCACTTTTATATCATGATACATCTAAAGTGACTGCAGCATTCATCACCGTGCAGTAGGAAAAGAGACTTTGCCTATTGTACTCTGCAGCACACAGAAACTTTATGCAATTAATCCTCCTCTGTTAGATCTTCATTAATTTATTGTTAATTGATGGATTGTTTTCAGATCAGACTATGAACAAAATTGACCAGCAGGTACTTTATGTAAGAACACAGAAGCAAGTTCACAAGCAACCGGGAGCAGTGAGTCATTTGCTTCCTATTTGAAACAAAATTATTTATCCCAGCTTTCATACTCCTTTGAGATTCCAATCACTGGCCAAATTCTTCATTAGAATTGTATGGCAACGAGGTAGACATTGATTGACAGAAGAGCCAGATGAAGGAAGATAAGTGAAAAGCAAAGAACAATTATTGCTGTAAAGAAAGGATCAGATATTGGTCGTGGAAAGGAACTAGGGTATTTTATACACATCACTTAGCTCCTTAACTTACACAGGTTTGGACTGGTCCCAAATTATGTGTTTGATTTTACTTAAAGGAATTATGTTTTTTAAAAAATGAAATATTACAGGGAAAAAAAAAAAAACACATGAAGTAACAAAATTTTGTATCATGGCAGGAACATAAACTAAAGCTACAACGCACTGCAGTATAATACTGGGGCAAATTTCCATTAGCGATAACAAAATCAGACAGAACTTTCTATGAGACTGATTAATTAAAGACGACAAACATGAAGCTAGCTGAACTATATCCAATACAGTGCAGAAATACCTACATTTGTGACATCTTAAAGGTTCAGTCTACAACTTCAAGCACAGCATCCCACTTTGCACTGTCAATGTTTCATCACAGGCAGCTCCGGTACTATGGAGAGCACTGCAATCTCCTGTGGAGATCGCTTAAAAAACAGTGTGTGCATCCCAGGAGGTGAGCCCAGTGCCTCGCATCTTAATTAAAGGGAAGAGCTTCCAGTGTTCATTGCTTAGTGCAAAAAAAAAAAGGGAAATCTTATGACTTTGCATGTACACAGCCTTCTTGTGCCTATGAATCTTGAAGAGGTTGAACTATTAAAACTAAGCCTTGCAACTGGTACCTTAAAAAAAATCCATTCTGTGTAAAACCTATAGCACAACAGGGGTAAGTTACTTGTTGAGGGCCATAGATAACTTGCAGTTTGTTTTTCCATTACTCACTTTGAACTGAACAGCTAACCATAAATGGATAGATAAATCAGTAAACATTGTTCGATATTTTGTTCATTTATAATCCAGCATAATTACAGGAGGGTGGGGTTTTTTAATGCCTCAGCTATATACTGCCATTTCTACTCCTTAAGCTTTATAACAATTTTATCTCTCTCACTGTTGGATACAGTTATACCTAAAAAAGATTTTATCATGTTACATGCTTTCCTTTGTCAGTTCTTCCATGTCACTGTCATAATCATGTTTTGGAGCAAACTGCTTTCATAGCAAAATGTTGTAGACAGTACTTAGAAATGAAACCCACATTCATCCTACTATCATCACCTTAATAAGTGAACACATATAAGAAGCCATATTTTTTGGTACTGCTACTGCAGTAAAAAGATGGTGGCAATCAGGAGAACTGTCATGATGGGTCTTCAAAAGGGACATCCAAATGCAGAGCCAAATGAAAATTTCTTTATATACTGTTGTTACCATTCAGTAAAGCCCTAACGGCTTACCTGATAGTTTAGAAATACTTCCTCTTGTATCAGAACAGATAGCTGCAAAACCAGACTGATGCTACTGATCACAATAGTTTATTTAGAAAAATGGAAAATTTATTTTCCTACTTGGAAAGTTTTATCATTCAGACAGAGAAGAGAGGGAGGGAAGGAAGCTGTGACTGAAATGACTTGTTATGGAAACTCACAAGTAGTGCCTGCTGCAAATGAGCTGCCCTTAGATGTAGTAGACACCAAAGTTGGCCGTATAAGCACTGGGGCAAATTCTCACATATTGTAATGGGTTGGGGCAGGTCCCCTCCCCACCACAGGCAGAAATAACGACTCAGACAAACGGATTGCAAAAGTGATGAAAGTTTAAATAGAAAGCAGTGAATGTTACAGAAAACCCAAAGCGCAGTGACAAAGAAAGATCCCATCCCCACCTGAGGGTGCATGCAAAACCCCCAGGGCTCCTTCTTCCCCCTCCCTCTGCTGGGCTAGTCTCAGCTGGCCAGGCCTGAGACTGCCCATTCCCCTGTGGCCTTGGGCCCAATCAGGCCCCAGTTACCAAGTCTCGGAGAGGGAAGGAAAGAGGAAGTGCCAGACTCCGCACTGGATCTTATAGTGGTGCAAAGAATTATGGTAGGAAATACACAATTTCCTGTGTCCATCCCTCTGGGCTGGACTTCTGGACACAGGAAGTGAATGCACCAGGGGGGCACCCAGCTCAAACTACAACACATATTAATTTGAAGAGAAGATTTATTCTCTAAAGTTTCTTAAGTGGAAGGTGTGCCACGTTTACACCAAGTAATTTACACCAAGGAATGTAAGTATATTACTAAAAAGTCTCAGAAAACACGCTCACTTTTTTTTATATATACTTCTAAGTATTTGCCACAAGATGCTCAGCTTTTAGATCCCAGTTTCTGATCATATTGTTCATTGTTATGTCATGAAGCACCATTTCATTCTAAAAAAATAGTCCCTAGAATGTGCCAACAGGTGGAATTTTTCGTTTCTTGATGCTAAGCTAACTTACTACAGCATGGATTATATTATTCTTCAGTTTGAAGAAGGCTAAAAAAAACCAGTAAACTCACACCAAATTTAAAGCTCGTGGTGTCTGTGAACTGTGTTAAGGCAGATATAGAACACAAGGACACAGTATTTTCTGCAGCCAAAAATGAAACAGCAAATTAAGTTAATTCCATTATAATCACCTCTGACTGTAAGCTCAATGGTTTTAAATGTTACATCACTCTTCACATGCAATAGCACTGAATCATTTAGGTCCATTACTGCAATACAATAATAAAAATATGGAGAAAATAATTTAAATAGTTGGTATTGCAACTTAAGTAATTAGATGGAAGCATTCACTCTCTAAATCCCTGTTCAAGAGCTGAATTAAAACCCATCAATAACAGAAAACATTCCTCTCTCTCTCATCGTATCATGAAAAATAGGACATAAGACAAAGAGAACCCTGTACATTTCCAAAACACTAGACAGAAAAATATCCAAACTGTAAACTAGAAACAGCTGAAACAACATAAGGAACAGTCTGCTATGCTATAAAGGAAGGATTTCCAGAGACAAATACTATTCATTAGACTTTTGCATTTTTAGCCTTATTATTGATAAGAAAGATGGTAAAAATGAGCCTTATAGAATTACAGAAACTTTTCCCTGATATTCTCACAGAAGAGGTGTATTGGTTTTATGTGGCAAGTTTTTGGTAGCAGGAGGTGCTGCAGAGGGGGCTACAGGGGTGGCTTTTGTTGAGAAGCCACTACAAGGTTCTCCATGTGTGGTGGTCTGGAAAGGGCTGAGCTCTGGGATAATGTGTTTAAGGAGAAGTGGGGGGAAATCAAACTGTTGTGGAACAGCAGCTGGAGATACAAATGAGAATACATGAGAGAAACAATTCTACAGAAAACGTCCACAGTGGAGCAGATATTCGCCTGCAGCCCATAGGGGACCCTATGTCAGAGCAGGTGCATGCATGCAAAGAAGGTTCTGAACCTGCAGAGAGACTGTGCTGGAGTAGGGTCGTGGCAGGACCTGTGGCCCTATGTAAAGAGAAGCCCAAGCTGGAGGAAGTTTGCTGCAGGACTTGTGACTCCATAGGAGAACCAAGCTGAAGCAGTCTGTTCCTGAAGGACTACAGCCTGTGGAAGGGACCCATGCTGGAGCAGTTTGTGAAGAACTGCATCCCGTGGCAAGGACTCATTTTAGAGAATTTCATAGAGGACTGTCTTCAGCAGAAGGGATCCCATGCTGGAGCAGGGGAAGAGTGAGAAGTGTCCACCAACTCAGGAAGGAGGAGTAGCAGAATCAACATGTGAAGAATGGACCACAACACCCATTCCCCATTGCTCTGTGCTGCTGCAGTGAGGAAACAGAGAAAATTGCTAGTAGGGGGGAGTGTGGGATTGAGGAAGGTGTTTAAGATTTTATTTTCTTTCTCATTACTTTTCTCCTGTTCAACTGGCAAGAAGTCTGTTTTGTCAGTGCTGGTAAGTGATGAGTGATCTTCCCCTGTCTTTATCTCAACCCATAAACCTTTCATTTTATTTTCTGTCCCCAGTCCAGATCAGGATGGGAGTGATAGATCAGTCCTGGTGGGCATCTGGTGTCCAGCCAGGGTCAAGCCACCACAAGAGGTAAACATACAGCAAACATGAGGGCATTAAAAATAGTAAAAAACAAAGAGTTGCCTACCTGGATGTACAACTGTTAAAGGTTAGTGACAGTTCCAGCACTAATTCTAGTGCAAGCTTTGGCACACAGAAAGCAACTTCACTCAAGAAGGTTTTTCACCTCTGCAGTGAATGCAGACAGGTGTATTCCCCATCGTCTCTGAAGAGGTACATGAGCAACAAGCACTATCCTCACTTTTCAATTAAAGATGAAGTGTTTGCACTTCTTGTTTTCTTTGCTGGGAGCCCTTTCTTTCCTCCTCACAAAGTTTTTCTAAAAAGTTCTTATTTTTCTTTTACATCCGTTCTAAATCTCAGCTGGTGAGACGAAACTTCTGGGGTGAAGGACAAACTTTAATCCTATCCTGACTACAGGGACTTTCTGGTTACCACAGCTTTAATTCTCTATGCTATCCACTGCCTAAATCCATAAATCCTTTTCTCTCACCTCCACCCACTTCATTTGGATTTTCCCCTCTTCCTGCAGGCAATGAAAGTGATAGAGTGAATTTTTTTTATTATTATTTTTTTCCTTTTAAGCAGAGCCAAGTTATTAACACACATTTCACTGCTCAGACCTCCTAATAAGCTAGTCACTGCTTAGAACCAGGCTAATCAGGGGAGGAGTCAGGATGTCCAGAAAAGAACCAACACAAGGGTGAAAAATAGACTAAAAAGTGAGGCTAAAGCCAGGTGTTCTGGTCCAAAAGGCAAAAGACCAACAAAGCAGCCTGAAAGAAGGTAAGTGCCTAACCACCAACTCACCTGATCACTACAGAGCAGGACAAATATTTGGCATTAACAAGCTTGACTCCATTCATTTATAATTTTGTAGTAGAAAATGAATGATTTTTTTTAAACAAACTCCAAGTTTGTCTGGTTTGCAACCACAGGCAGTTGTTTAACATGCAGTCCAGTACCTTTTAACATAGTATGGCCTTAAACTTGAAATGCATTGGATTGCAGCTGCTACATTTCTTCTAACACTGGTTTATCTGAAGCACACAAGTTAAAATACTTGAGTTTCTTCTCTGTGGTCTCAATAGCAGCACAGACACACCTCATCTTAAGGAGGTGAACACCCCTACTCTGGGAACAAGCAAGCCCAGGAAGTCAGAGTCTAGGAAAAAGCACCCAGACAGGGAATGTGAGAAGGACTGGGAATGAGCCAAACCATCAGCAATAACACATCGGGGAATGAAATATGGGCAGCCACCAGGATGAGGACAAAGTACAAGAGGGCTGGAGTAGAATCAGTCAGATACAGATAATTTATACACAGTACATCAAATCATTCTGTAAAACAGACAAAGTTTTCTCTGTTCCAAAGAATGACAGATCTCACATTGTACCAGCAATACATTAGACAAGACTTCATACAGCAGGAGTAAGATGGGTTGTGAAAGGCCTTGTGTGCAGACCCGTAGTGACAGTATCCTGCCCTAGCTTCTTAATGCCTATGACAAAAAAGTCCTCTAAAGAATTTTCATAGAATTGTAGAATGCACTGGAGTGGAGGGACCTTTAAAAGTCATCTAGTCCAGCCCCCCTACAGTAAGCAGGGACATCCCCAACTAGAGCAGGTTGCTCAGAGCCCAAATAATCCTAACCTTGAATGTCTCCAGGGATGGGGCTTCCATCAACTCCCTGGGCAACCTGTTCTGGGGTTACACCACCCTCATAGTGGTGTAACCTCTTTCTAACGTCCAATCTAAATCTACCCTTCTCTAGTTTAAGACTGTTGCCCCTTGTCCTAGTGCCACATGCCTACATGTAGTGTTTCACTTAATACCTAATATCTCTGAGATCTGTGCAAAGGGGCATGAAACACTGTGGTTTGTCTGGCACCCAAGCACTAGAAACCCCTCTTACTGTGGGAAACACCTCTTATCCAAAAAGAAATATCTTAGATTTTCTTCTCAATTGTATAACCTTAAATTTCATCTAGTCCAGTAACTTTTCTAACCTCTTTCATGTGTTCTCAAAAAACAACTATTAAAACACTGTAAATAATTCAAGTATTTATTTGTGTTCCTTGATTGAATTTTGTTAGGCTCAGACACTTTCAAAGTATTAGGTTTATTTAAGTGTAATAGAGCTTTCTCTGTTATTTTTTTATTCTATACAATTCTTAGCCATATATTTCCAGTGCTGCTTGTGTTACTACATGACCTTAGTTAAGTTTTTAATGAAGAAATACACAAAATAACATTAGTGAGTCCTTTCCTTTGGCATTACCTGTTAGTAGCTTTCCCTCTGGCTCAAATAATGTACTTTTCAAACACAGTATTTTTATAAAACATACACCTGTATTACCTAGTCAAAGTAGTGACTACATATATAAATCAGATCATACTCTCTTGTACCTATAAGCCAAAAGCAGTAAAAGAACATCTATTATCAGCTGCCCTCTATTTCTTTGTCAGTGGATAAGGGCATATGAAGTTCAGTGTGATATACTTCTTATGCAGCTTTAGAGCAATGAAGAAGCTTTAACTTTACCATGTGTTTGTTGCCCTTTTGATTTCCCAGCTGCTAAACTTGATAGCAAACTATCTTCCTGGCTCTATTCTGGTTGCTGTCTCCAGTTTGCCTCTATAGCACATCTCAAACTCTCTGCTCAGAAGAGCTGGAGTGTAACAGTAGAGGTTTTTATATCAAATCTGCATTTTTTTCAGTAGGTATTCAAAATATTTCTGTTGCTTTAAACATAAGGGTAGACATCTGGCTACAGGTGAAGGCCTAAATGGAGGAGGATCGAAGCTCACAAAAATGAGAAAAAATGAATACTGTAAACCCCACTATTACCCTCTAACCAGTTTTAAAGTGCTGGCAAAAAGTGAGTAAACCCAGTTTTTTTCCTCTAAAGAAGGGACATTGAGGATTTTCCTGTTCTCTAGTTTGTTTTGTCGGGGGTGGGGGGTGGTTTGTTGTTATTTTGGGGGGGAGGAGAGAGGGTGGAGAGGGACAAGCCATAGCTAGCCAGAAACGATACTTTCAGACACAACTTCCAGTGTTGAATGCACGAGTTTTGAGCTGTACCATGTCAGGCTTCTCTTATTTTACTGTAAACCTTCCCCCTCAAGGCACACATTTCTACCTGCTGCAGTCAATCTCTTAAATCACTTCAGTTTATTGAAAGTACTAGTGTATTCTTTAGAGAGTGAATCCTGCTGGACTACATGAGTTTATAGAAAGGGACATTCCTTCCCCATCACAAGGGAGGGAACAATTGCTCTTCCTTCTTCCCCTTACTCAGAAACTAGTCTTACACCTCTAGAAGCACTTGAAGGCAGCAGCATATTTTTTTTTTTTTTCATTTTCTATACAGTAACTGACAGAATCAACACACTAAGAGAAATGTTTGATACCATTAGGAGACATACAGTCAGATTTTCCTTTCCTGTGTTAGGAGTACATAACACAGAGAAAAAATTTGAATTCTTTTCATTAGTTTGTCATTCTGCATTGCACATGTCATAATGGCCTGTGTAAATACAGAAAGAAAAAGCAGTTTTATAAATAATAATTCCATTATTTATGCAGTGTTAGTACACACACTAGTCAATGGTTACACCACTGAGGGCGTGGTCTTTCTTCAAGCTTCTTTCTGCATGTTATTTATCATTGTATAATCTCAAATTTGTGTTAGAAGTATCGGTATTAGAAAAATCAGTGAAGTATCTGGAGGTAGAGCACAAGGGGGAAGAAAGAAGAAAAAGCCTTAGCTTATTTAGCAAAGAGTAGGGTAAACTGCCAAGTAGAAAATATTATACAGAGTTATTTGATAGCTAATGGAAGTACAGCATAAATGAGCACACTTAATTAATTTGAAGTAATTTCACCTGAGCCTGTGTCCTCACCACATTGTTTGCTTTTCTTTCTCTCTCACATATTGTTGTTTTGGTTTTTTCCCTCAGCACCTTGCAGGGCCAAGCTTATTTGTAGGTGAAATTAACCCCATTACAGCCTGGCTAAGATGAATACTATGATGAAAAAGATAATAAGATCAAAACACAACAGAGGGATGGGAGAAAATGTTTGCAAACACTAATAAAAGTCCATCACAACTGGTTGCAGCTATTGCATCTAATTAATTTTCTCTGGCAGCCAGTCTGAGCTGGTCTTTCAACAACAAAACAGCACTAAAGACAGCAGAAAATAAGTTATGAGGCAGAAGGTCAAGTTGCCCAAGACTCACTGGAAAAAACAAGATCCACAGAGAATCCTGGACAAAAAACTGTGTTGCTAGGAATGGTATATGCAGAAGCTGCTGTTAACCTCTCCATTATGTCAAAATGGTAAAATGTCCAGATATCACAAAACTTTGGGTTTGCTTTCCTTGCACCCTTACTCTCTTTCCTCAGAAGACCACACACACATTCACAAACATTTTACAGAGGAAAAGCAAACAAGCAACATAAGGTACAGTTTCCAATGATCAAATTCTAAAGCCTTCCAATGCCCTCAAATTAAATATGCATAGTAAAATAGCATAATCATTGATTAAACTGGAAAGACAAATGAAATAAATAACAGCCATTAACGGTCCAGGTTATACTACGGAAAGCCATTCGGCACACAGATCTAGTATTTATGCATGAAAATCCAATTGCCACAATAGGCAATAACCATTCCTAAGCACCTATTATAGCCCATCATTTAAATGGTTACACATAATGACACAGCCATTATGGTCTACAGGGCTCTGGATCAGTGAATTAAAATTTCTAGGGGTAGAACAGACTTTGAGCAAATAGGCTCCGAGGAGCTGTTGCAATAAAGTATGTCAAGACCTATCTTAGTAAATCCCAATTAGACATGAACGCTTTAACGCAAATTGAAATGCTACATTGTGGAAGAAATTATTTACCTACAGTATGACACTCAGTGTTAATAGTCAATATTTCTGAATATGTACCTTTCTGATGCCACTGTCCTTTACAGTTCCAAGTAAGAGAATGTTTCAGACATCACTTGCAGGGTGGTTCTGAAAAGGGTGGGTTTCCCTTTTCAGAGTCATAAGATCATTGAGGTTGGAAAAGACTTTTAATGTCAATGAGTCCAACCACTTACATATAAGCACTCTAGTAAGCATGTGATATTGAGAAGTTCAGGTATTCTTTACATTAATACAATTTTGATATAAAATTATACCTTTAAAGAGGTAAAAAATACGACATAAATCTTGGAATAGATCAGCTAAGCGAAAGAAAAAGTTGCTAACGCAAAATAAAGAGTAGTGGAAATAATATGTCTGATATTTGTAGGAGAGTGGCCATCTTAAGAAAGAGCAAGAAAAGCACTTGGACTCAGTGGGACAATAGGCATATCCACAGTAAATGACCAATAACACTGAGCCAATGTGCAAAGTCCAGTTCTTTTCTTCAGTTACTGCATCTAAGTAATTAAGAGTAATAAATAATGTCCTTCTCTGTGCAGCAGTGATCTTGCACAATTCCTTTCTACTTCAGCCACATCAACCAGGCAGACATATCAAGCTATCGATACTTTTTTACACACACATATATGCACTTATGTGCATATCTCTACATATATACTTGCACAAACACACACATACATGTATTTAAACACATTTACCCCTCCCTTTGTAGAGCAAAGTCCTATCAAGCAGGGCATATACACGGAATGGAAGTAAGATCAGGGGCACTACTAGCTCTTTTAAACTCTTTCTGTGATTTCTATGTTTGTGCCTTACTGTCAGCACAGAACAAACCCATTTATGGAAAATTGTGTATTATGGATACAGCACATGACATCTTGGACCTCCTGCAACCTTTCTTAAGGTAAAAGAACAACAACAAAAAAACCACCCTTTTGGTATATTATATATTTTATATATATATTTTATATTTTATATATATTATATATATTATATATTTGGTATATATATATTTTTCCATAGAAACATAGAATTGTTTCAGTTGGAAAAGACCTTTAAAGATCATCAAGACCAATTACTATCTAAGTCTACCAAAGCTGGTGCCAAATTGTGTCCTTGAGCACCACACCTATGCATCTGTTAAATACCTCCAGGGGTGGTGATTCAACCACCTGCCTGGGGAGCCTGTTCCAGTTGCCCTTTTAATTTCTGAAGCTCTGGTTTAGCTTCAATAGCTGCTGCAAGGTAGTGCCCAATTTGTGAATGGCTAATGTGGTTAGAATCTAGGGGGGAAAAAGTTCAGTGCCAAAATGTGAACTCTGAGAGTGTCTAGTTCTCTACCTTGTGCTAGCCAGTGAATTGTTAGTGATGCTTCAGTTAATATGTGTGTTCTTGCCAGCTCTGTGCAGTTGTTCCTTGACAGCATACTTTTCTTTCAACAAAGTCTCTAGGAAGAATTAAAGGCTATTCAAAGTAAAATATGCTTGCATTTTCAAACCTTTTGAACAGTTGTAGCAGCATCTGATTTTGAGAAGCTTGTTCTAAAATGTTTGAAAGGGGCCTAACCATCACCCATGGAAACCACCTGCAACCCAACGTTTCTGCTAGATTTTTTTGCAGAAGCCTAAATGTCCGAGCTCTCCAGCCCAATTATTCCTTCAATACTCATGGCTTTTTAAGACCTTCCCCCGACAACAAGATCTTACACCTATGTCAAGGGCACATGAGGTTTTGCTGATGGTCTATAGCTCCCCAGAAGCTCAACCACCTGATATTCCTTTCAGTATATTTCTCTGTGGATGGCTAAGACTACAATTTGGATCAACACTATAAAATCCCTCTACACCCCTTGGCTAGCCCCTAGCACCTTTCTGTAGCCAGCAATTCTTAAGAGATGCAATTTGCAGCACACAATTCTGTGCCAGAGCCAAGCAAAGCTCCAATTCCTATTTCATGTAAACAGTGAATCAGATCACTTGAATAGGGCAACATTTCATCAATGTCACTACAAGAGCAGAATCAGTCCAACACTGCATCAGTTAGATGATTATTAATTATGGTGGGGCTGCCAGAAGCCTATGTTTCTTTTCAAACAAATTACCTTTCTAACATCAGCTAAGCTCACTTTGTTTTTTCTCCAGCCTTGTCTCTTTGTTTTCATGGAAGAAAAATAGAAGTGGGTTAAGTTCTCCACATACAGTTCAGCGATTGTCTATTGTGAGGACAGCCAAAACCTGTGGTGGATGGATGTGTACAGCCCAATTTGCTGTGCTCCTCCTTTCAGCAAGCAGGCAAGGCAAGGAATGGAACAATTTTGCTTATCTATTTCTTGCTGCTAGGTTGCAGCAATGAGTGGAAAGGCAGCAGCATCTCTCACCCTGTGCAGGCATTTTTCAGTTGCATGCCCTGAAATTGAAATTTTGAGGTGTTTATAAATAAATAAAAACCTGCTGGTATTTAATACAGTGTGATATTTGCATAATTACTTTTCAAGGTAATGAGTGTAACAGAAGCCAAAACAGATAAGTTGAATATCTTTGGAGCAGTCTGTGCTAGAAAATAAACCCAGAACTCTTGCAAGTATCAAATTGCAGAGCAGTTTAGAACCAGTGTCATTTATTTAGAAAGCAATAAGCATCTATTTGTGCTGGGCAATGGGCCAAGGTGAACAAATGAAAGACATATATGTAATTGAATATTAGATGAGCCATCATTCCATTTCATCACCATTTGTCTTATGGAATATCTGTAACCAACCCTGCTGAACAAAGCATTACAAAACAAAGGTGGCTGTCGAACTACCTCCTCCAAAGTCAAGCAAACCACTGGGCTGAAGCAAATGATGACAATTTGAAAGAAAGTATTCTGAGATGGTGGCTAGTTACTTTGTTAAGGGATGAAATCAAGACCAACATGAGTCTAACATACAGAGATCTAATCAGTGGCATCTCTGCCATCTGGGTAGATCATTAATTAGTCAACAGGTAGGAGATAGGTCTGAAATTCAAATAGCCAACCTGTATTGACACGAAGTGGTTAACCAACCCACTTGGCATAAATCCAACTATTAAGCCAATGTATTGCGATATTATATCAACCACTTGCTGTATAAACCATCAGGAAATAGTTAGTATTGCTATTACTTAAGGGTCTGTGGTGTCTTCAGGAGTATGTTCAAGACAGAGGCAGTGGTCTTTTGGGGGCCTAAATGTTTAAGGGACAATTCTGGATGAGAATATTCCCAATGTCTTTTAACATAGCTACTGTTCGTGCTGCGATGAGACTTGCACTACACCCCTGTGCGATGTGTACAAATGACCTGATAGCTGAACTGAACTTGGAAATACACAACTACAGACAATATTACTCTAAGTCACAGCATTTTAAGTGAATAAAGCAGATCAATAAATACATAAACAAATATAATCACAGCCTGTTAAAAGTTTTCCCTTTTGACTGTATAGCTGAGATTTAGTGCTGCTGAGAAATACATTGTACAGACTACAAAGCTTTGCAATCATAAGGAGAAAGAATAATGAGAAAAGAACTAATAATCTCAATACTTTGAACTAAGTAGCTTTTCTATCTCATATAGAATAGAACAAACAAACCAGGTTGGAAGAGACCTTCAAGATCATCATGTCCAACCTATCATCCAACACCACCTAATCAACTAAACCATGGAACCAAGCATCCTGTCAAGCCTCGCCCTGAACACCCCCAGCGACGGCGACCCCACCACCTCCTCAGGCAGCCCATTCCAGTGGGCAATCACTCTCTCTGTGTAAAACTTCCTCCTAACCTCCAGCCTAAACTTCCCCTGGTGCAGCCTAAGACTGTGTCCTCTTGTTCTGGTGCTGGTTGCCTGGGAGAAGAGACCAACCTCTGCCTCACTACAACCTCCCTTCAGGTAGTTGTAGAGAGTAATAAGGTCACCCCTGAGTCTCCTCTTCTCCAGGCTAAGCAACCCCAGCTCCCTCAGTCTCTCCTCATAGGGCTTATGCTTCAAGCCCCTCACCAACCTTGTTGCCCTTCTCTGGACACGCTCCAGCAAGTCAACCTCCTTCCTAAACTGAGGGGCCCAGAACTGGACACAGTACTCGAGGTGTGGCCTAACCAGTGCAGTGTGCAGGGGCACAATGACCTCCCTGCTCCTGCTGGCCACACTGTTCCTGATGCAGGCCAGGATGCCATTGGCCCTCCTGGCTGCCTGGGCACACTGCAGGCTCATGTTCAGCCTACCATCAACCAGCACCCCCAGGTCCCTCTCTGCCTGACTGCTCTCCAGCCACTCTGACCCCAGCCTGTAGCTCTGCATGGGGTTGCTGTGGCCAATGTGCAGAACCTGGCACTTGGATGTGTTAAATCTCATGCCATTGGACTCTGCCCATCTGCCCAGCCTGTCGAGGTCCCTCTGCAGAGCCTCTCTACCCTCCAGCAGATCAACTCCTGCCCCCAGCTTGGTGTCATCAGCAAATTTACTGATGATGGACTCAATGCCCTCATCCAGATCATCAATAAAGATGTTAAAGAGCATGTGGCCCAGCACTGATCCCTGGGGCACACCACTGGTGACTGGCTGCCAGCTGGATGTGGCACCATTCACCACCACTCTCTGGGCTCGGCCCTCCAGCCAGTTCCTAACCCAATCCAGTGTGCTCCCATCCAAGCCATGGGCTGACAGCTTGGCCAGGAGTTTGCTGTGGGGGATGGTGTCAAAGGCCTTGATGAGATCCAGGTAGACTACATCCACAGCCTGCCCCACATCCACCAGGCGGGTCACCTGATCATAGAAGGAGATCAGTTTGGTCAGGCAGGACCTGCCCTCCCTTCCTAAACCCATACTGGCTGGGCCTGATCCCTTGGCCATCCTCTAAGTGCTGTGTGATTGCACTTAGGATGACCTGTTCCATAATCTTGCCTGGCACTGAGGTCAGGCTGACAGGCCTGTAATTCCCTGGCTCATCCAACCTGCCCTGCTTGTGGATGGGCACCACGTTGGCCAGCTTCCAGTCCTCTGGGACCTCTCCTGTGAGCCAGGACTGCTGAAAAATGATGGAGAGCGGCTTGGCCAGCTCATCTGCCAGCTCTCTCAGCACCCTAGGATGGATCCCATCTGGTCCCATGGACTTGTGGGGATCCAAGTGGCTAAGCAGATCACCAACTACCCCATTCTGGAACAGAGGAAGACTATGCTGCTCCCTGACTCCTTCTGCCAGCTCTGCAGGCCAGCTGTCTGGAAGACATTCTGTCCTGCTCGAAAAAATTGAGGCAAAGAAGGTGTTAAGTAACTCTGCCTTCTCCTCATCCTTTGTTACAACATTCCCTTCCGTGTCCACCAGGGAGTGGAGGTGGTCCCTGCCCTTCCTCTTGCTATTAATGTATTTATAGAAGGACTTTTTGTTGTCCTTCACAGTAGAGGCCAGTCTGAGCTCCAAATGTGCTTTTGCCTCCCTAATTTTCTTCCTACAAGACCTAGCAACATCCTTAAACTTTTCATGGGTTGCCTCACATTTCTTCCAAAGGTGATACACCCTCTCTTTTCCCCTTAGTTCTTTTAGAAGTTCATCACCCATCCAGGCTGGCCGTCTGCCCTGGCGCCTCACCTTCTAGCGCATTGGCACAGCCTGATCCTGCGCCTTCAAGAGTTCCTCCTTGAAGTAGTCCCAGCTCTCCTGGACCCCTTTGTTTCTAAGGGCTGTCTCCCAAGGAACCTTCTGAATTATTTCCTTGAGCAACCTGAAGTCTGCCCTCCAGCAGTCCAGAGTGGAGATCTTCTTGCTGCCCCTCTTAGCTTGACCGAATACCGAGAATTCAATTCTCTCGTGGTCGCTGGCCCCTAAACAGCCTCCGACCACCACATCCCCACCAGCCCTTCCCTGTTGGTGAAGAGGAGGTCAAGCCTAGCCTTACCCCTGGTAGGCTCACTCAGCACCTGGGATAAGAAGCTGTCCTCCATGCACTCCAAGAGCCTCCTGGACTGTCTCCTCTCTGCTGTGTTGAGTTCCCAGCAGATGTCAGGCAGGTTGAAGTCACCCGTGAGAACAAGGTCCGGAGATCTTGAGACAGCCTTAAGCTGCCTAAAGAATGGTTCATCAACTTCTTCTTCCTGGTTGGGTGGCCTATAACAAACTCCAACCAGGATGTCAGCCCTGTTAGCCTTCCCTCTAATTCTCACCCACAGGCACTCAACCTGATGATCCCTGATCTCCAGCTCAAGGGCATCTAGTGCCTCCCTGATGTACAAAGCCACCCCTCCACCCCTTCTTCCTTGCCTGTCTCTTCTGAAAAGTCTGTAGCCATCAATTGCAGTGCTCCAGTCATGTGAGTCGTCCCACCATGTCTCTGTGATGGCAACTACATCATAACTATCCTGCTGCAGCAAGGCTTCCAGCTCCTCTTGTTTGTTACCCAAGCTTCGTGCATTAGTGTACATGCACATGCACTTCAGCCGGGCTGCTGGTTTCACCTCTGGCTCAAGCTTATCACCCCCAGACTCCTGCCTGGGGGGACTGGTTTCAGCCCCTTCCCCCTTCAAATCTAGTTTAAAGCCCTATCTATGAGACCTGCCAATTGCCTTCCTAGAATCTTTTTCCCTTTGAGGGATAGGCCATTTTCATACACTCTGATCTTTCCCCTCCTCTGGGACAGATGTGCTCCATCTGTTGCCAGCTGACCTGGTGCAGTAGAAAGTTTTTCAATATCAAAAAACCCAAAATTCTTTTGACTACACCAACCTCTAAGCCACTTGTTGACTATGGCTGCTGTCCTGTTCCTTATGGTATTCCCTCCTGTAACTAAGGGTATAGATGAGAAAATTATTGTGCACCTGACCCCTCAATGAGATCCCCCAGAGCCCTAAAATAATTCTTGATAACTCTGGGAGTTCTGGTTGCAACATCATCATTCCCTAACTGCATAACTAGTAATGGGTAGTAGTCAGGGGGCTGCATCAAACTGGGCATCCTTCTGGTAACATCCTTGACCACAGCTCCCGGGAGGCAACAGACTTCCCTGTGTGTAGGGTCTGGCCGACATATGGGGCCTTCTGTTTCCCTCAGGAGAGAATCACCAATGACAATTACCCTCCTCTTTTTTTTAAGGGAGCAGGTCCTGATGCCAGGGGAAGGCTCTTTAACCTTAGGCTGCTCTGCCTTAGGCAGTTTAACCTTAGGCTGATTTGCCTTAGGCCGTTTGACCTTAGGCTGATTTGCCTTAGGCTGTATTGCCTCAGGGAAAACCCCAGATGGCGTGTCCTCCATCAGAATCACCTCACCCTCCACCTCCAATGCCCTGTACTTGTTTTCCAAGGGCAGTGGGGAAGGTGATGTGAGACAAGGAGTTTTAACTTTACATCTTTTGAGAGGAATTTGTGTCCATTCCCCTCTGCTTTTTGAATAACCAGCCTCTGCCTGGGGGGCCTGCAGAGCCTGGTTACTCAGGCCCGTCACCCTTCTACAATCTCTTACATCTCTAAGTCTAGCAACCTCGTCCTTCAGTCTGGCCACTAGGTTAAGTAAGTAGTCTATCTGTTCACATGTTATGCAGGAGTTGTCTCCACTACCCTGCATCTCAAGCACCAGGCTCCAGCACTGTCTGCAGCCAGATGCCTGGACACCTACCTCTTGCTTATGACACTTACCTACCTGCTTATATTCCCCTCAGTCTGAGTCGAGACTGATTTCTTAAAGGCATTATTGCGGTGAGTTACCACCATGGCCAGCCCTGCCCGCGGCACCTGCTGGACAAAGGTTTAGAAAAAGCGCAGCGGCGCGTGCGTCTGAGCACGAGGGCGGCTGAAATGGACCTGCCGCATGGTGCCGGCGGCTTTTAAAGTGCCGCGGCAACGCAGGGGACCGAGGCGATCCCGAGCACGTGGAGATTCAGCAGGAGCCGGTCTCAGTCGAGTGCCGAGCCAGCCGCGGGTCCTGCCGGATTCAAGAGGGGCAGTTAGTGGCTTATCCTCAAACCCACAACGTTTAGTCATCAAAAATGCTTCTTAAGTTAAAATAATTTTCTATTGAAAATAGAAGTCAAATATATAATAGAATACTGAGTTGATAGCAGCAAATAAAACAATTAAAAGAGTAATGGAACCACATGTCCATTAAGGTAACAGGTTTGGTTGCTTAGTCCTACCATAGAAAACAGAATCAGATGTGAGATGTAACAGGAATAAAATTCAGGCTTGGAAATCTCTTCACCTGGAAGTT
The DNA here is from genome assembly GCF_014839835.1 of Dryobates pubescens. Taxonomy (NCBI): domain Eukaryota; kingdom Metazoa; phylum Chordata; class Aves; order Piciformes; family Picidae; genus Dryobates; species Dryobates pubescens. The sequence goes on along the minus strand of NC_071624.1, from coordinate 2,214,533 downwards.
AACAGTAAACTGTTGATGCTTAAAGACTTAAATGAAATTAAATGAAATTATGGGTGATTAGAGAGGAATAATTTACACAGAAAAATTAAACATGAGCTTGTTTTGTTGTGCTTTGAAGATCTTAAAGTTTCACTAACATTATCAGAAATGTTAATGTAAGTAAGAGAACAAAATACTCAGGATCCAGCGAAGTGACAGCAAAGGAAAAATAAAATAACAGCCTGCCTGAAAGGTGTAAACATCTGAGAGGAAGAGGAATAAATTACCAGGTAGGATCATGTCACAACAGTGCTCAGAAATGACAGCTTTGACCTAAGCTGTTGGTGTTATACAAAATATAATTCCACAGTGAATGTTACATATTTAAAGGTTTTTCAGGGACAAAACTGATTCCAGTGTATAAAACAGAATTCAAGAGAGTCCACAGGACAGAAATCAGCAGTCTTATCCAGTAACGTATATTTCAGCTCAAGGAGAAGAGTTGACCAGAGCAGCTCAACAAGACCAAACTATCACAGCCATATAGCCTGCCTAGAGCTCAAACAGAATCATAGAATAGTCTGGGCCAGAAGGGACCTCTGAAGGTCATCTAGTCTGACCTCCCTGCAGTCAGAGGAAATAGTTCATAAAATGTGACTAGTTTACTTTCTCAGCAGCACAGAATTTTTGTTTCAATCATTTCATTATCTTGTTAGATTCAAAGGACTTTAAAAAATTCTTAAGAATATTTGCTTCCCTCCCCTGCACTTCTTTTGCTGTACATATGTTAAACAACACTTCAGAGAGAAACCTCAATTGTCAAGAGCTCTTGCAGCCATGCATCAGTCTTTTTAATGGAGTTCACTAGGGTGTTTTCCCCCTCTTCAATAGCAACTATGACAGACTCTATAAATTCTGGGATTTTGGTCCACAAACAAAAATCTCCTGGATGTGCTCTCGCATTTATAAAGTTGTGAGTTAGTTTGCATTGCTTATTTTTAGCAGATTGTGGCAGGAAACAAATCATAGTTAAGCTAAGATCAAGTCATTACTCCTGTAACTCAAATGCAGTAAGATTATTCAACAAGACTCATAAGCTGAAGGGAATTAGGGTTCAAATTTTAAAAGGACAGCCCTCAAAGCTTGCACTCTCCAAAATATTTAGACATACTAATGACTTCCCTGTGATATTTTTTTCCCCAGCAGAAATGACATTGTATTTGCTGGCTATTTCCACCTTTGAAATGTTCACCTTTTCACCAGAAATCCTACATAGAAAGTATTATTTTTGTCGTTTAAATGTTGCTGAATATATATCTAATTTACACAGACAGCTCTGAATAGGCTAACTCCTGTTCTCCCAGCACTGCTTATCTGAAGGTTATAAATCAAAATGGGGGCTGTAAGAAAGCCTAACCATCCAGAAATCAATTTTTCAAAGCACTTTTTGAACCTCATAAGACAATACAAACCAATGATGCAGAACTGGATGCTCCAAGAACTCCTCTTAAGCTAAAGAAACAGTGACTTTTAGTCATGAATTCTAAGCACTCTGGACCCAATCTACAAGAGGTATGCTGGATGAACTGTCTCATGTCACAGCTCACAAAGAGATCTATGTAAAAGTAGTAAGGTCAGATAAATGTTCTGCCTAGTGTGCTATCAACTAGCTTTGGCAGCAGCAAACAGAGGACTATAAGAATGGTGATATTCTTCAAGCCTTCTTAAGGTAAGGTTAAAGGGCTCTACCAGCCACACAGAGCCTTGTGGTGTCCCACAGCTGAAAAATAATTTCATCTTTGAATTTATACACTCACATTTTGAGACCCTAACTGCTTTTTATCTCTATGGCAAGGTGTTTCACCCTCTTCAGTGGCAAAACTCTTTCTACCAGATACAGCATCCAATATTGCCTAACTTCTCTAGAAATGTCTACAAAAAAAAAGGGGGGGGGAATATAACTCACATGGTACTAAAACAATGTAACTGCAAAAGGGCTTTCTAACAGAACTGCCAACAGAAGCAGGTGAACCTTTTGTTGAAAAGTTATAAGGGACAATATTTGGAAACATGACAGAACAAAGGTACTATTCAATATAAGAGTTAAGCCTTTCCGTTACTTGCCTTGGTTGATGTTCAGTTGCACATGCTTGTATGGTCTTTTAAACTGTTAGCATTTGCCCAGCTTTCTTTTGGGCATTTATTCCTTCCCAATTTTACCAAATTTATTCATAAATCTATTTGTAGACAAGGAAATGCCTTAGATAATTTGTTTCAAAACTCTGCAATACAAGTTATCTCCACCCCCTAAACTTCAAATATTTCATTTTAGTGAATGATATTTATCATCCTTATTATCAGTGATGAATGATAAAGTAGAAATTTGCCTAGAGGGTATATATTGTGGGTCTGTGTCTGGGAGTCCAGCAGAAGTTCTGCATTTGCTGCAGCTCTGTGAACTGCCTCCCCCTGAAAGGTCCACTGTAGTAAGTGGTTAGAAGCAGACTAGGCCATGGATGTCAAGCAGTTTGGTAAAAAATTCTGGCGATGTTCTCTTGTACAACTCTTTTCTCAAGAAACTTTTTCCTATTGAGTAATAAACTTCAAATGACCCCTTCTTCACTTCCTAGATCTTTTATAAAACTAGAAATCAATCATGACAAGCTTATCCAGCCAAACAAACATCCATTTGCCTAAGTTAGTTAAACACATTGGAAGCTGTTAAAACACAATGAAGAAAAAAAAGAACTCTCATCTGGGTTTATTTTTAATCACAACAGACCAACTATTCAACACACCCCAGGAATCTTCAGGGGCTACAGAAAGCTCCAGATTAGATAACTGTATATGTCTCAGAAATCCACCAGGAATTTTACCCAGCTACAGAAGCATTTTGTTTTATGTTTCCACATGGAGTTTCTTTAGCCGGTCAATCAGAGAGAGAAAATTCTGCTCACAGTTTTCTCACACTCAGCCTCTTCAAAACCATTTTCCTCAAAGTGGAAAAAATGAGTTACTTCTGTGTGAGGAAGTGAGATTGAGAGAGTGATTTAAAAACTCTGAGGTAATGTATATCCAAAGGCTGGGATGTTTGCCCTCTTTCAAACTCAAATCGCTTCCTCCTCCCTACTGGCAAATGTATTTACCAAGCAGGGACATCTGTGATATTTAATGCTGCAGTTAATAATGGTCTTTTGAGGACTGCATCATAGAGCTCATGCGTCCCAAGCTCCAGAGGTTTTTAGGTCCTGCCAAACAGACATACAGGGCAGCACTTTTCCAAGGCTGATAAGAGGAGGTTTGTTATGTATTAGTTGTGTGTAGCTAGGATAGAGGTGTATTTATTCTCTTTGTCCTCAGAGACACAGTTACTACAACACTGAGAGCAGGCTAATAAACCAGCTCACTCAGCTGGGTTTTCTGAACTTGCTAATGCAATAATTCAACACATTATCACGGGAAATGGCAGAATTCAGTTATGTCAGAACTCCCTCAAGTCTCTTGGAACCTGTTAGAGAACATACATATCAAATACTCAAATAATGAACTCAAAGTGTGGGGTCATCTACTGGGCCAATGGAAAGTTTTCTCCCCCCTGGGTGGTGGTGGTGGGGAAACAGGCAAGGGGAAACTTCTGCTGCTATAGTACATATTATGTTAATTACTTCAGTGTGCTGTAACCTCTGCAATGCTACAGGATAGGGTAATGACCCTTCTTTCTTTCAGACATGCTATAAAGTCTCACAATTCAGGATTTCAGAGTTGCAGAAGGGAGGAACTATTGCTAGATTTTTTTAGTGCAGACAATTATAGAGGAATAAGAGGGTTTCTGCATCCTCCTTATCAGTATCTGCACAAAGACCAGAGCTGACCTGAGCCTTCAGAATTTGGAAAAGTAACCTTACCTCTGCAGGTCCATGCAACTTGTATACTCAAAGTTCACTCAGATCTACCTGTATGTCATTTTAATAAACCAGGGGACATAAAATAATTTATGCATGGGATAGTCACATTTCCATTATTTTAGTCTCCTTCCCTGCTTAGATGGAAATGCAGCTGGAAAGCTGAGAACATTCTGCAAGTTCTGATATTTCAGCGAAAAGAATTTTCAGGGTAGACTTTGAGCAACCTTAACCACAACTCACCTGATCAATAGCCTTGCAACTAAAGCTTTGCACTATGGGGTGGATGGAGCTATAGAAAAAACATCTAACATTCATTTCATTGCCCAATTAAAACCAGTTTCTAGCTGGTTCTATCATTAGTCCAATTTCAAATGCAAACCTTGGTGATCAACAAATTTATATTTCAAGGCCTGTCTTCTCAAGTGCTGCCAGGCTGAGATTAGTCAGCACACCGCTGATTGGAGGAACTGAAAGTGCCACAGATTTGGAGAAGGAATGAATGACAATTTCACGGTAATTGAAGACCAGTTATACATATCTAGGAAATAATCTCTACATGTTTAATGTTTTGTTAAAAAAAAAAAGACAATGGACATAAATCCCCTTCATGCTGATGAAAATACAGAAATCTGACTAGTTTATATTCTATTGTGTAACCTGTGGGCAGGAATAAGGAGCCTGAAGAGGAGAGAACTCTATAAACTCCCCGCTCTGGGCTGAGTTCTGCTGGGCACAGGATACCCAAAAGCAGATGTTGCAATACTTGCACTTGCACTGTGAAAAGTGCTGCTTGATTTATTACAAATTCACTTATCCCAGGGGCTGTATGTGCTACCCAGGGCAGGTAGGAGTAAACAAACCCTATACATTGCCCTCTTTTCAAGAGTCAGGCATAACCTACTTTCTCTCATTACTTCATACATTTGAAGATAAATAACTTCAGCTAGAAAATCTCTCTGAGTGCACATTGCTTGGCTCAGTTTCATTGGCTGGCCAGGCTTGCTAAAGAATATGTTTTAATAGGCTACCATCTGCAACCTTCCCATAATAGTTTCTTTCCCAGGATGTGTGATAAGTGACAACTTTGTTAAATTCATATAGAAGTAAGCTGCATGCAACAGTATTTCAGAATGACACCTGCTAGAATTCAAATGATAATGTTCCTTTCCAGAAGGCAAATGACCATAAAGTCAAGGAGGAAAGTAATTCTGAGAATTATCATGTATTATGATGCATTTCAACCTATGTTTAAGTCCTTAAATTACAACCAAATTAATTTTGTAGGATCAGGGGAAATCAGAGGGAGGAGATGCAGGAAAAGAAAAACCCACAATATTTCCGTACACTTGGAACTTCTCTAATGAATCCTGCTCAGTGCTTCAAGGGACTAAGAGCTCAGTGCATGAAAAAAGAGTGGGATTCTCCATTAATCCTTTGAATCATATAGTGGCTTGGGTTGGAAGGGACTTTTAAAGATCTTCTAACTCCAACATCCTTGTAGTAAACTGGGAAATATGTAAATAGAGCAGCTTGCTCAATGCTCCATTCAGCCCACACTTGAACACTTCAAGTGTTGGCACCCACAACTTCTCTGGGCAAGCTGTCCGGTGGTTTACCACTCCCGTTGTAAAGAATTTCTTCTTTGGTATTTTCAGCATCATTGTTATTTGTTCAGTAACCCAGTTTTCAAAAGTCACAGGATTTGACAATTGTCCCTAAAAGAGCTCCTGAACACTGCATTAATATGTAACCTGTTGTTTTGCTATCCTGTGAATTAGAGAAGTGGAATGGGGAAATTCAGTATTCTTCACAGCCATTCAGGATACATCTAGGAAATTAAATATAGTATAGAACTATAGAATGGCTTGAGTTGGAAGGGAGCCTTGAAGATCATCTAGTTCCAAACCCTCTGTCACAGGCAGGGACACCTCATGCTAGACCAGCCTGGTCTTAAAAGCTTTAAGGAATGAGGCACCCACAACTTCTCTGGACAACTTGTTCCAGTGTCTCAGCACCTTCACAGTAAAGAGCTTCTTCCTAACGTTTAATTTAAATCTACCCTGCTGTAGTTTAAAACCATTGCTCCCTGTCCATTCACCACAGGCCCCTCCTGCTTTCCTGTAGGCCCCATTCAGATACTGGAAGGCCATTATAAGGTCTCCTCAGAGCCTTCTGTTATACAGGCTGCCTCAGCCTGTCCTTGCAGGGGAGATGCTCCAACCCTCTGACCATCTTTGTGGACCCCTCCTTACCAAAAGCAGCAGGATGTCAGCTCACTGCGCTATACTGGACGGAATTCAGGCTTAATTAAAATATCATTCCTTGAATATGTGCAGAGGCTTCTTATCACCAATAAATCAAAATGATTTCAAGATTGTTGCACCCTAGACAGCCTCCTACCATCACATTTCCTACATCTGTATTTGCGAACAGCAGGTAAAGCAGGGCCTTACCCCGGTAGGCTCACATAACAGCTGTGTCAAGAAGCTCTCCTACATACGCTCTAAGAACTTTCTGGACTGCTTCCTCTCCGCTGTGTTAAGTTCCCAGCAGGTGTCTGGCAGGTTAAAGTCACACACAAGACAAGAGCTGGAGATCTTGAGACGACCTCCAGCTGCTTGTAGAATAATTTATCTACCTCTTCATACTGGTTGGATGGTCTATAACAGACTCCAACCAGGATGTCAATTTTGTTATCCTTCCCTCTGATTTTAACCCATAGGCACTCAATCCCTTCATCCCTAACCTCAAGTTCTGTGACATCAAGAAATTCCCTAATATACAGGACCACCCCACCTACTCTTCTCCCTCACCTGTATCATTAAAGAGCTTGTAACCATCCAGTGCAGTGCTCCAGTCATGTGAATCAACCCACCACATTTCTGTAACGGCAACTACATCATAGTTTTCCTGGTGAACCAAGACTTCCAGTTCCTCTTGTTTGTTACCCATACTGCATGGATTGGTGCACATGCGCTTTAGCTGGGCTGCTGATTTCACCACTGACTCTAGTTTACCTCCCTCTGTCTCCTCTCTGGAGAGACTGTTTTCATCACCCTCCCTCTTCAAACCTAGTTGAAAGTCCTTTCAATGAGCCCTGCCAATTCTTGTGCCAGAGTCCTTTTGCCCTTCCTAGATAGATTCACCCTGTCTAGGTCCATCAAGTCAGGTGCAGTAAAAGTTGCCCCTTGATTAATGAAGCCAAAATTCTGCTACTGGCACCATCCCTTGAGCCATTTGTTGATGGCATGGGTTCTCCTGTTCCTTTCAGTGTACACCCCTGCCACTGAGAGAACTGAGCAGAACACCATTTGAGCTCCTGCTCCATCAATCAATTGTCTGAGAGCCTTGAATTCCTGTTTGATTGTCCCAGTGCCCTTCTTATCAAGCTCTTCACTGCCAGCTTGGATTACCATCAATGGGTAACAGAGGGCTGGATTAGCTTTGGTAGTCTCCTCATGATGTCCCGTACAAGTTAGGCAGGAGACCTCCCTGTGGGATGGGTCAGGATGACATATAGGTCCCTTTGTTCCCCTCAGGAGAGAGTCACCAGTAACAATTACCCTCCTTTTTCTCCTTATGGTACTAGTTTTGATGCAAAGCAGGGACTGATTTGCTTTAGGCATCCCCTCTTCTGTCTTCTCATTCATATTGCCCTTAACTTGTGCAAGGGTGGGCATTTATGTATGTGTGATGGAGGAGAGGGAGGTATAGATACGTGAAAAGAGATCCAAGAAAAGATGATATGGCTATAAGAGAGAAAGGCTCTGGGGGCAGGAGTGAGGGGGATGGGGGGAGTGTTGTTTTGTTTTGTTTTTAAAACTCTTCTAAAATGTTGGTACTAAATAATCAAATTAAGACATCTCACATAGCAGGTTTTGCATGGATGGAAACACCAACCTTAGAAAACTCAAAACTTAAAGACGTCTACCTGAAAAGAAGCAAAGATCTTCAACTCAGTGCACAGGCAGCAATGACTGACAGAACATAATCTCAACCACTTTTTGAGACTGAACAGAGCTTGAGGCCACACTTCCCACTTTGCAGTAAATGGACTTGGACTAAGGGAGTTACACTTTGCTGTCTTTTGATCCTGAAATGATAGAGCCAGTTTTTTGTTGTTGTTTTTCCCCTCAAGCTAAAAGTCACAATTTCATTTTATATATATAAAAGTATTTAAGTGTTAAGGGCTTTCATACAAGTTCTGATGTTTTCACTTCAGAATCAGAGCTAAAAGTCCCATCCCAATTAGAATTTGTCTGTCCATTAAGCATTTCACAAGGCCACATTATTGCTAGTATCCAGGAGTTATTCCATGTTTTCAGTACTTACGATAAAGTGCAAATGTGACTTGCAAATCCATTACACTCTAGGCTTCTTACTAAATAATGATGTTAGAGGCATTAATTTAGCAACTTCAAATCCTATTTCATAACAACTCATTCTTTGAAATTATACCTAAGTTTCTGCTATGCTTTTCCTTTCCAGCTTGTAGAAAACAGCTTCCCTTAGAGCTTTACAAATTATTACCTTAATAGCTCTATTTCCTTCCTTCACAGATACTAATTAATTTTTCCCTGGCTTGCAAGCATGGTGATTTCTTTGCAGAAACATCAACAGGTCAATAATGAAGCACAGCGAATCCACTGTGCCAGGTACTGTGGATGAATAACATGATGAAAACAGTTTTTCAGAAGGGAAAAAGAAAGGTCAATATAGCACTTCACACTGACATTCATTTCCTCATCCCATTTAACTACACAGATCTCAAAGTGCACTAAGGAGATAAAATAGGATTTATATTGTGACACTTGGAGTTAAAGTCACAGTCTATACTAAGCCAAAAGGGACTCTCAATCTAAATTAAAGATCTGGCATGAAAGTAAACAAACAGTATAAAACAAAATAAAAACTGCAGCAGGCCAGAATCATGCTTGACCAAATAAACAAGCTGCCCTGGGAAAACATCTAGATTTTAATATGAACTGAATAGCACAAGTTGGACAAAACTTTTTGTCCTGGAAGCTCTTCCCTAACATACACACTGCAGATGAAACTAAATCGAATGGGAGTATTTATCTGCTTGAAGGCAGGAAGGCAATGCAGACAGATCTGGACAAGCTAGACCATTAGGATGAGGCCAGTGGGATGAGATTTAACAAGACCAAATGCTAGGTTCTGCATATTGGTCACAACAACCCCAGGCAACATTACAGGCCTGGGGAAGAGTGGCTGAAAAGCAGCCTGGTAGAAAAGGAACTGGGGGTGCTGGTGGACAGCTGGCTGAACATGAGCCAGCCACATTCCCAGGTGGCCAAGAAGGCAAGTGGAATCCTGGCCCATATCAAGAACAGTATTATCCAATAGAAGTAGAGAAGTGATGGTACTCAGCCCTGTATTCAGCCCTAGGGAGGCCACCTTGAGCACTGTGTTCATTTCTATGTGCCACAGTATAGGAAAGACATAGAGATCCTGAAATATATCCCAAGAGCAGCAATGAGGCTGGGAAGGGGTTTGGAGGGCATGTTGTACAAGGAGTGGCTGAGGGAGCTGAGGTTGTTTAGTCTGCAGAAGAGAAGGCTAAGGGGAAATATTGTTGCTTTCTACAGCTACCTGAAAGGAGATGGGAGTGAGGCTGATGTTGGTCTCTTCTCCCAAGAAACTAGCAATAGGGTGCAGGGAAATGGGCTTAAGTTGTGCCAGGGGAAGTTTAGATTTGATATTAGGAAAAATGTCTTTACTGAAAGAGTGGTGAGGCATTGGAAGAGGTTGCCCAGGGAGGTGGTGGAGTCACCATCCCTGGAGGTGTTCAAGAAGCATGCAGATATGGTGCTTCAGAATATGGATTAGTGATCATGGTAGTTGGGTTATGGTTGGACTTGATGATCTTAAAGTTTTCCAACATTCTATGATTCTGTGATTTGACATCAGCATAAGCATAAGCTGAGTTCCCCCTGTGAACTTTGTATAAATATGGCAGACCTGACACTTAGTTCAAGAATACCATAACATTGAGTTTAAATTTTCTACTCAAAATCAGTCAGAAGTGATTTGAAAACTGACATAATTAATACAACTTGACTAGCCTTAATGTTTAATGGGAAAAAGATGTTTTGTCAGTGATGCAAATCTGAAGAGATTTTGTGTCCAAGAACTCAGAACTGAGGTGTCAAATTACTCTTAGGCACAAATTATTCCAGCCAAATGGGAATCAAACTCACAACCTTTTAAGCAGTAGTCAGACACTTTGAATGGCTGGCAGAAGCATCCACCTCTTTGGCATTTGCTTGTGGTTAATGTAGATCTTTCCTGCTCTCTCAGTGTGGCCAGCAGGAGCAGGGAGGTCATTGTGCCCCTGTACACTGCACTGGTTAGGCCACACCTCGAGTACTGTGTCCAGTTCAGGGCCCCTCAGTTTAGGAAGGATGTTGACTTGCTGGAACGAGTCCAGAGAAGAGCAACAAAGTTGGTGAGGGGTTTGGAACACAAGCCCTACGAGGAGAGGCTGAGGGAGCTGGGGTTGCTTAGCCTGGAGAAGAGGAGACTCAGGGGAGACCTTATTGCTCTCTACCACTACCTGAAGGGAGGTTGTAGACAGACGGATGTTGGTCTCTTCTTCCAGGCAGCCAGTACCAGAACAAGAGGACACAGTCTCAGGCTGCGCCAGGGGAGGTTCAGGCTAGATGTTAGGAAGAAGTTCTATACAGAGAGAGTGATTGCCCATTGGAATGGGCTGCCTGGGGAGGTGGTGGAGTCACCATCACTGGAGGTTTTCAGGAGAAGACTTGATGGGGTGCTTGGTGCCGTGGGTTAGTTGTTTGGGTGGTGTTGGATTGGTTGATGGGTTGGACGCGATGCTCTTGAAGGTCTCTTCCAACCTGGTTCATTCTATGTATTCTATGTATGTATTCATTATGTTTCTTCTTGAGAAAAAAGTCCTATGCTTCCCCCCCCACCCCACCCCCGCAATTATTTTAAAAGGACAAACTAAAAATCTTATTGAGAATTTTTAATGCTGCTGTTTAGTAATGAAGTGCAAGGCTCACAGTTCCAATGGCTGAATCTTTTCACATTTCAAGCCATTTCATCCTATACAAATAGCACGGCTTTTGTAAGTGCAAATGGAAAAAAAGAAAGTTCTTAAGCTAACACTCAGATACAATTAAATCCATGTCCACTAGCTCTCCTTAAATAGGCATAAAAATCTCAGCTTAGCTTTTAAAATGAGTTAATCTACTAACTGATGATGTTATAGATTAGTCTTACAGAGAAAACCAGTGTCTTATTGCCAAACAAGTTTCCTGGAAGGTTAAGAGCTCATACACACACTCAGCTCCTCTTTAGACAGCATAGTACAATTTAATGAAGGGCTTGTACAGTTCATGCTAGTCAATAGGTATCCAACTAGTTTCAGCTCTGCTTGCTGCTCAATACTGTGCACTTCACTGAGCAGTACTCAGCAGCAATTAAGGCTGAAGCAGCAGTCACTGAGACAGATATTTGAGCTGCTATGAAATCAATTGTCAGATGACACTGATGCAGTGAAAGAAAAGCACAGGGAGATATGAGGAAAGCTATAGCAGAGCAGTCAGCAGGGCAAAGGCAACAGAACTTGCATGTCTAAGGTAAATCACACAAAAGTACCAGAACTCTGAATATCACTGACCGGATCAACAACTCACCCAGCTCACCTGCTGACTAGCTGGAGTTCCAATTTCCATTCTTCTTGCGACTAAGAGCTAATTATATCTCTTCACAGAAAAAATGACTGTTAATGCACAGCTATTCAATCACACATGGCATGTCCTGAGCCAAGTCTTGTCCCCTTGCGTGACACTTTCACAGCAAAGAGGCTGAGGGAAAGGTCTTCTGATGTTCTACAGGCAGTTTAAACTGTAGCCTCTAAATGGGTTTACAGTTTCATAAATTGATAGATTGCTAACACAAGTTGGCTGCACCACTCTGATATCGATAGCCATGTCAACAAAACAGATCCCTGAGGTCTTCCAACATCTGCAAAGGTCTCAGATCTACCAATATCTGATTGGTAAGAGTTAGTTATGTCAGTGGGCATCTGCCAAACAAGGACAAGGACACTGAACTTTAACAAAACACCCCTCCCCCTTTTAAAAACTGGCTTGGGGTTGGGGGAGGGGGGGAAATCACTTCTATAGAGTAATTATTCATTTCTGCAGGACCTTCCACAGAACTGGCTTTCAAAACTAATTTTAGAGCCTATACACATGGTTCTATTACAAATGAAGTGAATTTAGTATTTACATAGAGATAAATAGTTACTTATATAGAAAGGACAGCTCCAAGACTTCCGTGCACGGTAGATTTGCCACATAGCAAACACATACAGCACTGTAACATGCCACATAGCCATACTCTTCTCCCTCTTTATTCTGTTTTGATATGGACTTGGACATCTCAACTAATACTGTAGCCTTGCCTTTAGAAGCAGTACCACCTGCAAGTTTCCTCTGTTTACTTTACATATTACATTTTCTATGACAGTGGATTGTCTGCTATAACAGCCAGCATGGTAGAACTTTTTCAATTATTTTTGTAAATAGCAGATACAAAAGGAACTATTTCCACTAGATTTTATTTTTAAATACAGAACTCTCCCTTTGATGGGGGCACCCAAATCGTACTTTAATTAACATATGACAATGTGAATATACATTTTGCATACACTGAAGCAGTCTCCTTATTGTTATTTCTATTTTATCCATCTCAGAGTTTATGTAGGTTATAAATAATTCCAAATTCCTGAAAATAAAATACAAAGGTAACAAAAAACCTATTCCCAAATGTTCTCAGAGCCCAAGTATATCTTCTTTCAGAGCATTCTATTCAGTGTGCAAATAAATTAGATTGCACAAACCCCTTTGCAGTTTCTAATCTGATCTCTCTTTATTAGCCCTCTTGGTTATGCCTCATCTCAGAAGCAAAAATAGGGTTCCAGATAATTAAAGCGAAAGCCAAGAATACTTCAGTGACAATGCAAGAATGACAAATTTTGACTGCCCCAACGAAGTATCATAAGACATTAGATGGCATGATACTTCAATCCAACACCTGTAATTCTCTTCAGAAATCAGATACTCAAAACTAGTCATGGATAGAACTGTAACATAATTTAGGGAACAAACAACACTTAATCATATCATGTGTTTGAACTATGTGCTTAAGAAGCAATCTTCCATGAAAATGAGAATAAAAAAGAATTATACAAAATGGTAGCTGCATTAACTATAAACCAAGTATTGGAAGAGGGTCATAGCATTGAATGAAAATCAATATATTCACCACAAAACCAAACCAAACACCAAAAAACAACCAGAAACCAAAAAAGTCCCTTGGTACTCCCTTGCATTATGATACGAAGTAACTTGAAACTTACGTTTAAGTAAGCTACTCTGTGTACTATAAACTCATATGTTTAAGAAACTCTAATTTTAGATAAATGCAACAATTTATGAGAGCCTGACGTGCAAAAGTAATTAATGTGTCATTGCAGTTCAAACTACATATATGGTTGTTCTGAGATGGTTTACAGTAATCCAGTAAGACTAAAGAAAAACAGTTGTAAGTCACTCGTCCATGAAAGACATGCTTTTGATAAGATAATAAGCTTGATGAGCTCTCAATATTTTCTTAAATATTGAGTTTATAAAAAGACATCAAAATATCTCAGAAGACAATACTATTCTGGCTTTACAGGGGAAAAGAAAAAAAAAAAGAGAAATAAAATGCTCAGGGGAAAATATTTCTTCAAATTTTAACATTCTCAGAACTGGGGTATAACTGCTTTAATGCCAGATAAAATTCTAGAAAATAGGAAACAAATCAGACATGTTTTAGTGGCAAGAAAGATAATCACATACTCTAAACCACCTAAGCCTAATAGGAGCTAATGATGCCCGCAGCTGTCTTATCTGACCAGCACTGTAACACAGTTTGTGAAGCGTGTTTCAAACTTACTGATCAGTTTTTATTTATAAGATTTCAGTGGGATCCCTCAGTAGTTAACCACCTCCAGCATTTAATTACGTATCCTACTGATAGGAAACTTGATAAGGTTTTAATGCTTGCTGCAAAATCCTGAGATATTTTTCATCTAGGAGGATAAAAGCTATCTTCTTTCTCCAGAATGATATACTAACAGAATCATAGAATTGTTAGGGTTGGAAGGAACCCCAAGGATCATCTAGTTCCAACCCCCCTGCCTTGGGCAGGGAAACCTCACACTAAAATTGTCACAAAAGGCATGCCTGGCTTTGATGCTTAAATCACACCATCCTTTATGTACCATGTACTAGATTAAACTCAAAGCCTAATCACAGTAGTGATCATAAAGTTCAAACTAGCTAAAAAATTTCCACTGTCTCCTCCTTACATCTCCCAAGGTAGCTGCTTTTTTTGGGTAAAATGAACCTCTGAAAGGATGGGGTAAAGCATAATAGAGTCATCCAATCAGTTATTGCAGACAACCACATCATATAAGTCTGAGCATAATAAAATCCATCCTAACACCAAATGTGCTCATGTCCTCTCTACTCGTGTGGATGGCTGCTCCAGAACCTCATTCCATTCATAGTTCTTCTTAATTTCCACCATAAATTTATTCAGGGGCACTGTGCACTCATTTTTTGTTATACCAGCATCATTCATCATCTTAAATAGCTCTTCTACCTCCATAGTGTTTATCTCTGAGGTTTTTATAGAAAACAACAAAATCTTTTCTCTACCTGTTGTTTGTGGGGTTTTTTGGCTTGGCAAATGGCAAATTTCAACATGAAGATATTGATGATACCTGTGATGCTCTTTGCTACACTTCTGTTAGAAGGGAAGAGAAAGCAAACTCTTTTCAACAGCTGCCTGAAACTATAGGACTCTTCTAAAATCATTCCCTCTGAGAACAAACTTGACTCCTCTAAGGACAGAAAGAAAAATACATTTCCTTACCACATACTGTAAGGGCATATGTGCACACACAAAACCTGTAGTGCACCCTTTAAGAACAAGACTTTACCTGGCTGGCTTTGATGTTTTCAAGCCAGGGCAGCAATGATCACATCTGCTTTTGCTCTGAGCTAATCTCTGTTTTCAGAAGGTACCACACAATCACAGGGAAAATAATTAGGATGGATATTGCCACTAGTCGTTCAGATCATGTAATCATGCTTTTCTGCTTTGAGCTAAGAAGGATTTATCATAATTTCCTTGACAAACTAAATGTAATACATAGTTTTTCTCATTTTAAGAAGCAGTCAGTTTCTTCCAAGTATTTATCCTTGTTTGAAATGTTCCTATTAATACTGAATCTACAGATGAATCAACTTATATTGGATGGGGATAAAACATGATTCAAAACTGAAGCTACTGTCATTTTGAATCTTTAGAGAAATATTTTATTCTGAAATATTAAGACTTTCAGCATTCCATTCCTGCAGTCATTTTCTAAATTGGCAGGTCATATTTTCATTTCACTGCAGCCTAAACAAAAAATGGTTTTGTGTTTTTACAAATGTGGGGTTTAAAAAATAATTTCTAATAGATTAAATCTGGAAACAAAGTTAATTAAATCTTGACTCCAGATGGCTCCTTTCTGTACTGGAGAAATTACTCCAATCTTTCTGAAGCTTTATGTTGCTGGGTAACTATTACAGACATGTAAGAGTATTTAAAATTAATTCTGTTTATATGTGAAAATTAGTATTTGTATATACCCCTGTTGCTTTCCCTGTCAATCCAGTCATGCCATTTTTATTTCCAAATACATCTTCCACATGAAAAGCAAATACAGCTGAGTTTGTTACTCAGCCCATAGTCCCATGGCATGTCATGTGCCCTGCTCACTGGAATGATTACCTTGTCTTCATGTTAAGCATTCCATCAGTTCTGGCTTCCAGTATATATACCATGTTTGCAACTAATGTTCTCTTTCTCAATAACTAGCAATGTTTTCTTGGGGCTGTGATGCTTCTGGCCTTGCTATGTACCAGAAAAATATCCGGTGCTTCTTATTCCGTGAACAAAGGACATCCTACTGCTTTTGCTGATCGGTCTCCCTGAAATAAAAGACATTGCCTAGCTGGCCAGTTCTTACTACACCATTTGCCACAGCATTCTGCAGCCCTTACAACAGCAGTTGTCAGCCCCCATCTTCCCCACAATGGCCCCAGGCACTGCTGCTCCTTTGCTGGTTGTGGAGCTGTTGTGGACACTCTGCTGAATTCACACCTGTGAGCAGCACACATTTTTATTTAGTTTTCCCCAATCAATCACAACTGTTCAGTGGCAGAAAGATTTAGTCCTAAAATAGACATGAAAACTATTTGGCAAGCTCCAAAGTTTGGCTTATGGGTATAAAACTGAAAAAGAAAAAGGGCTGTCTTATAGAATATAAGGAATATCATTCTCATTTCATGTGAGAACAGGGCTCATTTGCTGCCTTCTTCAGCTAGACCTCAGGCAGGAATCCCCTTGGTATCAACCCAATACCTGAAAGGAGCTGCAGGATTCTTCTGACCTGAATTATGCCTAGTAATTTTAATTTTTTTTATAACACTTTATAAAAATAATTTCTTCTGCCCATTCTTCTTCAGATTTTCAGGAGAAACATGAACTATACAAGACTTAGGAGTAATTTTTTTAATTTTTTTTTTTTTAATCTTGTTCATCCTGACACCAAACAGCCCTTAGTTAATAGCAGTTACTCCTATAGTTTCTTACACTGGACATCTCTCTCATAGTATTTCTCAAACAGCATAGCAGAGCAGCCATTCACTTTTCCTATGGAGTGCCTGTCATGGCATGCCATAGCAAAACCCCCAATATAAATTTGGAAGAGAGAAACCAAAGATTCAGCCTTGTCAATTCTGTCTAAATTAATTCCACATTTAGCCTTCTGTCAGGAGAAATTGACAGCTGTGTTACTGCCTAGCAGTTTAGAAAGAAAACTTCATAGAAACATTCATGGGAGTTCTTTTTGGGAAAGAGTTTTCAGAGGATCAAGTCACAATCTAAGCTCGAAGCTGAACAAAAGGGTTTGCATGGAATTGCAACCAAAAGAACTGCTTTGGGGGCAATATTGAGATCCAGTGTCTCTGTTTACCATACTGACTGAAAGACACTACTGTAAAATCAAGGACAGATAAAGCAAGCGATTATATCTATATCCCATTTCCCTTTTTTATTCCACATAAAATTACACAAAACCCTTACATACTCCTAGAATATAATTGTGAGATGCACAAAACCCTCAAGTATTTCCTTAATTATACATCCATATATATATTCAAATGGGAAAGGACTATAGAAGTCATGTGTGGAATTTATGCTAGAATTCATGTAGATCCTTACATTTAAAATTGTTATCTCTCATAATATTTATTTTGTACATTTTTATGTTTGTTATATTTTTTTCCAACAGTGACCAAAGATGTGTTAGGACTATTACAGGCTTAATAAAAATTGAGGTAGGAATAATATTTAGATTATTTAGATTTAGAAATGGTATTAAACTTCATACAAGCTAGCACAAAAGAGGACACTTAGGTGAAAGACAAACATGTCACAACTTACTGGACCTGACTGGAAGGCTGTAGAAATATTTATCTTATAAATACACTTCTGTGAAAATATTTATCTTATAAACAAGATTTCAACCAGTGTGTTACATACTAAGATTCCTTTAAAGACAACTTCATTCAATGCCACTAGTCACCAGAACAGTTGTTGCTGGCTTGACCAATTTTTGCTCCTGCTTTTACTAGTTCACATAAATTTTTTTTTTGTTTTCCCTTATGCTTATTTTTGGTCTGTTTAGTTACATATGACATGCATTTAATTTAGAACTTATAATTAGAAAAAGTGTTGTTGCAGTTACTTCAAAGTGAAGAACCATCAGAAACGTTATCTGAGGATTTAAAAAGATTAATTAGTACAGTTAAGACATCCCAAAAAAACACATCATATCATACCAATATAATTCCAGAGGCCATTCAAAGACTTACTTGCAGTAATCTCAAAGGCTACAGAAACACCCCACTAATATAAAATAGTTGCCTTTCCAGAATGTTCTCTTTTCCCCACTCAGCATTATGATGTTCACATGAAAGTTTTCATAATGTATTTTGCAACTGTAGATATCATCTTTTAATTAATTCACCAACAATTGATACTATCTTTGAATGGTAATGGACTGCTCTAGCTCTCTTTAATAAACTGCATTTATCTTAATTAAGGGGTGAAACTCCAGATAAGAAAAGTGATTTTGGGTATCAGACAATTGCTTATGAAGTATTTATGAATTAAGAGGAATGCTTCATGTAAACAGTGCATGAAGAATGGTGCTATGCACCAACATCTGCTTGCATCACATTTTGCTGTATTTGGCTGACTCAGTAATAACCTAATTTCAATTTGGGGACTGTTTTGATAATAGTTTCATGCATTATTTAGGCCTGACCTAAGTTTTGCCTCAGATACATAAAGCATGTTACACAAAGGAAATGAGAGCAGTTTTGAAAATAATCTTGCACTGCTGTATTGATGAAGTGATCTAACTTCCTAATTGATGCAGTAGCATTAATGCAATGATAACTGCATTCGGTGTAGGTCTCATGCCACAAAACAAACAGTTCATCACACCAAAAAATGATGAGGCCGCAGTCTGGACAATCGATTGATCCATGCAATACACATCTCATACTCTACAAATATCACTAATATCATATTCCAGTGGAAAACTCACTACTTGAGCTGTCATTCTTTAACCCCTTCTTTCACTGTTTATACATAAAAATACTTAGAGGTTTAGTCATGCTGAATGACTTGCCTGACGCTTCCCAACTATCATTGAGAAACAAAAGCTGAGCAGGCCCATGAATGCCCAGGCAGCTGCACCTGGGTCTCTCATTTGAAATACCAGCTGAAAAGTCAGACATCTTTACACTATTTTTTTTTTTGGATTTCAGATTATGTTTTTGCAATATTTGCTGTCAAAGAAAGTAGATAAAGTAACAAATGAGCAAACCAAAAAATCCCACACCAACAAAAGAACCCCTTGTCTCCTGACCACTGAAATGGTAGCAAAAGAAAACCAAAAAACACCCCCAGACCACCACAAACACTAAAGGCAGCTACACCATAGCCTTCTGTAGCTTGCTTTACTATGTCTCCGTTGATTAAGTACTAAGACAAAGTTCAGCATTCCAGTGCTCTTTCCCCTCACTCAGAAGTTGCTCTATGCTTGTGCAGTTGTAAAATGAAAGTTATAAACAGATAACTGTTACATCGATTGTATAATACTTTTATCTTCCTTTCTTACTGGCAAGTAGTCTGACCATAACCATGAATCCAGGCATTTGTTCTGAAATATTTCAGGATGTTAGGTAATTCAAGAAAAAGAAGAAAGAGAGGGAGCATGTCAAACGTGATTGTAGAGACCTATAAGACACAACATGAGTTTCACAAAGAATAATTAACCATTGTCTGTGATACTGCATATACCTGTTCTATACACCCAGTACCTCTGAGGTATTCTTTGCACGGGTTTATTTCTATTGTCAGCATCTCAAAGCTTCCATTCCTTTTTAAACATTAAGATCAATGGAATAGGACTTATAAACACCAGCTGAGAACTGGATCCAAGAGCTTTTCAAATGGCTATTTTTCTTCAAAAAATAAACAACGTATCATGAAACTATTTTTTATAGAGCCTTGCTGATTCTCAAAGCGCTGACGTGCTGCTTTGCTGCAGATAAGGAACTATTATTTTGTCTTTTAAAATGTGGTCTAAATCCACTAATGCCAGTCAGTAATAATAGATGCTCTCAAAGTAGGCTTCTGCTTGCAGAAACCGGGGTTTTGAAGGTAAAAGTACACTATATAAATGATACATAGAATACATAGAATACATAGAATAAACCAGGTTGGATGAGACCTTCAAGATCATCGCGTCCAACCCATCAACCAATCCAACACCACCCAAACAACTAACCCACGGCATGTGTCTCTCTACACAATTCCTATTAATACATCAGACACTCATATGCTCTATTCCAATTTAAGACCATGTTCCTGTCCAGATTTACCTGTTCTAGGTCTTTTTGTCCCTTTTTGTCACACTGCCTGTGACCTTTGCCACACAACCCTAGATACCTTTGCTTCTCCTCCCTCTTAGTACTATTGCTCGCCTCTGTTGTAAGTCTCCCGTATCTTTAGATGAAAAACACAAAGACCTAAATATCAATTACTGTCGGTATGCAGAAGCTCCAGCTCTAAGTTTAGAATTTAAGAGATGGAAGAACTTGCAGGATAAGGCATTTTTCATTATTGCAGTCTTTGCTTGAACATACATAACAAATGTGCTTGACAACCCAAGCATGAAATTGCTACAGGCGAAGGGCATAAACAAATTGGCAAATCTGGTGCCTTAGGGAAGTAACCAAGATGAAGTTGCCTATCTGAAACTGCTGCTCTGTTACTGTCTAAATATACACTTTCTTCAAGTGCTGCAGGGTGTAAACTGGAAGTTGTAACTTGCTGAGGCGACGCTGACTGAATGCTTTGAGTAAGACTTCATTTGTGTTGGCAGAGCAGAACATCAGTGCACTCCAATGACATTTATATTCAGCTGAAATTCTCTCAGCTTTTAGGAGATATTTGTGAGCCTTGTTATCACAGATCTGTATGGAGTATCCTGTCAAATTCTCTTTTGATATAACAGCAGCTATTAGTAAGGCCCAGCACACTGAACTATAAATTGTCTACTTCTGCACAGTCCACTATAGATACTTCATGGCCTTTTCCTGCCTTATTCATGGAAGAATAAATTAAGTCCTTCACATGCTTTTTAGTTTTTCTTACAAAGTAAATGTTGAGATTTGGATCAAGATTGATATACAAAGTAATGAGATAAAATCATACATTCAGATTGACATGTAAAATTTGTCCACTTGGTAAGAAGTATGATAAGGTAGTTTCAAGAGTTGGGACTAGGTCATAGACAAGTGACAGACTCCATCAACTCCTCTCACTTCCCTAAGGGAAAAGAAAAGGAATACAGGAGAGAGATTGGTGGATTTGAAAAGAAAACTATTCCAGCCTCATTGGAAATAACAATAAAATGGAACAGATACAAAGAGATAACAAACAATATGGAACCAAATCCCCTGATGGCAATAACTTCACCATAATCACTGATATTTGAGCAGGCACTAGGGAAATACAGACTGAACTCAATGGAAAACAGGAAACAGATCACAGAATCTTAGGAGTAGCAAAGGACCTTAAAAGATCATCTAGTCCAACACCCCTGTCAGAGCAGAATCACCTAGAATAATCACACAGGAATGCATCCAGGAGGGTTTTGAATAGACTCCACAACCCTCCTGGGCAGGCTGTTCCAGTGTTCCATAACCCTCACAGTGAAAAAATGTATCCTCATGTTTACACAGAGCTTCATATGCCTCAGCTTCCACCCATTGTCCTTTGTCCTGTCATTGGACATCACCGAGAAGAGCCTGACTACATCTTCTTGGCACTCACCCTTTATATATTTGTAAACATTAATGAGGTCACCCCTTAGTCTCCTCCAAGCTACAGACATTCAGCTCCCCTAGTCTCTTCTCATAAGGGAGATGTTTCACTCAGTCATTTTTGTGGCTCTCTACTGGACTTTGTTTCAAGCAGTTGAGGTCCAGAGCTGGGCACAATATTCCAGACACAGCCTCACCAGGGCAGAGTAGAGGGGGAGGAGTACCTCTCTTGACCTACTAACACACTGTCCCTCTTGCTCAAGAGACCCTTCCCCTAGCAACACAGGACCCTGCGACAAGTGTGGACATCGCTGCCAGCATTAGAGGTGCCCTACCTCCAGCCAGGTGGAGGCCAGGGACAACAGAGTATACTGAGATGTGTATGTGAAATGGCCTGGCACTTCAGAAGCCCTGAAGTACCGAGCTCTGGTGGACACAGGGGCCCAGTGCACCCTGATACCATCGAGGTACAAAGGGGCTGAGCCCATAAGCATTCAGGGAGTCACAGGGGGCTCACAAGACCTGACTATACTGCAAGCTGAGATAAGCCTGACCGGGAATGAATGGGGAAAGCACGACATAGTGACTGGTCCAGATGCACCTTGCATTCTTGGCATTGACTTTGCATTCTTGGCATTGACTTTCTGCGGGAGGGATGCTTCAGGGACCCTAGGGGGCACAAGTGGGCATTTGGGGTGGCAGCTGTGGAGACTGCAGGCAAAGAACAGCTGTCCACCATGCCCGAGCTGTCGGATGACCCCTCCGTAGTGGGCAGCCATAAGGTGCAGGATTTGAAGTTACCTCCTGTACATCGCAGGCAATACAGGACCAACAGAAACTCTCTGCACCCCATGCACCAACTGATTCGACGACTGGAGAGCCAGAAGGTGATCAGCAAGGCTCACTCCCCCTTCAACAGCCTGATATGGCCAGTGTGGAAGGCAAATGGGGAATGGAGACTGACCGTGGACTACCGTGGCCTGAATGAAGTGACTCCTCCGATCAGCGCTGCCGTGCCGGACATGCTGGAGCTGCAGTACGAGCTGGAATCGAAGGCAGCCAAGTGGTATGCCACAATTGACATTGCTAATGCCTTTTTCTCCATTCCCATTGCAGAAGAATGCAGGCCACAGTTTGCTTTCACATGGAGGGGGGTACAGTATCAATGGAATCAGTTGCCTCAGGGCTGGGTCCATAGCTCAACCATCTGCCATGAGGTGATCCAGACTGCCTTAGAGAAAGGTGGAGCCCCATAGCACCTGCAATTCATTGATGACATCATTGTATGGTGTGAGACAGCAGAGGAAGTCTACCAGAAGGGTAAAAGGATAATCAATACCCTGCTGGAGGCTGGCTTTGCCATCAAGAGAAGTAAGGTAAAAGGGCCTGCAAGGGACATCCATTTCCTGGGTGTTCAATGGCAAGATGGCCATCTGGATACTTATGATTTCCTGGCTCCTGAATTCCTGAGGGACAATGCTCGGACACATACCTAAGGACTAAAAACTGTACAAAAGACTTGACCACTACTGTCTCAGAAGGAAGAAAACCGCAGGGGAAGAAAACCGCAATGGAGGGAAGAAAAACGCAGAGAGAAAAACACTGAAGGAGGACCATGCCGCTGAGAAGGAAGGAAGCAGACTGAACCCTCTCTCCGTGTCCTAAGTCCCGCTTGCTGCTACTCATGGAGCTGACCCACGCTGCCCAGAGGGACCTCATCTATTCTCCAGCCAAAGCCTCAGCACCCTTTCTCTACAGACCCAGGCTGCCCAGAGGGATCACATCGCATCTCCAGCCAAAGCCTCAGCACAAACCCAGCACCTCATGCAGCACCTTGCCTCCACAGACTCAAACTGTCTTGGGGTGGGTGAGGGGTGTGGTAATATAACTCCTTTCCTCTTCTCTCTCTTCTCTCTCTCCCTCTCTATCTTCTCCCTCTCCCCTTCTTATTTCCATTTTATTTATGTAATAAATAGTCTAGCTGTTGATATTTTAGCCTCGTTTGTGCCTATTAATTTCACAACACGGGAATATTCAAAAGAACTAGTCTCTTTCCCTCTCCGGACCAAGACACCCTCCCATCCATCCTTGTTCCTTGCCCCTTGTGAACCTTTCCTGTTATTGTTATATATATATATATATAGTTTAAAGAAAATTCTTCACCCCTCTACTTCCAAGCCGACTCCAGATTATTGTTTAGTGGATTTGCTCCTTACCCTTTTTTTTTCCCCTCTGTTTGGGGCGGAGAAGGGGGGAGCAGGGGAGAGATTCTCAGCCTTTCCCCCATCTGGGCTTTTAACTCCCAGCTAAGGCTCAAACCACTACACACACCTCTTCCAGTACACCCAAAATGGCATTGGCCTTATTGGCCACAAGAGCACATTGCTGGCTCATGGTCAACATTCCATCCACTGCTGGTAGTATTGGCAAGGTTTGTAGCTACTCTCAACGATCCACCATATCAAAAGTGACAGAAGGTGCATAGCCACTCATTTATAACAGATTTCTGAGACTCTGGAGTGCCCTGGTGTTCAGTCTCACAGGTCTCTGGTAAATTTGCAGCTTCAGACAGACTGCAGAGTTAGCATTACTGAAAAATTCACACAACTGAGGTGAGAGCAGAGAGTTCGTGTGAACTAACAATTAAAAAACATAAGAGGTGTATTTCCTGAGAAAGGCAGGAACTACTGTACAAAAGATTTCAGACAAGGTTAGGTCCAGATGAGAAAACAGGGACTAGCAAGCACTATTTAAACATGAAAAGAGAAGTCTATCAAAATGTGATGCAAAAGCACAGTTTTTGTAAGTAATAAACTGTTCAGTGGGAAGCTGGGCAGCAGCAATCTTTCAGTACTTGAGGATACATTAATTTGTGATCTGAGTTGTACAACCTCATCCTTTGCTGTAGTTTGATTCTTTTGGAACTTGCACAAAACACCCTCATTAATCCTTAGCAATGCAGTATTACATTTCCTAATTTGCTTGTTGTTCAGGCAGACTAATCATCATTTCCAACAGGTAGCAAAATCAGGATGTCTGCGAAACTGACATTCTGAAATTAAAGATTAAGTTTCTCAAAGATGTAGCTAAATGGTCATTGTGCCTCCAATTTTAAAAGTTGTCTTGTAGATAATGAAGTCACTTTCAAAACAGAAGATACTGAGAACATCCTAGCAAATTATGTCAACCACTGTTTGGAATTTGAGGGTGTTAAATTCTGCTCTTATCTATACTGCACAAAACCAGAAGAATTTCCTCTGCATATAGCAGCATTCTCTCTTGGTGAAACCACTGCAAGGGACGAGAGTGGCAAGTGACATAATCATTCACCGGGACTCTTAGATACCTAGAGGTTAGTGCACCCCAGCTGCCCATTGTACCTTAATGAGAACAGTCTGAACACTGTTACATGTCTTGAGCAAAATAATTTTGACAAAAAGTTGCAGTACACATTTTGTTACTTTCCTCTTTAACCAGTCTGACCTCCTATTGGAAAGGGATCTAAGGATGAAAAATAACAAAACAGAAGAAAACTCTGACATTACATTATACTGATTTCCACAAATACAATTCCTGATATCCCTGGGCTACTTCGTGTGACACATGCTGCCAGTGCCAGTCCTGAGGATTCTCTAATTGTAGATCCTTCAGCATTTTAGTTAAGTTTTAGTATTACTTCCACATTGGTTTCACTTATTCAGAAGTGAAGCCAGATTTTTTTTGTTTAGTCTCAGCTCACCTCAGTGTGATGCCAAAGCTCAGTGTCTGACTTCATTGAACTAGTCAACAATAAAGCTTGGCAAACCTAGCCCATTTCTGACACAGTAGTAGGTACTGTTACAATTCCTACTAGGAAAAAGAATTTGTCACTGAAGCATCAAATGTCATGACCTGATGAATCTTGGGAAAAGTAAAATCAGTTAATAAATTATTCTGCACCACGAAGTAACTGCTGCTTCACAGAATTGCAAGCAGAACTTAAACCATACGTACCTGGAGAGCAAGAGACAAAGAAGGTAAACATGAAACTATGGTAGAGAACAAATACATTAAAGGTATGTTGCCTTTACTTTATTTATTTTTTTTATTACTGTTACATCTGTTTTAGCAGTTAGCTGTTAAAGTCATGATGTAAGTCACCAGTTTCAGTAATCATCAAGTTATCTTCTTGTAGAGCTCCAAGTTTTGGAAAGCACTAAGTATCCCACCCACTGAAAAATAATCAGATTTCAAGATACCTTGCACTACCCATAAATTAAGGCAATAAAAATCCCTAGTGTCTTTGTGGAAGAAAACTGTTTTCAGCATGTATCTGTGGAAAATTTGAGAAAAGTCAAAAGCAGTAGCTGGTACTATCTCAGATCTCTGTGACTATTGTGTGTACAATTGTGTGTAATCTCAGTTCTCTTACTGGGTAAATAGAATAATCAAAGGTGTATTTAGCATTGTGAGTGGCAACCATATTAAGGCAGTTATGAAATCACTACAGTTCTATGGGAAAGTACTGACTGAAGAATATGTGAATTCTGACTAAATCCTTTTCAAATATCTTGAACTGTGAAAACTCTTATTTCTTCTTCATTGGGTTGCAATTGCAGAAATAAATCTGGGAATGGTGATTACAATTTTCTTCAAGTCTGACCTTTTCCCTTGTCCCTGGTACTCAGTGTGTTTGGGTGAATCATCTATTGGAAATGTGGTGTCCGTGTTATATTTATACTGCTAGAAACCTATACCCAGTCAGTTTAGATGTTTGGGGTTTTGGATGGAATATTAGAAATGAGAAAGACACTTACAAGATTAGAGATAGAGAAGGCAGCAGAATGTGATATATTGCATTTCATAAGGCAATGCCAAGATCAACCTGATCTAGCACAAAGTGGAAAGACTTGATTGAGCTTAGAGGTAGAATTCACTATAGGTATAGCAATGGATTAATTTCCTTAGCAGATTCTCTTTAACACATTTCCAAGTGTGCTGAAGCATTCCATATTTTTTTTTAATAGAGCAGGATCATAAGCTTTATTTCTCAGAAATACTTACTACCTTTAGAGATATTAAAGCATCAGTATAACATCTCAGCCACACAAGCAGATACGGGTGGCTTTCAAAGAAGGATGCCAGAAGTAAATTTTTTCACCATTTCCAAAGATTTAACAAGTCCCTGTTGCCACCAGCTGATGCTGTTCAACTTGTGCTTGAAGAATGCACATATTCTTGTATGCTTTCTTTTAAGTAATCTTGCTCACAGAATCAATACAAAACAAAAAAAACCACCCAAACAAAACCATCCAACCAACCAACCAAAAAGACAAAACAAAACACCCCACACACAAACAAAAAATAAGGGCAAGTCTTTAGGTCCCTTGTAGGAAAAATATTCTTTCAATTCCAAACTAAACATGAGTCCTGAACAGTTACTACATTTCTTTACTTGGCAGTGTCTGAGTGGACCAATTACCATGCCTTTCAACACACACCAAAAAGCAAATGCTAAATACATAAAGATTGCTCAGTAAAATATAAATAATAAACCATTTAAATCAACAGAAATTAAATGGCAACAAGATAGCATTAAGTACTGCACCTCGCTCATAACCCTTGAAACAATGCAGATTATTGACATTTCTGTAGCACTCAGGAACAAAGCTCTCTCGACATATCAGAGCAGAGCAGGAGCAACCCACATTTTTACTGTACAAGCAGAAGACTGGCAACAGGATTTACATGTTTAATCTTGCATAAACAGATTATGCCATTTTCCAGCAATCTTCAGTGGAATCATAGAATCTTTTCCAACCAGGTTGGAAAAGATCTCGAGATTATCAAGTCCAACCTATTACCTAATACCGAATATGTGAGTCACATGGGAACTGGCACATGGACACTCCTTGACATGATCAAGCAACTTATATTAGGCTATACATGTATTCAATTCAGGTCATACAACTATTGATCAACAGTTGAAATACTGACTGGCAAAACTAAAAATCACATTTAAAATGCTAGAAGGTTTGAATTCCTTCAGACAATGCCCAAATAAGTTCTTTATTACTTTAAATACTTCATCTGATGAAGCAGAAGGAAGATGACAAATACCAGTGTGGCCTCTTTGAAATTATTTCAGGAATCAATCCTAAGTAACTTGGAGAAGCTTTATGAAACAGCATAAGGTCTTCAGCTAATCCTTCCATTTATTTAAATTAGTGAAAATCTTCACTGGTGAGATCAGAAATTGAACAGAGGAAAATCCAGCTGAACTCTCTCCAACCTCTTACTGATCATTAAATAACATTTGAAAGTGTAAACAAATGCAGATTGTGAACACAAATATGTCTGTAGTACCCACAACCTTGGCCTACTTGTTTATGCTGTATTTTTTCCAAAATAACTTTTTTTTCATTGCTGAAATTGAGCCTTTCATTGTTCTTTTCCTATTGCAGAGTAGCATTATCAGTTTTGCAGACTTATTTGAAACAGGAACACATTCCAAACAGTCAGAAATTTAATAGTTTATCCACTCTGATAAGCAAGACTGTTCTGCTACACAATATTTGGAAAGAAAAGTGCTAATTTTGCTTTCAAAAATACAAAAACATCTCTTTTGCCTATGATTGTAATGAAAACATCTTTTGTAAGGAGCAATGCTCTTTTTCTGGCCAAATTCCATTTCTGTTGAAATGATTGATGATAATCCTGGGACAAACGTGCAAGTTGCTTCCAGCATTTCAAATCAACACTCACCCATATAGATAGCAGAATAATGTTAGTATTGGTTTGATATACTTGTCTTCACCCGTTCATTCAACATCACTATTCATGATTTATATCTTCAGCCTTTTCTTTGTTTTTATAACTAAAAAATTAAATTTTATTTATTTCCCATATTAATAAACTGACAGAGTATATTTTTAGTTACCCCAAAATGTCAGTATAATCTAATACTTGTCTGATGATTTTGACCCCAAGTGAAAGAAAAAAGCATGGAAAACACAGTACCAAATAGCTTCCACAAGTAGATGAAATATTTATATGATGAAAGAGAACCTTACCATTTTCTAAGAGACCTCTGAGACAGTCATACATCTTACACAATAGCTTGGCTTTGGGAGAAAGCAGCACATGCTTTTATCTTAAAAAAAAGCCAAACTGAAGAAACTAATATAGCTATTTGTAGATATAACAGGACCATATATACTAAAGGAAGCAAGTTCTATAAAGATACAAGGGGTCAAGAGGCTAGTGGTGGTGCTAACCCTGAAGAAACACTGTGACCATACTTTTTCTCAGTGCTATCCTCATCAGTTCTCACTGAGTTTTGGCTTACAGGAAGCCAACTGGTGCCAAAGGAAATTACAATTTCCTCTCCATCTCTTTGGTTGTTATTTGGTTGGTTGGGTTTATTCAGGATTTATTTTGTTTGGTCTTTATTTTGGGGTTTTTTTAGTAATCCTTTATTAGCTTTTTTCTCTGTTTTTCTTATGTTACTGATTTTTCTCTACAAAGTAATGGTGAATTATAGTACCTTCAGTCACAATAAGATGACAAACTAGGGGAAGATGCATAAGACATCACAAAGCTGAACCACAGCAGAACATGCAGCTTTTGAGTCAGCCCATGAAAAGCCCTCAAAATAAAGCACATTTCCTCCTTGACCTTTACCTGCTGCTGGGCTCTGACTTACAAGATTATGTTTTCCCATGTGGTGAACATTTGTTAAACCTTAGCCTCATTTATCATGAATGCTCACACAGACCTTTCACAGAAAAGAGCTAAATGCCAAAAATGAATCAGTCTTTTTAAACAGTCACCTGCATAGACATTACAATGACACCTGATATGGACCCCTACTGTTATTTGGCTTTAACAATGTTCCTCTTGCATCATCTTGTCATAAACAGGGTACCTGCCTCACAAGATACTGAAGATATCAGTTAAAAGAAGAGATTGGAAAAGTTGCTAAATACTGGAGACTAAAGTTAAGTTTCTTGCAGCTAATTTGTTACAGTGATATAAACTGGTGATGGGAAAAAAAGAAAAAAAAAACAGATGAATTTAGCATAGGGGGAAAAAAAATACCACCCAGCTGTTTCTCTATGCTAGTAGTTCCCAAAGTATAGTCCTTTTACATCTGGTTGCCCCAAAAGGGAAGCTTTTATCTTTTTTTTTTAAGTGCTCACTCCTATATATGAGAGGCAAAGTTGCAGTATTTTCCCAAAATCACCCTTCCAAATGGGATCAGAAATATGGAGATAAACCAAAATGGAGGCCACGTCTGCTATCCAGACTTTGAAGCACAACACCAAAAGCAAGCACAAGTAGGAAGCAATCCTGTTCTGTGAAATATTCATCTCAATAGAGAATGAGCCACTCAAAAAATGACATTTCAAGATTCTTTTTTCCTGAGCAAGAGGAGCCTACAAAACCTCCATTGCATAAGAGGATGTTTACAACATCCAGAGTTTAAAAGTTTCATGTCTGTTCAAATACTCTTGCTTGCTGTTAAGTATAACTAACTAAATCACAGCATCACTTCCTCTTTTCATGCTACCCTTATCACCTGCACTACTCATCAACTATGCCCGAGAGTCACAATAACAGTCAGGGAAACACTTAGAGAAAGCACAGGCTGTGGCCACTGGGAGTAGGTAGCAGCAGCCTCACTCCACAGATCTGCTCTTACTACACCACATTCATGCTAATGAATCATCCTTCTGACCTGTGGCACAGTAAAGAAAACACAAGCCTAATGACATCCTAATGCATGGCTACCCATCAGTACATCATAAACCAGATTGTCATAGGTGACGGTAGAATAGGCTTTTGCAGACTTCAAATGTGAACAGCACCAGGAAAAATTCAGGTGCATTGACTGGAGCATCTTTTCAAGCAAACATAGAGAGAAAACTGGGTTCTGTCACAAGAAGTTCCTCCTTTGGGCAGCTGCAGTAAGAATGGATAAATCCCTTCAGGAGGCATGTATTTCCCACCAGGATCTGGAAAAGGAATAAATGCTTAAAGCTAGGTGAAATACATTCACCTTTTGAAGAATCTAAAATCTTTGTCTTTGAAGCCTAACATGCTGTGTTGCTTAATCTGGCCTCTTCAGTCTCCCTTCTTTCTTTAATAACTTGTTTGTTTAAATGTATACACAAAGGCAATGGCCTTAATTAGGGGAGCTAAGAGCATGAAGCAGTATCCTGAAACAGTTCTCAAAGGGAAATGCAAAGCAGAATTGATCAGCAAATCAGTTATGTCAAACCATCTGCTGAGCTTTAAAAACAGCACACATAATAATACTCCCCTACTCTTTCACATAGCTCATACACCACTCATACAGCTCCCTTTACCCTCCTTTCTTTCATGCTTCTCACTGTGCTCATCATTTAAAAAAAAAAAAAATCTTCCTTTTTCTACTACCTTGGAGCTTTTGGTATGGCAAATCTTGTGTTATGTTGAATGCAGCCTTCAGTTTAGAGCCTAAATGTGTAATTTATGAAAGTGATCAGTCATACAACACTCTATTATATTACATACCTAAATTGGATTCTTTCCTATTACAACCTGCACTTCCTTGTATCTAAATTGCCTTCATGTTGACTTGCACTGATTTACTGGCATGTAATTTACACCATTTATGACACCACTAAATTTGGCTCAAGCAAAGTTCTTGCGAGTGGCAGCATGCTGTGCTGCAGACAGGTTTGCTGGGTTGGACCAGATGGTAAAATCTGTTTTGTAATTGTACTGGGGAGTGTGGTGTGGAAATGATGATGCAAGAAAACAAACGCAAAAATCCTCACCAGAGAGGAAGTCTAGGAACCAGGAACCACTAGCAACAAGGAGGCATAACTAGAATGCAGATTAGCCACATTTGTGGAGCCCTTTTAAATAAGATGATGCCATTTCCTGTAACAGAATCATAGAATGGTTTAGATTGGAAGAGACCTTTAAAGGTCATCTAGTCCAAGCTCCTTACAGTCAGCAGGGACACCTTCAACTAGAGCAGGTTGCTCAGAGCCTTGTCAACCTGACCTGGGATGTTTCAAAGGATGGGGCTTCCACCACTTCTCTGGGTAACTTGTGCCAGAGTTTCACTGCCTTCATTGCAAAAAAAAACCCCAAAATATTCTTCCATGTATTTAATTTAAATCTTCCCTCTTCATCACCATCCTTTGTCCTGTCAACAACTCATTAGAACTAAGCTTCATTTATTGTAACATAAGTTAAGCAAAGAATTAGTATTAGTTCACTGAGGTGCCATGAATAATGGCTATTAGCCAAATGCTACTTTTCAACAAACAATTGTGGGAAAGAAAGAAGCAGCATTAAAGACAACTCTGGCTTAGGTTTGCAAATGTCCGACAGTGTGGTTCTGATTTCTAATGGAGGACTTTGAGTAACCAGTAAAAGATTTAGAATGTGCTTATTCTGTCACTCAATGCATGCAAGTGACATAACTGATATCTGAAAATGTCAACTCTGGGAAAAAAAAAAAAAAGCAAAATGAAATTAAAAAAAAAAAACACAAACAAAACAAATTAGAAAATAAATTCCTTTCCCTTTTTCTAACTGAAGCAGCATAGGTATTCTTATCTACCTAAACAAAAGGATGACAGATCTTCTGTTCCAGAAGTTGAAATTCTTATTGTACACACAACAGCTGTAAGAGAGGTTTTAAATTTATAATTCTTGCAAATAATTTAAAAAAAAAATATGAACAGGCTGGTGTTTTCTTTCCTCTTATAAAGGTGTGGTTCTACCAACTAAAAGTTGGCTACTTCATCATACCACAAAGTAACCTATGTCTAGGGAAAATACCAATTTGGAATCCAATAAGTAGAGCCTCTGCTACCATTGGGTTCAAAGAGCTGCATATTACAGTTCAATGCCTGTTTTGTTGAATTGTTTTTTTTTCCTTCAAAAGAGCCTATACCACAAATGAAAAGTTTTTCTTTGATTTCTTAAGTGAAAGCAGGAACAATTTTGAATCAGATTCTGTTGAGAACTTGTAAGATACTAAATCTTGTCTTTCATGAGGTGAACCAACAAAGAAAAAACCATCTTCACTCCTTGCCCAGACAATAGTTGATGCGTATTGGGCAGATGCCACTGGATAACAACTCTCTGGAATGTGCACAGACAAGATCATCTCTACCCATCAGCTACCTTGGAAAGGGAGGATGGTGAAAAGGAAAATGGTTTCACCACCTGGACACATACCTAAAAATCGGTATAAAAGACCTGAGCAACACTGGCTCAGGAGAATGAAAAGACCTGGGCGATGCCCACTCTAAAGAAAAATGAAGAAAATACCAGGAGAGAAAAGGACAGACACATCACCATGTAGCCTGGAGGAAGGAGTCCAGGAGGAACCCTCTCTCCGGGTCCTAAGTTCCACCTGCTGCAACTCACAGAGCTGAAAATGCTGTTCAGAGAAGAACTTGGACTTTGGGATCTCTCACTCCCCTCCTCCAGCACAGCCAAGGAGGATGATATCTCCTCCATGCCAAAGTGGCAGTGCCCATCCTCCACAGACCCAAACTGTCTTAGGGGATGGGGTGTGGTAATATAATTCCTTTCTCCTTTCTCCCTCTTCTCTCTATTTTCTCTTTGTCTCTCTCTCCTTTCTTCTGCTCTGACCACTTTATTCTGTTAATAAATAGCCTTGCTGTTGATATTTTGGCCTCGTTTGTGCCTCTAATTTCATAACACGGGAATATTCAAAAGAACTCAGTCTCTTTCCCTCTCTGGACCGAGACAGAACTTGAGGTGAATTATCACTATCAGCATTAAACTCATTTTGTACCATTATGCAGTAAGCACTAAATGGTGTGTAAAAGTTTAAAAAAAAAAAAAAGGGGAAAAACCAAACCAAAACAAAACAGAAAGGAAGAGGAGTGCCTGCATGCTCAGATGAGAGAGCTCATAAACAGCTGACAGGTAAGGTGCTGATGTGTTGTGCTGGACAACACACCATAATATTCTTTTAAAACCTTTAAGGTTTAGAGGTCACAGTACAGCAAGAAACTCCTACATTAATCAGGGTTCCACATTCAAGATTTTGTATTTCCAACATTCTTCCTGCCTTGCCTTCTCTTTCAGCCCTGCATTTCTTTTTTCTCCTCTTTGAAGCATTTGTTGTGGGCAGTGTGTACTTGTTTACCTGAATGCACTAGGATAGAAAGGTCTTCCATCTGTGCATTCAAAAAGCTTTGTAGATAACAAGCAGACTCTATAAATAGCATGTCTTAAAGAAACCTCCAGGAAAGCTGGTTCTCTTTCCTTCTTTATACACAAAGACACTGCAGTGCTGTGCAAGAATTGAAGTGAGTTAAAATGGCTATGCATCACTGCCAGGATTCATGGCACATGCATGATCAGATAGAGATAAATTTACCAAACAAAGGAAGTCAGTGTCTCTCTTTCACCTATGCTGGCTTACTCAGGCTAAAAATGAAACAGATCACAAAATGTGTTTCCAAGACATTGGCTGTTTAAAACGTCACTTGGCAGAAACACTCACTCTGAAATTCCTCCCTGCAGTCATGTTGTTTAGGTAATGAAAAACACCTTGTGTGTCTTTCTTTAAGGTCCGTAAAATTCACATACAATAGATAAAAGCATGTTCATTTTTCATACTGTGCAGGTCAAATGATATGGACAAAGTTGTAAGCAAGTAGAGATTTCCAGTAATTCTGCATTTTAAGTAAACTTACAGGAGCACAAGGATAACAGAGCAGTGCCAGGTCCCAGCATCCTAGCCTAGCTCTCACTGTGTTTGGTGGAATTTGTTATTAAATATCTAAAATATTATATTGATTATATTTTCATTGAATTTACACCACTTCAATCATCTAAATCAGACAGGTTTTTTGTTGTGGTTTATTTTTTTGTGTGTGTGGACTACAAGGAATCTGGATCTGAGATTATCTTTTTTGTTAAATATATAAACAGTCTCACAACTTCATAGAATCACAGGATCTCAACATGGCAGGGGTTGAAAGGGATCTCTTGGGATTTTCTAATCCAATGCCCCTGCGGGAAAAAAAGGTCACTCAGAGCAGGTTGCCCATAATTGCATCCAGGTGGTTTTGGAATCTCTCTACAGAGACAGAGATTGCACAACCTCTCTGGACAGGCTGGTCTAGTGCTCCAGCACCCTCACAGGAAAGGGGTTTTTCTTTATGTTCAGATGGAATCTTCTGTGTTCCAGTTTGTGCCTGTTGCCCTGTGTCCTGCCTCTGGGCAGCATGAAAAGATTCTGGTTCTGGAGAGATTCTCCAGTCCCCTCAGCATCTTTAGAGACCTCCATTGGACTCCAGTAGTTCTTTGCTTCACTTGAACTGGAAAGCCCAGAACTGGAGCCAGTATTGGAGATGTTGCCTCATTAGGGCATAGTAGGTAGAAAAAGAGAACATCCCTTGACCTGCTGGTCACACTTTTCCACATTTACATCAGGATACTATCAGCCTTCTTAGCCACAAGAGTACACAGTTGGCTCATGGTACTTAAGGTTCTGGACACCATATAGTTAGATTAGAAGAAGGGAAGAGTAAGCATGCTTGCCTTTTTTTGGGGGGGTGGGGGGCTGGGGGGGTGTCTTTATATTAGTAGAGATGAATCTCAGCCTTTTTTCCCTGAGCATTTTGATCAGGCTGCACTGGTTTTTTTTCTTAGTACCTGGATAATATTATGGTGATTGGAGCTCTGGAAACCCAAAAGATCAAACACAGCACATTGACAGTTATAAAGCAAGCACACTACACTTGTCTAAATTATTAATCCATAAAAATATTAAAGACTTCCTGCACTTACTGCCAGAAAACCTGATAGGATGCTGAACTGATCAGAAAACACTACCATACTCAGACAACTTTTCTGAATGTGCAGCTGATAACTGTGCCTGTAGTGTAAAAAGCAGTCTTCAGAATGCAAAATGTCACCGTGGCTGGGTTGAGCAAAACTGACAGTCACTCTTCACAGCAAAAACCAATTATACCTAGACATTCAAATGACTGTTTTCAGAAACAGAGCGTACTTTGAGATTCTTACAGAAGTACACAGAGAGGACAGGAACACAGGGAAATACAACCTCCTTTTTTTTTTTTCTTTTTTTTTTTTTTTTACTTTTCCCTCCCCTTCCAGCAATGAAAGAAAATGTATTTAAAAATGTGGTTAATCAGTCACTAGATTTTGCCACCAATTCTGTAAGATAGATACTATATCCTGTGCAAAGTTTGGGGATGTATTCCATAATAGAAAATCACCAACTATTCTTTGTAAGTTGTAAGTGTGCCCAGGCAGCTAAGAGGGCCAATGGCATCCTGGCCTGCATCAGGAACAGTGTGGCCAGCAGGAGCAGGGAGGTCATTCTTCCCCTGTACACTGCACTGGTTAGGCCGCACCTCGAGTACTGTGTCCAGTTCTGGGCCCCTCAGTTTAGGAAGGAGGTTGACTTGCTGGAACGAGTCCAGAGAAGAGCAACAAAGTTGGTGAGGGGTTTGGAACACAAGCCCTACGAGGAGAGGCTGAGGGAGCTGGGGTTGCTTAGCCTGGAGAAGAGGAGACTCAGGGGTGACCTTATTGCTCTCTACAACTACCTGAAGGGAGGTTGTAGACAGGCGGATGTTAGTCTCTTCTCCCAGGAAGCCAGTACCAGAACAAGAGGTCACAGTCTCAGGCTGCGCCAGGGGAGGTTCAGGCTAGATGTTAGGGAAAAGTTCTATACAGAAAGAATGATTGCACATTGGAATGGGCTGCCTGGGGAGGTGGTGGAGTCGCCATCACTGGAGGTTTTCAGGAGGAGACTTGATGGGGTGCTTGGTGCCGTGGGCTAGTTGTTTGGGTGGTGTTTGATTGGTTGATGGGTTGGACGCGGTGATCTTGAAGGTCTCTTCCAACCTGGTTTATTCTATGTATGTATTCTATGTATGTATGTATGAAGTTATAAATACGTAATAACAAACCTTACTCTGGGGTCTCTGGAAAGAACATTGGTGCTACGTTGGCCTTTGAAATATCAGAAAACTCAAAATTCCAAATACTGATGTGTTACAGTTTTCAATTAAAGAATTAATCACTTTAAGACATTAACTTCTATGATCACTGTAAAGAAAAATCACTGTAAAATGTCATCCAAAAAGTAATATTTTCTGCATAAAGAGGCGACAGTATAATTTTTCTTTAGCACACTGCTTTGACCTTTTACCTGAATAGCAGCAATCTCAGGGGTTTAATTTTTTTATTTATTTTTTAATTATGACAGCTTACAGTAGAAGACAGGTGCTACCTACTGCTGACCTGATGTGCTGCATAAAGCTCAGAGCAAGCAGTTCAGGCAAGCAAGCTCACCTATGTTTTCAAAAAATGAGATGTCTCACAGTCTGTCTTTGTTACACATGCAAATCAGTGGAA
This sequence comes from Dryobates pubescens, assembly GCF_014839835.1. Lineage (NCBI taxonomy): Eukaryota > Metazoa > Chordata > Aves > Piciformes > Picidae > Dryobates > Dryobates pubescens. Next base: position 2,177,674 of record NC_071624.1, on the reverse strand, counting down.
GTAGGACTAATATCTGAGTGGTAAGAGACAAGAAACTCATGTCTAAATATACAGTCCATGCTGTTCAAATACTCTTGTCAAGGTTTAGGGATAGGCTGGCCACTAAACAAGTGACAGACAATCTACAAACTCATCTTTCCCAAAGGGAAGAGAAAGGGAATAAAGGAGTGAGACTGATGGGCTGGATAAGAAAAGTAAAACAGATTTAAAGAATGTAATAACAATAAAATAAAAAATATACTAATAGAGACAAACTAATATCAAACCAAATGACTCTGGTAGCAATGATGTCAACATCACCGCAGATGCTGGAGCTGACACTGGGGAGAACCCAGACTGGACTCAGCAGCACACAGGAACTGAATTCTTGGGCAGGATTCTGGGACTGGGTTCCAGAAAAGACAGATTGGATCACAGGCAGAACAGAGTCTTCCAAGCATGCTAGCCGTTAAAGTGTCTTGATCCTGGTGATTCCTCTGCTTGATACAAATACGACACCCATGGAATGGAATCCCTTGTTGGTCAGTTTAGGGTCACCTGAACTGTCCACTCCTTCCCACAGATGCCACCTCTTACTGCAGCTCAGTTTGAAGCACAAGATTTAGCAGTGGCCTTGTTCTGCATGGGAGCAAGTAGAAGCAAGAGACTTTCCACGTTCTGATCCTTAGTAGTAACTCTGCTAGAAGCAGCCACTGTCTGTAAAAACGTGCCCTGGACTTCAGAAAGAGCTGTCACTGAGACGAGACTGAGCTGAGAAGTAAAAACCCTGAACATAGTTTTGTTCTGGCTCAAACCAGGACAATTCTCTACAATCTGTAAAATACTGTCTCACAATCTGAAACTGCTTTAATCTCATAGTGAACTGTATTCAAGGCAGCTGTTTTTCTTTTTACACCAGAAACCCAGAAAGAAGGGGAATTGTTGTAAATACACAGTGCTTCAATAAATACAGTAAGATGTGAGAAAAAAATGCTGATCAGAATTGCTCAGGAGAGAGAGCATAAGAGCACAAGGACAGTGTAAGTCAGAGAAGAAGAAAGATCTAGATTTTGCAGCACGCCTTGTAAAATAATCTCAATATTAAATTAACTGCTGGAATAATTTTTAAAGTCCTGAAGCAAAAGAGATGCAAAGCAGTTGCAAGCTGAGAGATACTCCATAAGGAAATGAGAACTTGCTTAATAAAGCTAATTATTTTCTGCTTTAATCTGCTTGGATAAAGCTCTGTTCAGAGTTTGTGTAGAGTTACCTAGAGTGCCTGCCCTAATGCAATGATGGCACCAAGCCTTTATTATAGTTATGAGAGGAATTGTACAGAGAGAAAGCATTTCTGGCAGGTTTCCTATATTTTAAACTATTACCTAAAATTGTTTTTATAGAACTAAGAAGAAAAAAGCCAGAGTTATCACTACTAAGGCAAATTTTAGGCATTAAAGCACAGTGCACACTGTATTTTAAAGAGATATTGAGCACATGTTCTTTACAGCGAAATATTTTAACACCTTTGGTGTTTCCCGTTAGAAACTCAGAAATCTTGGCCAGAATATACCAACCCCCTGTCGCGGTTTAGCACAAGGGCTAACCTGAATGCCTCCCCAACACAAAAGTGAGGGGAAGAATAATATACACAATTCAGGGTTGAGATAAAGAGATAAGTGTTTACTATAACACATGGTCTCATAAGCACAATGCATAATTACCTTAGCTAGTATTTTAATTAATCTACTAATACAATACATAATTACCTTAGCTTAGTCTGTTTGCAGAAGGGCACAGTGAAATACAGGGGGAGGGAGGGCAACAAAACACAACCAAAGCTAAAACCAAACCAAAAAACCAACCCAGCATAAAACAGAAAACCAAACCTAGCAGCTACCCGACTCCCACCCGTTCCTCTGCCATGCCTGCAGACAAAGCCAACAACCAAGAACCTGGAATCCAGGAGCAGGAACTGGAACAGGAAGCCTCCCATGCTGCAATAGTTTGCTCCAGTTAGCAATTTCATTTTTGAAGTTGGCATGACTACAGCAGCAGGTTCAACTCAATTCATGACACTCCCCAAAACTACAAAACCTTTTAAATTATTTTTAAAGTTTGTAAAACTAATTCAAACTTCTGCCACTTCAAACAGACACATACAGTCAGTCCTAGAGACTGCTGAAGACCAAGGAATGAATCTGTTACAGTGCTCCTCAAGAGCTCTGGCCAGCCTGATCTAGTGTGAGGTGTCCCTGCCCATGGCAGGGGGGGTTGGAACTAGATGATCTTTGTGGTCCCTTCCAACCCTGACTGATTCTATGATTGTAAGACCCTGATATCCTAGTTCTGTCATGTTCCGTGTTTATTGTCATCCTGTTGTGAATATGCCCTCAGAAATGAGTGGCAGATATACCAACGAAAATATATGTCAAATTTATTTTATATATATATATATATACAAACTCTGTAACAGGGTATTTACAGTCACCCTTCACAGGTATCGATATTCGGTTAGTGAAGCTGTCTTTACAGAATGTTTAAATATGGGCAATTGAATCAAACAATTCACAGAACTTAGAATCGAAACTAATTCAGAAAGCGGCGGGGGAGGGGTTAGTCAGTGACCGGCAACCCTCCACTCGGAGAAATCCAAACGCTACCTTAACTGGAAACTCTATAAAGAAAGGCTTGACTTACAAGCTGAGAACTTCATGAGGTCTCCCCTTAATAATATTTATAGTCCAGAAACGTGGCACGGATGTGCCGTAAGACGGAGACAGGAAATGGCGCTGGCTGCGTGGCTGCACCGCGTGGCTGCTGCTCCTCCCAGGACACAAAGGTCTCCCGCTCGAGGGGGGCTGTGGCAGGTCAGCGACGCTGGCTCACACGGGCTGCTGGCGTTCCTCCTGCAGCAATGGATCGCGCAGTGGTTGATCCCACAGGATACTGTCCACGGCACCGTATGCAGCTGGGTGATGGTGGCAAAGGAGTGTGAGGTCTCTTGGGGCACTGGCTTGAGTCTCGGGCAAGGTGGACCACGGCAGCACTGGCACACACACACTCACAGGCTCCAACACGATGTGGGGGCTCATTTACCAAACGACCCCTATTTACCATTTGCCCCAGTGAATACTGGTCCAATGAGCATTCTGTTGCTAACACAAGATTAACCAATGGACTAACACCTACCAAATACGGCGTAAGTATATGCTATACCCAGGCTGTTTACCTGGACTCAGTGGCGCCAGGATCCCCCCTGCTGCCCCCAGAAAGGAGGGGGAAACAAAGGAGGGTTAACACTCAGAAGAGGATGTTCCAGAAATGTTTGGGGCACAATCCTGACCATAAGCATCCTTCACTACACACCCTTCATATTCAATCTATCATTCATCCAATATTCTTTTTTCCTTCATCTTCTCATCATTTCCACATTATCTTGAGAAGTTTCTTGGCTACAAGCTGTTAATGTCCACCCAGGTTTCCTAAGCTCCAGAGGTCACAGTATCCTCGGGTAGGATCCTTCTCAGTAACACTGTAATTCAGAACATTTTCCTCCTGAAACATATTCCAGAAAAACAGGTCTAGTGCTTACTGGATACGCAGTTCTGGGAAAGTCATACTGCAGACCGAGCAGGCTTTCGTTTACTTGGTTATGTGATTGCTCAGAGTTATATACAAACTAGTGCAGAGGGAAATTAAAAGGTCTTCCTCAGCAGCTCAGCCTACTTTATTAGACATTCCCTTTTTTATTTATCTGATAGTGGCTTGAAGGCAGAACATCACACCCATTCATTTCTTACTGTGAATTATAGTTTAAAAGCCTTTCTTCAATAGTAAATTATATCTCCCTAGAATAAACACAACCCACATGACATGGGTTAATTGAAAGGATATTTCCTAAGGCACTGATGTCCACTGTGGTGAAGCATTTTTCTTGTCAGCACTGTTAAATAGATGGCATCAGAAAAGAGAAATATGTAGTAAATACTAGGAGTGAGAAAGCAGACAAATGATCACAGGCAGAAGCTGGGAGCAGGACAGTGTCTGAATAGCTAATCTGTTCAGGAGCAATAGGGTGAAAACCCCTGCTGAGTTCTTTCCCTTGTGTGCAGCTGTTACCATAACATTCTTTAGCTTTTGAGGTTTCCTCAATGAAAACTTTTTACTAGTGTAGATTTCTGGGCCACAAATGATTGAAGGTTCTTCCTTAAATGATACACAAGTAGCACATATTTTTAGTGTCTCTGGCAGATTGTACTCTCACAGCATTTTCCAGATAACAGGTAGATAATCTGATTTATGCTACAGTGGAAGTGATTCTGAAGTCATTTATCAGACTCCCATTGAGAGACACTGAATGGTGTCTCCCTTATAGATGTGTGGCAGATTACTCATCCTTTGTAAATCTCTCTAACGTTTGGAGCTTTTATGCAAATGGTTGAGGAAATCTCTCAACTATAACAAACTGATGTGAGCTGAGAAGTACAGTCATTTAATTCACTACCCATTCTCCTCCACACAGCCAGATGATTGATCATTTTCTTTTAGTCCCCAGTGCATTTGACCACACTGAATAATCCAGTGAGGCAAAGACTTTGTTAGACTGTTATTTTGCACAACTTTACATGAAGTTCTAGCACTTAAGGGTATTAAATACCTTACAAGAAAATAGCATGACAATTAGTCAGCAAGAATTTGGATGCCACAGCACTCATGTCTTATCAACTGAAGAACGGACCTAGTAGTGACAAATATTCATTCAATATTACAACAAGCAGCCACCGGTTCATGTTAAGAAACAGAGAAAAAGCAGCTTCAACTTCCAACCCTTTCAAGAATTGATGTATTTGTCTCAGTACTGGATTCAAGATGCTTCTTCTCATGACAAAAAAAAAGCAGTAAATACTAGAGAGGAAGGATTTCGGTACTGCCACAGAAGGCAGCAGAACAAAAGCTGTTAAGAAAGAAAGATAGATCAAAAGACAGTGGTTAAACAGCTTGCATACATGGAGTACACTATAGCCTCACACTGTAGCTACCTGAAAGGTTGTAGGAATGTAGATGCTGGTGTCCTTTCCCTAGTAACAAGTGATAGGATGAGAGAAATTTGCCTTAAGTTGTGCCAGGGGTGGTGTAGATTGGATATTAGAAGAAAATTCTTCACTGGAAGGTGTGAGAAACGAACTCACTGCTGAAATTTATAACCAGTTTATTATAAAATAAAGGCGACACAGCGCTGGGCACAGAGCGAGTTTGCTAGAGGCGCACCTTAACAACACAAGTTGAACTTATATAGACGGCAAACAGACATATTAATATATTAAAACGTACATATTCATATATTCCCCAGCACGCTCCCACCCCTCTCCATCAGGACTGAGACAAAACCTGCACTTTTAACCTGGCCAGTCTTTAGACCTGTTGGTGCCTCACCTTTCTCTCCCAGTGCCCCACACAATACAGACCATCACCAACCAATCAGCCCAACGACTGAACCCCACGGTCCTTGCGAAAGCCAAATATTAAAGGCAACACAATTTCTCACAATCCCTCCCCTTCTTTCTACTACATTTGGCTTGAGCCATAATAACCTAACTTGGCAACAATTCTACAACAAGCAAAAGGATTCCTGGTAAAAGGAATGGAATAAAAACTGATGTTCCTTGCCTGAAAATATTTCCTCTTTTACTTTAATAGGCACCATACACAGGGAGTGGGTATGGTATATCTGGGTCCCTCCAAGTGGTTAATCCTGGGAGTTAGGAGTCCGGTTTTACTTGCAACTCCACTCACATGGCCTATGGGGTTGCTGTCCACAGCCATGGCTCTAGATCTTCTTCGTGACAATTACAGAGGTCTACCCGGTCTTCCCTTCTTCAATCCCCACCAATGCTCTGCTTGGACCATGTCTCCTTCCCTTGTCCAGGAAGGTTTGTACCAATTTCAAACCCTGACCTGTTTCTAGTTTGTGATGTTTTCAGGCAAGGACCATTACCACTCCTATTCTGATACTGGAACTCATCTCATGACCATCTTTATGTCCTCCATTTGGGGTACCACAGTCCATTCAATGGGTGGATCCACCGGTCCTTTAGCTCTGGTTGCATGTTGGCTATCTGCATTGCAGTCTCTGTGGTCCCACTAGCCGAACACAGTTTTTGATACTTTAACACCAAGAACATAGATGAATCCTCTGTCCTAATCACTTCAAATTATAACCACATAAATCAATGTTCCAACAAGCCAATTTACATTTGATAATTTAACTACAATAGCATACATTTTATAACCACAGTGCAGCAGAAAAATTTCCCATAGTAGGCCTAATTACTAATTCAACCCGTTTACCATTACTAATGTTGGAGGAGAATTTATCCACACCTGGGGACATGGTTGGACTTCTTCCAGTTCAGTCAGGATAAAACACTCCTCGATTATAACAAATACCATTTCTTACAACATTTACACTTTACCCATCCCCAATGACATCAAGTCCCAGAATGTTTTATACACAGAATAAAATGGGGGCTTTCCTTGATGTTTTCTTACAATGCAGATTCAATGTCACGCAATGCCAGATGTTTCAAAAGGTGGGTTTGTCTCGCTGGCTCCAGAGCCTTCAGACCGAGGTGTTCAGAGGCACATTCCTGAAGTGGTCCTTTTGCTCGTGAAACATGTGTCCACCCTTGTTCGGCAGCACGGACAGCTGGATCTGTTAACAAAACCAAGAAAAGATCCTCCCCAGGGGGAAATTAGTGACTCTCCAAGTTGTTTTAAAAAGTTGCTTTCTGGGCCTCCTCTATAAATAAGGGCTGCTGATAAGCAAATTGATCCTCACCTACTTACAGAATCTAATAACTTGGAACAATGTCCTACAGGATTTTTACTTCCAGTCCAGTTCTGGGTCAACACCCCATATAGATGTACAAAAAGATCAAATGATTTGTCCATGTCAGGCAAATTTAAAACAGGGCATCAATCAACATTCTTAATCAACAGTACCCCAGAAATCCAAGCAGCTGCTTGATTTCTGACCTTCCCTTACAGCAGTTATCAACAGTCTAACTTTTGCCTTCTGTTTCTCTTCATCCCTCCTTCCTCTAAACTTCTGTCTTGCCAATCCTCGATCTTTTCCAATTTCTTTCTAATATCTACCCATGATTTGTCACAAACTGCATCCTAAGAAGTATCACCCCAGCTGCAGAATACCATCCACTCCGTAGGAGGCTTCCTCTGATGCTCACTAGAGGCTTTATCAAAATTTCTGGGCATAGGTTCTTTAATTCCCTGTATTACCTCCCATGTTCTGTCTATCTTGATTAGGCCACTTCTGATTTCCTGGTGGCCCCCCCTCTGATTTTACCTCTCCCATATTCTCATGCCAGCCTGGTCTGCCTTTTCCTTGTCTTTGTCCTTATAATGTAAATATGGGAACAGGGGTAGGGCGTGAAAAGCCCTAATCCAAACAGAAACCACTTTTTAGAATTCACATGATGGTTCAAAACTTGGCAAATCCAATCATCAAAATATAAACCATTTCTCAACTTGTCATCATCCCAATACTGTAATATGATCCCTAACGTGCTCTCTGAGATGGGAATGGGAGGGAGTTCTAATGACTTGCTTTTCTTTTGTCCCATTCTCCTGATCACTAATCACTGACCGGGGATCAAAACCGAGCGTCGGCAGTTGGAAGCGCTGGCTCCAAGCCACTAGCCAGCTCCCTGCGAACGACCGACCCCCCTCACTGTGCCAATCCCTTGCAAAGTCAAACCACAAAAAAAAACCCTCACACGCCGCAGCCCAGGTCCCTGCCCTCCTGTGGGAGCCTGAAACCACGGACACTGAACCAGGTCCCTCACACCGAGGTCCCCCCCTAGAAACCGGGACATCAAACCTGCTAGCGTAACCGCGCCACAGGCCTCCACAGTTCAAGCCCCCCTAGGAACCGACCGCAGGATAGGAAAATCTCCTGAACCGGCTCCCCCATCGCTGGAAACCGGGACGTCAAACCCACGATCGCCACCGCGACACAGGCCCCCACGGCCCAGGCCCCTCTAGAAACCGGACCGCAGGATACCAAAAAACCCCGAACCGTCTCACTCACCACCGGGACACCAGACACCGGGATGCAGCGCTGGTCGCCCGATCCCGACAGAGGCCCAGTCTCCGCAGCCCCTAGACTGTAGAAACAACGCTGCCCCTTCACAGCCCAAAAATTCTCCAGGGCTGTGAAGACCACCTGACTACCACCCAGAATCCTGGAATCCCCACCCACAGTGAAATTCCGGGACCCCGTAGCCAGGACCCTCACCCAGGCAAAACTTACCAAACGGCCTGGATCCTATGCATCACCTGATTGACATGAATTACTCTTCAGAAAAAAACCCCAACTGACTATCCACAATCCACAATATCCCAACAATCCTTGCCTTGGGGCTTGAAGAGACACAATCCTCCTTCCAACCCCAATTGCCACTTCTCCCGAGATCAACAGGTTATCTACGCCTAACCCTCCTCTATTTTCTTCTGACCGTCATCTGCTCCTCTTCCAGAACTACCCTTATGTCCAACTGAACTATCTCTCCCTAGTAAATTACGTCTTGCACTTGGTACTACTAAGATATACCCTAGCCCAATTCTGGCTTCAGTCTCCAATTTAACATCCTTAGCTACCGGGACTTTAAACCTTTCCCCTTTTGCCCCTAAAACTCGCTCTCCACACCCCCTCTAGGAACCTTGGTATGCGTAGCCCCTGCAGGCCCTCCACAACATTGCTCCAGGCCCGCCCGGAGCCGATAGCAACTGTTGGGTGCATCCGCGGTTGCGGCCACACTCCCACTCCTCCTCCAGCCGTGCCAGGCTGTGGCTCAGCTCTGCCTTGTCCCGGGCCAGCCCTGCTGGCCAGGGCGTCCCACAGCTGACCCTACGTTCAGCTCCTGGACCTACTGAACATTTTAACATTTCTTCTTGAGCTCTCATGTTTATAAAGCGGTTTCACTCCCTTTCCTTCACTATATATGCTTCTAAAAAAACCCCTTCCTTATATATGCTTCTAAAAAAAAAACTTAAGATCTCCCTTCTACTTGGGCACTCTCGTTTCAAATGCCCAACCTTCCCACAATCTACTTTTCTCTCTAGGCCCTTCCTCCATTTTCCTTTATCCTTATCCTGCGTATTGTGCCTCCAATACGCTACCCCAGAGGACTGTCCGGGGGTATATCCCTGGGTACCCTTGTTGCTCCCATTTTTCCCAGGGCTGCTCTACACCTGACACTCTACCTTTGCCCCATTTCCCGAGGTCCACGCTTTCCATCACCAACCGCTTCGTCCCTCGCGGGCCAATTCCCTCGCGGGATATTGGTAATGCAGTTAGGAGGACTCCGCACTCGCTTCATGAATCCAGACTGTCCAGCCCACGTCTCATGCACGCACACACTCTCACCGACCTCAATACCCGCCCAACCGGACAATACTTACAGTCCTTTTCTTGCCCAGGACTTTGTGCACAAGAATTACAGGCAGTCATGACAAACCGGGAGCTCCTTCCCTTGCCTTTATCTTATAATGTTGGCTGGATTGTCTACCCGTGCTCCGAGAGGCTTCCAGGGTCCTCCTTCTGGGCCGCCGAAATCAGCGGGGGCACCCCCCCTTCTGAAGGGTCCTGAAAGCCTCTGCAGACACGGGAATCACGTCGGGGTCACCAAATTGTGAGAAACGAACTCACTGCTGAAATTTATAACCAGTTTATTATAAAATAAAGGCAACACAGTGCTGGGCGCAGAGCGAGTTTGCTAGAGGCGCACCTTAACAACACGAGTTGAACTTACATAGACGGCAAACAGACATATTAATATATTAAAACGTACATATTCATATATTCCCCAGCATGCTCCCACCCCTTTCCATCAGGACTGAGACAAAACCTGCACTTTTAACCTGGCCAGTCTTTAGACCTGTTGGTGCCTCACCTTTCTCTCCCAGTGCCCCACACAATACAGACCATCACCAACCAATCAGCCCAACGACTGAACCCCACGGTCCTTGCGAAAGCCAAATATTAAAGGCAACACAATTTCTTACAAAGGGTTATCAAAACACTGAAATAGGCTCCCCAGGGAAGTGGTTGAATCACTGTCTCTGGAGATGTTTAAAAAATGCATAGATGTGGTGCTGAGAGAGACATGGTTTAGCACCAGACTTCATAGAGTTAAGTAATGGTTGGACTCAATGATCTTAAAAGCCTTTTCCAAACAAAATAATTCTGTGATAGTCATCTGTGATGTCTTTAGAGCTGGATATTTCTAATTATAACACCATTATATCACATGCTTAAAGAGCTGGAATTGTACTTTGTGTCCTCTGGGACTGTTTGCTGCAATCTTTAACATAAACATGATCACTTTTACAGTCATTACTACAGTTTTCAAGAGAGAAAGAGAGGAGATTTTCTTACTGTTGAACAAGAGTACCTATTGATGTCTATAACATATCACTAGAGATGATGACTGGGCAATTGCTTTGTTGATCATGGGATGAAAAACTGCATAACCTGGCTACTGGAGTATGGCTGCTTTCCAGCTTCAAAATCCTGTCCCGCTAACTATTGTCTGTTGACGAGATGTGTAAAAAACCCCAGACACTACCTATGTGTTATGTGAGTGAATATTGGTGGATTAAATGTCAAGTGTTTTAGACCTATTTTTGTGGCAGCTTCCTTAAATTTCACCACAGATTTGCCTCATGAGCACTTGAAAACGACCATTATGAATGCAAAACAAATCTCCACAGAGATCACCCTGCACAGGCTTCCAGTCTCTAAGAAGCCAATATAATACTACCACCATGGAAAGATACTCCACTGTGCTTTGCAGTGGCTGCTAACTTAGGATACACCAGAAATGGCCAATACAAGAACCTCCCGTGTTACTTGAGGAAGTGGGAAATTAAACACCAGCAGCAAAGACTGACAAGGAGAGAAGGTGTGATATGCTTACCTACAGCTATTTAACTTTCTCAGTACTGATTGACAGGCAACAAAGGTCAAGAGTAGAGTTCTAACAAAAAGGCACGATGAGAGCAATGTACTATGATTCATTTCTCGCTCCATTTGATGTCACTTGATAATCACTTGGCAGTTCTGAGAAACTGTGATTGGCATTTTGCTAAAAAGGTTTCATCTAGAAGAGATTTGTGGGGAAGTGGCAAAGCAAAAGCTGCTTCTTTAGGATAAAAACTACTTTTAAATTTACTAGTTTAGTACTTTTATTTTCCTCTGAGTCTGGAAAATTTTATTGTTTGCCAAAGAGGGAAAACCTTTTGTAACACCTGTACACACTGTAAAATGCAGTCCACAAAGACACAATGTAAAAGAAATCCTTAGAGGAAACACAATAAGCAAACACTACCTCATTTTGGAAGATAAACATTCACAACAATATTTTATTGCAACTACAAATGGTTCTAAAGACATAATCCTGGTTTTGGAAGCATCTGAAACCTGTACAAATTAGTTCATCACCAGTTTTAGTACTGAAATACTGTCACACGGTGTCATTTTGTCACAACTCTGATATTCATTCATGTGGATTTTTGTTTTGTTTTAGGAGCTCTCCACATCTCTCTCATCTCTGTGCTTGGCTTAGCTAGGATTGTAGGAAGGACTGGGGGAGAAAGCCCTGACTTTGGGGTTTAAAAGATCAGACCAGAGAATCCCCAGGCTGCATAAAATATAAGGCAGATGATCCCACTATGTAAACATGGGTTTAGAGACTCTTTCAGAGAAGATTTGAATGAGCTAGGTTTCAAAACTAAAATAACAAAAACCTCAACAAACTAACACTAAGACAGTCATGCCTGATATCTCCCATATTCAGTGTTAACCTAGAAAACAGAATGTTTATTGCATTGCCAAATGCCTTCAAGAAACACTCAAAAGTAAAAAATACTTTAAATCAGCAGACTACATGAACTCAAGTCATCAAGAACCATCCTTTAGACTGGATGGCATCTCACATCCTACAAGAACTCTTACTAAAAAACCACAGTCAACCCTGACTTTGAGCCTTTTTTTTTTAAAGATCTGAGAAAAAAAGACTGCTTTTTCTTTTTTTGTTTATGGTACATTCCTCATTTATTAGGACTACTTCTATGAGTTATGGTGGTAAACCTGTCTTGTTAAATCTTGTGAGAAAAAAATTGGAACAAAAATTTACCTTGAACAATTATTTTTGTTCTTATAACTAAGACATGGTAAGTTTCAGTAAGGACTTGCTTAAATATTACCTCTAAACTTTTGCACTTTGTCAAATGTGAACTCCTAGAACTCCTGTAGTTCAGTTCCAACCATATTAAGATGTGACCTCCAGGCTCTCATTTGTAACAGGTGACCAACATTTGACATTAGAAGCTCCACAAATTTTTTTAAAAGGTAACATTTTTTAGGCAGCTTAAATAGGGCAGGAAATGAGATAAAATCTCAAACTCTTCGACCCTTTGGATTTATTTCTGGAAGAGAGAAATAATTGAGTGCAGCTCCAGAGAAATATAAAAGCTTCCATAATGAAAACAAACAAACAAAACTGTTGTAGTTTGGGCTGGGTGCCTTCTGCTACAGGGGTGTTTCCTGTGTCCAGAAGTCCAGCCCAGTGGGTGGACGCAGGAAATTAGGTATTTCTACCGTAATCCCTTGCACCATTATAAATTTTGCGGTGGGGTCTGGCACTTCCTCTTTCCTTCCCTCTCTGAGACTTGGTAACTGGGGGAGATATCTCCCAGCCATGGACCTGATTGGGCCCAAGGCCACTGGGGATGGGCAGTCTCAGATCTAATAGTAGGGGGGGAAAGGAGAAGCCCTGGGGGTTTTGGGTGCACCCTCGGGTGGGGTTGGGGGTCTTTCTGGGTTTATTTTGGTTTCTTTCTTGTCACTATGTTTTCTTTTTTGTGCACACTCACTGTTCTCTATTTATACTCTCCACTACCACTACTTTTGCAATCAGTTTGTCTGAGTCATTTTTTCTGCACGTGGTGGGGAGGGGGTTTGCCCCAACCCATTACAAAAACCATCACTGGAGGTGTTTAGGAAGAGCCTGGATGAGGCACTTGGTTCCATGGTTTAGTTGACTAGATGGTGTTGGGTGATAGGCTGGACTTGAATGATCTCGAAGGTCTTTTCCAACCTGGTTAATTCTATTCTAAAAACCACCAAAAAATCCGCAAACCTTCATGCTGCACAAATATTAACTGGTCAAAAGGCAAGAAATAAAGTTATCTCTATTTTTTAAAAAACTTCCATAAAAACACAGCATTTTCATTTGTGGAGATGTGTGCACTTCTGTGTCTGGAAAAATAAATAATCTCTGCAGGAAAATATTTAGAGGGGGGGAAAAAAAAATCCATTTCCCTCATGTCACACAAACTTAAAATTCCTTGTCAGGTCTCTAGCATCAGTTAGTACACATTAGTGCAGATCTATGTAGGAGGCCTACAGAGGTAAGCAGTTGGTGCTGAGAATGCAGTATCCACACTGGATGTGATTTAGGGAATTTACTTTGGAATATTTATAACCTGACTCTCTGGCCTGAATGTTCATTAATAGTTGGAGCACATCAGGTGATCTCTGAGCTGGCATGCTCTGAAACAATAGCACTGGTGATAATTAGGAAATTCTCTTGAAAAGCACGAATCCTGATCCAAATTAAAGCCAGATTCACATAAACCACCCACCACTAATTCAAGCAACAAAGGCAAGTATCACCAAAAGTGAACATACAGAATTTTAAACTCCTGAATTTCTATCCAAAGGAGCAGCCAGGTGAATGAACTATGACCTCTTCTGAATGCATCATTCTCATTTTTAATGTCTACAGTCCTCTGCTGCCTTTTGCTTGCCCTTTCTCAAATACCCTCATGCTTGATGCAATCAGCCTCGCTACATGTCCAGACTTCTTTTGTAAGATATTAAAATTTGATCTGTAACACGACTACCACCTGAGTTTGAAAGTGTTGGTCCAGATTCATGCTAAAAATAAGGCTAAACATTAAAAAAAAAAAAAAAAATATCAGCAGCATTAGAAAATATTCCTGGAAAATACCTAAGCATTTAGTTTAAATTGTTTTGATTACAAACCTCACATCAATACAGATTTTCTTTTTTATTTCATAGCTATAGCTCATGAAATGTATTTTCTAAGTCAGGCAAAGAATCATGGTCACTTTTTTTTTTCTCCATAAGCAAAAGTATTTCTTCTAACTGTTTAAGGATGCAATGCTCCCAAAGCATACTGGCATTCCATTGCAGCTTGGTGTTCAATTCTCACTTCCTTTACGTGGCACAGCTGTTTTGTAATTATTTCTACCATCTGCAATCTAAGAAACCTATTGCTAGATTCACCAAAAAAAGTCAGCAAGGGGGGAGCCAGAAGGGTGCAGTTTGAAATACAGTGAAGTGTAATCAGGCCTGGTGGAATTGCGTGAGTGAATCAGAGCCTGATGAATGCAATCAAAAGTTCGATATGGAAATAAAAATGCTATCACACACTTGTTCAACTCTTTTTGAAATACTGCCCACAGTTCTGACTTAATGGAAAGCAGCATCCAAATCCCACCAGCAGAAGCTGGTGGCCACAAGTTCAGTAGCCACAATTAGGTTCTATAACTCAGAGATAATAGAAGTAACACACAGAGTGATCATTGTAGGGACTTAAGTGCAGACACCAGGCTAAATTCCGCTCTTGTTTGCAGAGCGTTAACTTCAACCATTACCGTTATCTGCTCAACTGAGTCCAATTTCATGATCTGGACAGTGAGGAATAATAATGCACCTTGCAAGAGCAGAGTGAATTCCTTTTCTAAAAACACAGAAGATAGCACTATTAGCATTAGGGGAAAGACTTCACTTCTCTCTCTTTCCCTTGTGGTGAAATCACAGTTTTCTCAAAAATTAAATCCATTGATGAGGAATTGGTAATTAACAGATACCATCTAGAAAGGCTTCTTTTAAGTGAGAAAATAGTGTAAAAAAAGAACAAAAAAAATATTGTGGTTTATGAAGTTACTAGAGCTATTTCAGTTGAGTGAATGAACCACATTTAAATTACCTCTGCTTTTATTAACACAATACACAGAGAAATTATTTATTAACACAATTAATAGAGAAAAATCCTCTATCATACAACTTTAATATCTCTCTTGTGGTTTTTTGGTTTGGTTTGGGCTTTTTTGGCAGACCAGCATTGCTAACAAACAACTACTAAGAATCAGAAACAGCTCACTCAATTTTTATAGCCAGGCAAAGACCATCATGCCAGTTAATAATTAGGAAAAAAAGCACCCTGGCCCCCTGCACGTACACACATCACAGATAATACTGTTCAAGAGGTCAGTGCCTATACTCCTAATGTCAGAGCTGACTGAGTGTATATTATTTATAACAATACATTATTATTCAGTATTGTTGCTGATCTATGGAAATATAAGGAAAAGAGATAAAAACAGAGCTATCAGGAAATAAACTACTTTTTTAGCTGCATGGAATACTAGTTGCTATCTCTTTGCAATCTACCCATAATTAAGATACTGAGATAGGATATTTTCAATGGAGAAATGGAAAGTGTCTCTAAACATATCACTGATCATGGTTCAAAAACACCCAAGCTAGAATTTTTTTTTTTTCAAGCTAAATACTGCAAAGTGAAATAAGGTGAGTAAGATGACCTATATGAAACACCTACTCATTAGATAGTATTGTCTAGAAGTTTTGGGCTTCCTCAAATGATTATTTTATTGTTCTTATGAGACCTCAGACAAACTATTTAGAATGTCTTAGTGAATCTTGAACCCAACACAGTTGGGTTTTTTTAATGACTGTTGTCCAAATTCTAAACTGGCAGACTTAAATCTGTACCTTACCTCTTTGTTTTCTGTGAGCTAATCCTCACAGAAAACAAAATTCTAGGAAGGATATAAAAGAGCAGATAGGTTTCAAAGAGCATTTTGAAAAAAATTTTACTGCTATTTTAAATAAATATTTTTTTTAAAAAAACAATATTTTTCCTTTCTCTCCACAGAATTTCTGACAGGCTGTCTCAGAGCTGGAGGAATGAAAGCTGCATAGTCTGTTAAACCACAGCAGACTGTTGTCAGAGTGGAAGCAGGCAGCATGTTAGCAAGGCTTTACCAGAACTTTTTCAACCCTCTTTTCTTAATGAAAGCAGACTTATAACATCACATCATCTGCTCAGCTGTCTCGTTCTCACACATTCTTAGTTTACTGGCCAGATCACAAACTTTGAGAGAGATCTCAAAGGCAGAACAAATTTTGGTGCATTTGAGGTTTGGGTTGGCTAGGTTTTATGGGGGTGGGGTTTTTGGGTTCGGGTTCGGGCCGTTTCGAATTCTGTGGAAATCTCTGGGTGGATAAAGAAATGTGCAGTGTAAGATCAACTGCTCCATTTATTTTACTTGCTGGCTGGTCAGCACATGCATAACAGTAGCCAAGTACAGCTGCCCCCTGTCCAGTGAACAATGTGGGACATGAGAAAGAAGAGAGAGCATCATGCAAGATTCAGGGCGTGTTCTGGAGCAGGTTATGGAGAGTGTGAGAGCAATGAGAGGGAAAAGATATGAGAATTTAATGGAGTGATTTATGAAGGATTGAAGTTGCTTCCATAGAAATGCCAGACAAACCTCCAGAAAATCAAACTTTATTACTTCTGTTGCTCACAAAAGATTTTTTTTTACCTACCTGGACACATGTTTGAATGGTGAATATATTTCTGACATCTGTAGTTTATTAATTGATAATTCATCATTAGAAATGCCTTACTATTTTTGGTTCATAAAAATACAGAAACACAAAGGTGGTTGAATTGAATTAGTCAAAGGTCCACCTTCCTAACACTCTCCTTTGACAGGGGTCAAATATGAAGGTCTGGGCTGTGACATACCAGCAAATGAAGTCTTTATGTTGCTTCTCATCATGGACTTTCAAAAGTCATTTTAGAAGCTGAGGTTTTACTCCCTCAAAAACAGTGTGAATGGGTGGAGTGTATTTTTACTGAGCTCAAATACCAATAAAAAAGCGTGGGGTATTTTCTAGCTGCCAACCAAAACAAAGAATAGACAAGTGAACTGCAATAAGAATATGACTGAGGGTATAAAATGGATTATCTAAGGCATAGTACATGAAGCCTTTTAAGACAGGAGAACATGCTGCTCATTATGGGAATGGTGCTCAGCTGAGAGAAAGGAATGTGTGGCCCAAAAGAATTAACAATATTGCTGTGGTCAACTTCATTCTTTCCAATTTCTACATTTATCATTACTTTCACAGCTCAGTTAAGAAGCTAGCTTCTTAATAATGAGAGGAACTACTGGAAAGAGACTTTGTGGTATTGAAGACACAAGATGTACAACAGAGGTCAGTTAGTAGTGAATACTGGGGTCACTCTTTTATGACACAGAACTGCATTGAGATAAGTTATTCCAGACCAGGAAGAAGTTATCTTCACAATGTGTTCAGAGATTATGAGATCCATTTTTTTTCCAGACTCAAACCAACTTTTGTTTCTCTTCAATAGCAGTCTTCATTACATTAGTATTAGTGCAACAGTAATCAATAGCAGATTGCAAGGAGCATGCCAGATTTCCACTAGCAATATAGGGAAAGGGGGGGTGGGGTGGGGTGAGGGGGGCAGAATCAAGAATTACAGTGTTTGTCTTTTGTTTAATTATATTACAAATTAATGAGCAATAGTTTAATTTTTTTTTTACCCAAGGTGTCATCAATAGTAATGCTTAAGATGGTAGAGAAGAGCCTTAACTTCTCACTCTCTTTTTCCTGTTATAAAATGTCTGTGAAGAAGTAAAATAGACCTATTTACAAAGCAGCTTGAAAAAATTTTAAATCATTCCACTTTTCCACCCTCTGTAAGGACATCAGCCATTAATCATCAGCTTAAGTGAATACATAGGGCACAGTATAGATGTTAAGACAGAGATTAAATTTATTCCCTTTCTTTGTAAATCAAGAAATGATCAAACAAGGGAATTATGAAAAAAAATAAATTAGTAGAATGCATAATTTATTCCAGGGAAGATTTCCTAACCTTTACAATCAGAAGTCACAGCAACTGTTTATATAGAGAGACTGTCCAGAGGGTTAATTCATGAAAAGGAAAAAAAAAAAAGGCAATTAAGAATTGGAAAAAAATTATTTAAATGTGTTACAAGGTCTCAGTCTCCAACTGGGGGTAGAAGCTAAGTGGCTTATTACCTACTAGAAGGCACTTTTATCTGCTTCAGTAGATAAACACTCATTTCCTTCTGCAATTGATAATATGTTGAATGATGAGAGCAATAACAGTTGGAGACTTTCATAAATTTGGATTCAGGAGAGCAAATCGCAGTAGCAATGAGATTTAGGGGCAAACTAACTGTCATTCCAGGAAAACTCTTTTGTGGAGCAAGGTCTCTCCCTTTGCATTTATTGTCACTGTTTTATCTTGAAGCACAGTTCTTTCCACAGCTTAAGTAGTCTTTACAAAGGTTTTCCAGATCCACAAATATTGTGATTTCTTTCTACATAACATGTAATTCTCAAAATTACATGATGACTATTTAATCTCTCTCCAGAAGTTTTCATTAAGATGGACACATTTAAGGTGAGAGTACAACGCATTTAGGTGAAAAACTCCTTGTTACAGAAGCAAGAATAATCAAAATGCCAATTACATCTTCAGGTTAAGATTAAATTAGAGTGTTTTGATTCTTCGTATATTGATGGAGATGCTTACTGATTTGTTGCTTTTGTTTACTCTAAGCACTACATTACACTCTGCGTTTGGTTTTGTGTTCGTTGGTTTTTAACATTGTGCTTACTTGCCTCATGTGCAAGGGGCCAGAGCAGCAACCCCCAAGATGTGGAATCATCAGATGTACCATGGCAGCAGTTCAGTAATAGGATTCAAAACAGAAGCTTAAGATCAAGAAAAGGAGCTGGAGCCAGAATAAAAGCCAGGGAGAAAAGGACTAGATGGAAGCAACACTAGAATCTAAGTTTTGCCTAAGCAAGGAGCAACATGTAATTGTGTTAGATGGAGCCATCTGAGCAACTGTGTTTATGAAGGCCAGGCTGGAAGGGCTTTCATAGAATAGAATAGAATAGAATAGAATAGAATAGAATAGAATAGAATAGAATAGAATAGACCAGGTTGGAAGAGACCCCCAAGATCATCGTGTCCAACCTATCATCCAACATCACCTAATCGACTAAACCATGCAACCAAGCATCCTGTCAAGCCTCGTCCTGAACACCCCCAGTGACAGCGACCCCACCACCTCCTCGGGCAGCCCATTCCAATGGGCAATCACTCTCTCTGTGTAAAACTTCCTCCTAACCTCCAGCCTAAACCTCCCCTGGTGCAGCCTGAGACTGTGTCCTCTTGTTCTGGTACTGGTTGCCTGGGAGAAGAGACTAACCACTGCCTGACTACTACCCCCCTTCAGGTAGTTGTAGACAGCAATAAGGTCACCCCTGAGTCTCCTCCTCTCCAGGCTAAGCAACCCCAGCTCCCTCAGCCTCTCCTCATAGGGCTTGTGTTCCAAGCCCCTCACCAACTTTGTTGCCCTTCTCTGGACACGCTCCAGCAAATCAACATCTTTCCTAAACTGAGGGGCCCAGAACTGGACACAGTACTCAAGGTGTGGCCTAGCCAGTGCAGTGTACAAGGGGCAGAATGACCTCCCTGCTCCTGCTGGCCACACTGTTCCTGATGCAGGCCAGGATGCCATTGGCCCTCCTGGCTGCCTGGGCACACTGCTGGCTCATGTTCAGCCTACCATCAACCAGCACCCCCAGGTCCCTCTCTGCCTGGCTGTTTTCCAGCCACCCTGACCCCAGCCTGTAGCACTGCATGGGGTTGTTGTGGCCAATGTGCAGAACCTGGCACTTGGATGTGTTCAATCTCATGCCCTTGGATTCTGCCCATCTGTCCAGCTTGTCGAGGTCCCTCTGCAGAGCTCTATCACCCTCTAAAAGATCAACTCCTGCCCCTAGCTTGGTGTCATCTGCAAATTTACTGATGATGGACTCAATGCCCTCATCCAGATCATCAATAAAGATGTTAAAGATCATGGGGCCCAGCACTGATCCCTGGGGCACACCACTAGTGACTGGCTGCCAGCTGGATGTGGCACCATTCACCACCACTGTCTGGGCTCAGCCTCCAGCCAGTTCCTAACCCATCGCAGTGTGCTCCCATCCAAGCCATGGGCTGACAGCTTGGCCAGGAGTTTGCTATGGGGAACGGTGTCAAAGGCCTTGCTGAGGTCCAGGTAGACTACACCCACAGGCCTCCCCACATCCACCAGGCAGTCACCTGATCATAGAAGGAGATCAGGTTGGTCAGGCAGGACCTGCCCTTCCTAAATCCATGCTGGCTGGGCCTGATCCCTTGGCCATCCTCTAAGTGCTGTGTGACTGCACTCAGGATGACCTGTTCCATAATCTTGCCTGGCACTGAGGTCAGGCTGACAGGCCTGTAATTCCCTGGCTCATCCAACCAGCCCTTCTTGTGGATGGGCACCACGTTGGCCAGCTTCCAGTCATCTGGGATGTCTCCAGTGAGCCAGGACTGCTGAAAAATGATGGAGAGCGGCTTGGCCAGCTCATCTGCCAGCTCTCTCAGCACCCTGGGATGGATCCCCTCTGGTCCCATGGATCCAAGTGGCTAAGCAGATCACCAACTACCCCATTCTGGAACAGAGGAAGACTATGCTGCTCCCTGACTCCTTCTGCCAGCTCTGCGGGCCAGCTGTCTGGAAGACATTCTGTCCTGCTAGTAAAAATTGAGGCAAAGAAGGTGTTAAGTAACTCTGCCTTCTCCTCATCCTTTGTTACAATGTTCCCCTCCGTGTCCACCAAGGAATGGAGGTTGTCCTTGCCCTTCCTCTTGCTATTAATGTATTTATAGAAGGACTTTTTGTTGTCCTTCACAGCAGAGGCCAGTCTAAGCTACAAATGTGCTTTTGCCTCCCTAATTTTCTTCCTACAAGACCTAGCAACATCCTTAAACTTTTCATGGGTTGCCTCACCTTTCTTCCAAAGATTATACACCCTCTTTTTGTCCCTTAGTTCTTTTAGAAGTTCATCACCCATCTAGGCTGGCCGTCTGCCCCGGCAGCTCATCTTCCAGCACATTAGCACCGCCTGATCCTGTGCCTTCAAGAGTTCCTCCTTGAAATAGGCCCAGCTCTCCTGGACCCCTTTGTTTCTAAGGGCTGTTTCCCAAGGAACCTTCTGACTTAGCTCCTCGAGTAGCCTGATGTCCGCCCTGCGGCAGTCCAGAGTGGAGGTCTTCTTGCTGCCCCTCTTAGATTGACCAAATACTGAAAATTCTATTATCTCGTGGTCACTGGCCCCTAAACACCCTCTGACCACCACATCACTCACCAGCCCTTCCCTGTTGGTGAAGAGGAGGTCAAGCATAGCCTCCCTGATGTACAAAGCCACCCCTCCACCCCTTCTTCCTTGCCTGTCTCTTCTGAAAAGCCTGTAGCCATCAATTGCAGCGCTCCAGTCATGTGAGTCGTCCCACCACATCTCTGTGATGGCAACTACGTCATAACTTTCCTGCTGCAACAAGGCTTCCAGCTCCTCTTGTTTGTTACCCAAGCTTTGTGCATTAGTGTACATGCGCTTCAGCCGGGCTGCTGGTTTCACCTCTGGCTCAAGCTTATCACTCCCAGACTCCTGCCTGGGGGGACTGGTTTCAGCCCCTTCCCCCTTCGAATCTAGTTTACGACAACGTGCAGACAGAAGAGACCCTGACTCTTAGAGGTGTGCAGCAATATGACAAGAGGAAATGGACACAAGATAGAAATTCCAACTGGGAAATTCTGATTAGGTCTAAGGAAATTACTTTTTAAAATTAATTTATTTTAACCATGAGAATGGTCAAACTCTGAACAAAGCTGTGGGATCTCTATCATTGGAGGTTTCAAGACAAGCACCTGCACTACTTGATCTCACTAGATCTGTTTTTGCAGCGGGGTGAGCTACGAGGCCTTGGAGATCTTCCAAACCAGATTATTCTACGATTCTAAAACAGAGCATACTTTATAGCAAAACCACTATCAATAAAACAAATATCTTACAAACAGCAATATTTACCCCGAGGTCTTAAATCTGCATTCCAGAAAAGAAACTTGTAAGTCAGCATCTGAATAATCCTGCTAATACAACAGCTCGCTCTTACAAAGAAAAAAACCTAATCAAGGTTACTACCAGAAGACTAGTGTGAGCCATACTTTATTGCTTTGTGGTCTCTTTCCAATTTCTGTTTGTGAGAATGTAGCTAGCTCATCTCAGTTCTCAATTTTATAGCATTCCTGTCTCAGTAACACTTGCCTCGTCATGCTTAGCTTTGGTTAAGCTTCCTCTAATACAACTGAGAATTCATAATCAAGAAGGTGAAACACCCAGAGTATCCAAATTAATATCCATTCAATATAAATCTTAACAAAAGCAACTTCTCCACTTCTCTCACAAACTTTCAAGAGGAGAAACTTAAGAACTTTATGATGCCTCTACAGATTACCCAGCAGAAGAAAGCACAGAGAATACCAACACATCAAAGTTTAAAACAAATGCATTATTCTGACACAGCACCCACAGATATCATTCTAATTCTGTGTAAAGCCCTCCCTTGAATCTTGGGCTGGTTTCTTATTTTTCAGTTATCAAACACCATTTGTGCTGCAATGTATTACTATTTCTAATAAGTGAAATAATCCCCAGAGAATATCATCTTAAAATGGTTCCACCTTGAATTAAATTTGTCTATATTGTATCCACACTTGAAGTGTTTTAGTTGTATCATGCTCATTGTTCACTTTTTTACGCCCTTTATTTTATGTAGGAAAGTGTACAAAACATTTGATAAAAACCAGAACCCAGAGTTAAAATTATCCACAAACCATTTCCTCCTGATTTCTATATGGGATTATATTAGATCATGTCCCTAGAGCTGAGAAGGTAAAAGCTGATTCTCAAGACATTTAAGTTCATAAGGAATTTTCTTACTGTTCTTTGATATTGCGCAGCTTATTAATAAAAATAAACCTGAGGTAAGCACAAAGCCTTTCAGAGCTTGATCTTATCCAGAGAAACTGATGTTCCTGATGTCTGCAGAAAATTGCAAGGGAAATCAATATGCTACAAATGCAGAGTTCCCTTGAGACCTTGCCTTGGATTCATGGACAGTTTACCTCTGAGAAATGTTTCAACCAAAATGTTTCAGGCTTTAAAAAAACAACATTTTCTGTGGTTTTGGGTTTGCTTGTTTTGTTTTTCAAATTGAGACATTTGCAAACAGTTCCAGCTGAAAGCACTTTCTAAACATATTATCTGACCATTGTGCAACTAAAACATGCAAGAAACTGCTGCCTCACTATTCCCCATATTTGTGACTTTAGATTGTAATCTCCCTTCTCCAAGTTCACATAAAATGTCACTTACTATGCATTAAAAGTCAGTAGTTCAGCAAAATTTGTACCAATCTGATATCTGTATAGTAATTAGGAGGATCCTGGAATGATTAGATGGGAAAAAGTTTCTCACACTTCAGCATAGACACCAACATTAAGAGATTTGATCATGGGCAAATTTTTGTTCAATTAGTATCATCTAAGTCTTGGCAGCCCAGGAAAATCTAAACCATGCCTATATAACACTATAACAGCAACACCCATATAGCACCAACTGAGCAACAAAACCAAATATGTTAAGGCTTGTAGTTTCAAAACTGATTGTGGAGAGAAGGAAATCGGTTCTAGTTTATGAAGGACAGGTAAATTGGTAGTCATTTACAAGTGGAATCACCTATTCATACCTCTATTTCAAGAAAATGTATAACTGTCTGAAGCAGACAATATATTCTGAAATATTAGCTTCCCTCCATTTAGGAGAAGCTCTGATGGCTCCTGGTCGGGAAGAGTTGCTGGAAAGGAACCACTAAGATGGGAAAAAAATTAAAAACATACAGGATGACTGTGGATAGACATTAAGTGATGGAAAGCCATCAGCATTACCATTTTCTAGTGCTGTGCTGTAGAACTCGGGGGGATTTGATGTATATATAACTGCACATTACCAGTTTTATTTTCGTCTACAGCAAGTTGCCATTTTTGTGAAAAGAGAAATTACTGTCAGGTTGCATTCAGCAAATACATCTTCCTTGTCTGCTGTCTTATAAACATGTCACCACTAGCCTTTTCCAGCTCTGTCTCCTTGTTTCATTGGATTTAACACACATTCTTCTCTAAAGTCAGAGGTTAAAAGGCTTTCAAAATCCAACAGTTTCTCCTCCTTCCCCATCTTATTCTTGATTGTTGCCTCTCCTACAGACAGCTGAAGGCTCTATTGAAGGGCTGCTATTCTCCTGTTTAGCCCTTAGTACAAATGAACTTTAACTCATCATCTACATCATGCTGCTGTCATGGGCTCAGGCTTCCAGACTCCTAAATAGACTGCATCTGACCTGGGAGCTGTGTTTTCTAGCATTGGAGTCTTGGCAACAAACAGGATGCCCTAGAGCTTCACACACTATTTACTTTAGACAGTATTATTCATGCAGGGATTCTTAGTTGTTGCTCTTCACAAAGAAGTCAGCCAACATGAGTGTGGAGATGGGTTTCTGGCTTCAAATACAACTCAGATTTGTGGTATACTCTGTAATGTTAGAACAACTCTACTTCCCTGTGGAACTAGACAGATTTTTCACCAATCCAGTACAGCAAAATCCATACAAACACATGTTGATGAATTTAAAAGAGATAATACAATTAATCAGACCTACAGTCCAGTGTCACAAACTACAGGTGAACAATCAGAGGATGTGGAGAGTGATAGAGAACAGCATGGAGCAATATGGAGGGAGCCAAGTTTTATTTGGGTTTGTTTTCATGGCATTATTCAGCCTGTAGTAAGATTGGTGTTTTCTGTTATTGAAATATTTGCTTCAGCTGAGTCTTTGCAATGCCTTTGGCAATTTTCAGATTGACTTGCACGTGTCCATCTGAAAGCAGGGCTATTGTTTGGGTAAATAATTAGCATTACATTTGATCATCTAAATTAGTCTTCCCAACTCCCCACTGTTTGTGGATACAGGATAGTAGAGGCAGAAACAGGATTATTGTAGCTATTCTATTTTGTTCTTAATCACAGAATCACCAAGGTTGGAAGAGACCTCAAAGATCATCAAGTCCAGCCTGTCACCACAGACCTCATGACTAAACCATGTCACCAAGTGCCACATTCAATCCCCTCCTGAACACCTCCAGGGGCGATGACTCCACCACCTCCCTGGGCAGCACATTCCAATGGCAAATGACTCTCTCAGTGAAGAACTTTCTCCTCACCTCAAGCCTAAACTTTCCCTGTTGCAGCTTGAGACTGTGTCCTCTTGTTCTGATGCTGGTTGCTTGAGAGAAGAGACCAACCCCCTCCTGGTTACAACCACCCTTCAGGAAGTTGTAGACAGCAATAAGGTCTTCCCTGAGCCTCCTCTTCTCCAGGCTAAACAATCTCAGCTCCCTCAGCCTCTCCTTGTAGGGCTTGTGCTCAAGGCCTCTCCCCAGCCTCGTTGCCCTTTTCAGTCTAAAGCATCCCTCATAGAAGCAAGCAGTAGGAACTCAATGGCTTTTTTTTTTTTTTTTTTTTCCCCTAAGTGAGACATAAGAAACAGTCTAACAGTGATGACAATCTTCCTCTGTTTGAGCTCAGGAAGAGCTACCCAAAATTCAGAGGGTAAAACTGTTATTCAGTGAGAGAGGGGAGGAATCAAGTACAGCCTCAGGAATGCAAGTGATCAAACACATGATGAAAGACCTACAGCTGTAACATGACACAACAGCTACCAGACCACATTGTCAGAACATTACAGACTTTGCATGAAAGGGATTAAGTCATATGAACAGAGTCCTTAAATTTAAAACCCATATGTGTATACGATGTTCCCAAATATGGTTTCTGTATTCCTCCTTGCTTTCTTTTGTATCCTTTCTTCTATCAAGATGCAGTTCACATGCTCATCTTCCTGGGTTTATCCTTCACATAATCTGGACCTCGTATTTAGTGTCCACTTTGTTAAGTGTCCCACATATGCTTCCCTGAAACATTAACCCTATCATTACCTTTCCACTTCAGACCACTTTCAGCTCACTTTCAGCTCTGTGCCATTACAAGAACCACTTTATAGAGAGAATATATACAGGGTGATATTCATCTTTAAATGTCTGCATCATCAGTAATGCTGAGAAAGGCAAGTTGGAGAAAGAAAAAAAAATAGAAGAAAAAGGCTTGAAATGAAGTTTGATAAGTGAAACTGTCAGTCCATTTCATGCACTGATTTGGCTCACACTGATTAGGCTCTGCTCACTTATGCCCTGGGATAGGACAAGGGGCAATGGATATAAACTACAGCACTACCTGTCTACAACTACCTGAAGGGAGGTTGTAGCCAGGTGGGGGTTTGTTGCACTGAATTTAGGGAATAATCTCAAGCAATGGTCAGCTGACAGAAGGAAAAGTTTTTGCTCCTGTGGGACACAAACCCTGTGAGCAAACTGCAATTATGTAGAAGAGAAAAAAGCATTTAGCTATTACCGACCTCCATTGTGACTCAGGAAGGAGCACACAACTACCTGTTAATGAGTTCAGGTAAACATTGCAAGAAAGTCTTTTGTCTCATCTCTGAACTTAGATGAGAGACACGCCATAGTTTGCCTTTGGTCCAACACCTGTCTGAGCCTTGCTCAGGAATGTGTGTTCCCTTGCATTTCCTCGGCAGCCGACCACGATTCTGTAACTGTCGCACGGACACATCTAATTACCAATCACAAGTAGCCTTCTGAACATGTTAGCCTATATAAAGAAATGACTTTGTACAATAAAGTAGACACTTTGCTTGCATCAAGCTTCGTCTCCATCTCTCAGTCGTGGTAGGGGTTGGTCTCCTCTCCCAGGCAAGCAGCACCAGAACAAGAGGACACAGTCTCAAGCTGTGCAGGGGGAAGTTTAGTCTTCATCTTAGAAAGAAGTTCTTCACAGGAAGAGAGATTGGCCATTGGAATGGGTTGCCCAGGGAGGTGGTGGAGTCACCATCCCTGGAGGTGTTTTAAAAGAGCCAGGATGAGGCACTTGGTGCTATGCTTTAGTTGGTTAGGTGGTGTTGGGTGATAGGTTGGACTTGATGGTCTCAAAGGTCTTTTCCAACCTGGTTAATTCTGTATTCTGTATTCATTTCTATCCTCCCAAAGTGCACAAACCTTGGCGTTTTAGACCTCCTACTGCAGAGAGATGGGTATATGCTTAAGGAACATTTCTCATGACAAAAAGTCTAAAGGCATAATAAACAGATGGAAAAATAAAATATAGAAGTGCTGTGAAAGATAAAGGATCAAATACCTTATTTACCATTTGTGTCTCTTATAGTTGTTATTCATGTGTCTACTTCATTGCGTTCATTTTAGTTGTTATACCCATAGAATCAGAGTTATTTGGATTGGGAAAGGCTTTTGAGATCATAGAGTCCAACCATTATCTAACTCTACGAAGTTATCACTAAACTACATCATTCAGCACCACATCAATTCTGTTTTAAGACCTCCAGGGATAAGCTCCCCAGGGAGACCATCTCAGAGTTTGATAACCCTTTTCAGAGAAGAAGTTTCTTCTAATATCCAATATAAACCTTCCCTGTGCAACTTGAGGCCATTTCCTCTCATCCTATCACTCGTTACTACAGAGAAGAGACCAAACCTCACCTTGCTACAACCTCATACTACAGTAATACATAGAAATCCTATATTAGGGGATCAGAATCAACACGGGGAAATGTTTTAGGGCCTAGACCAAGCAGCTAGGTGCACTCAAAGTGTCATCTATAATGAAAGTTACCTAGGGCAATCCTGTAGCAGGTTTTATTGTTCCCATCACCTGCAGTAGGCTGAACCATACCAAAGCCCACAAACTCCATCTTCTTCTAGTGTTTCACACTGCTGTCACAGTTTATAACTAATTCATAAGGGAAGTCAGCACCAACAGTCTGTGCTTGTGTTTCTGTCTGTGTCTCTCTCTGCGTAGGTTGGCAAAGCAATTTAGATGTGAGAGATAGCATAAACTTGCTTGGAATTGTACACCAAAATATTTTCAGCCTGTCTGCCTGCAAATAGATTGTAAATAATACAACTTATTCTGAATGACTGATGATGGGAAGGAATCCTGCTCGTAAATCCTAAACGACATGTTAAAATCAGACTTTCTTTTAAGTTTTAAGCAATGGAACTCCACATGATTCATCCTTTTCTGAACTTACTAACTAAATAGGCCAAAACCTCTAGTAGCAAGGACTCATTACACATTATCATCCTTGGTTTACAGCATGCATCTCATTCTTTTGTATTTGTCTTAAAGGAAACAGAAAACATATATTGATTTAAAGCATAATGGGTGGATGTCTTAAAAATTCCCATTCATTTCAATGGGCTGCATACAAAAGGCACTACATAATACATCTGTACAAGAGTGCATATAAGGGAGCATGGAGATTTTAATATTTGCTTGTAGCCCTTATCAGCCTGAGGAAGATAATGACCAATTTAACATTTGTTTTCATATTATAGCCTATGTGAAAACACTGTTGTGACCTGATCTGTTTTCATACGCTGTACCTCATTACAGTGATTTGCACCCTCACTACAAGTCTCAACAAAACTTTGCTCTATATAGATTTGAAGATTACTTTTTTTTTCATGCAGAACACAAGATGTTAGCCTTCAGAGACATGCTGGAAAACGTACACAAAGGATGACATAAACTTACATGGGTACATACCGCTGTTAACTCAAAGCACGCCCATGCCTAAACTTTACGAAATTTTAGAACTTCCTTGGATTATCCTAAAATGGGTTGGGTTGGAAGGGACCTTAAAGATCATCTAGTCCCAACACCACCTGCTGTGGGCAAAGACATGTCCTACAAGATCAGGCTGTTCCAGGCCCAATACAGTCTAGCCTTGATCACTTCCAGGTTTGGAGCCTCCAGCACTTCTCTAGGCTATTGTTCCTGTACCTCAGCACCCCCATGAAGAATTTCTTCCTAACATCCAATCTAAATCTAACTTCCATCAGTTTGAAGTCATCATCTGCCATCTTAAACACTACGTGCCTTTGTCACAAGTCCCTCTCCAGCTGTCGCATAGGCTTTATCAGGTTTTTTCCCTAAGCATCTGTTACTGCTGCAGAAGTGTTTAATCAAAAAGCTTACTGGAACCAAGTGAGTTATATAAAATAATAAATCCCATCACAGCCAAAGCAGAAAAAACTTGCCTCAAGAAAAACTTCAAGAAACTTTGCACATATAGGTCACTACATTATTAAAGGGAAAAGTAAAGTAATGTGGCACTGAAAGCTGAATCCACATTTTCAATATGAAGTTTATTTTCCGGCTGTTTATAATTTGGCCATGAAAAACTCCTTCAGGCTGAATTTTCACTCTGAGACCGTAACTCTAACTCAGGTTCTCTCTGAAAGTCTAAGACCTGGTTCAGACATCAAGATTAGTAGAAATTACATAAATAATATGTTGGTCAAATGAAATTCTTTAAATAAAGCAGTTCCAGAAGGAAGGAACTGATGAAATTGTGTGTCATGTTTCCAGACTCATTCTCAGATTATCTTTCATTTATATAAACATATAAACATAATTCAAAAGTGGGAAAACAACACCCACCAGCCCAACACACTGATCTTCACAATTATAAAATTTGAAAATGCAGGTTGTGGAGAAAGCTGTACATATTTCCATGGCTATAAAACACATTCTTGCAACAACAAGTGCGGAGGTTTATAAACTTTCAAATGTTTAAAGACTTGCATGATCCCAGACCTTCCTCCAATAGGAGATAGAATAGACCAAAAATGTCTGCCATGGACACCATTTTTTCTGAAACAACCTGAAATTTTGAAATAAACCTAAAAGAACACCAGATTAAACTGAGAATTGGCATTACATTTTCTGTAGCTGGTGGATTCCCCCCCTCCCCCTCCCTTCTTTGTAATACTGGTCTTGGTGTTCATTTTGGAAAGAAAATTGAGGATTCCAAAACCAGACACATATTCAATGTAAAATGATCAAACTGAGCTTCTCTCCCATACAGACAGAACCTTATCTCCATCTGTAAGAGCCAACTGGAGACACGAAGGTTTCCTCTTTCATACTCACACACAGGATTCTCTTACCCGAGACCTCATTATCTTTAGGAAAAAATATACACAGAAAATGCAAAAATTAATACAATTTTTCTTGTGTGAACAATTTCTCAGCATACTGTATAACACAATTGGATGGTCGTAAATGTGGCAAAAAAAAGGCATTTTGACATTCTTCTTTCAAAATGGAAAAATAAAAACATTGACAACAGTACTCTATTTCCAGGGTATGAGGCAAGCAAATGCAATGAAATCACATCTTTTAGGTTGCCTACAAGGTAGCTGCTGCTTCTTGCAGAGGAGCTAATTTGATTTCAGCAAAATAAACTAAAAATTCTTTTTGAAAGACAGTAGTAATGTAAAGACGTTAAGGGCTGATTTCTACTCAAATGCTAAGGAGCAAACTGAGTAGTTAAATGCTATAGGGCTATTTAGGTCAGAGGAATAAAGTATTTCTGGTTTAAAAGTCATCCAGCACTAATTTATCAGCAGTCTGGCGCAACTTTGTGCTTCATCAGCCTATTTTGCCAGCCTTACACCTGTATAATTCATCCTACAACCCCCTGCAAACAAGATAGAAACCCATATTGGAAATGGCTGTGCTGCTGTGCAATGCTTAGAAAACCTCCCTGTCATTACAATTTTTGTACACTTGAAAGAAAACTGTGACTTAAAAACAGAAAACACTCAGTTTCATTTTGGATCTAATAGGTGTTGATTTTTCTTACATTGCTTACATTGCTAAGAGAAACAGGAATACAGATTCTCATGAACTTAAAATAGTCTACCTGGTTCAACTCACTAATTCTTACAAAATTACCCTCCAATGTAAGCATCACAAAAGAAAATAAATCATGTCATAAAACCCAAGGCAATAGACCTCAGCCAGGATGTTGTCACTATATTCACAGTTTGACCATCCAACATACGCCTGCTTTTTTATCTTGTGCTCAAGGTAAGTTACCTTAAGTACCAGTTTTGCTGTTTATGGAATGAGTGCCTGGATATCTTTATCAGCAAATTATTTATAAGTGAGGACAGGTGAGGAAATCAAAGGCCTGAAAGGCTAGAATATAATGCCTAACTATTACAGTGAGAACAGGACTTCCTTGGCAGTGTCTTCATTTCTAATTTGGGCTCTCTATGCTGTCTTAGCATGCAGTCCAAAAGATTAAGTGAAAAAAGTTTGAACAGCCTTTGAAATCCAGAAAAAACTTCCTGTACTTCTTCACTCTTTCAACATTATAGCTATCAAAAGTATTTTTATGCACTTTCCAATATTTAATTGGGGTCTGTAACATGAGGAATACATTTTTCTCCTGTCTTAGGCTAACCTCAGAATAAAACAGCTCTGAAACAGTGTACCTAGAAATCAGTTATTGCTTCAGAATACCACTGGCTACAGCAAAGTTCTGCTTCTGTTAAGGCAGTATTTCATCTTCTGGGTTTGGGGCTTATTGTGTTGATGAGCTTCCACATAACATTCTAACTATTTTCTCTAACTCTAGTAGCTATTATTTCTAATAACAGTAGCATAGAGATACAGCTATTTCTTCATAGCAGTTACTTAACAGAACACGTGACTCTAACTGATTGTATATTTGAGTGAAAAATATAGTGTCTCCTACAGCTCAGTAGCAAACTCAGACCAACGCGACAGATGCTAGAAAGTATGAAGATTGGTTTCTGAGAACTGTTAAATTCTCTGGGGACTCCTTCCCCTAACTTAAATAGATGACACAATTTTTGGAGCTTCTCAAAGGTAGCAAATTATAATTGTGTGATTATAACATATCAATGCATAAAACATTAAGCTTGAAAACTAGGCTGAAGTAGTTCATATTCACATTAATCTCCAGGTGACATATTTTCTGTTCTTCTAAAAATTTTGGTCTGCTGGAGCGATGGTGGCACCCTGTGGCTACAAAGATATGCCTGAAAGCTAACTGCTGCACAGCTCTCACTGCTCCTCTGGTATTTAAAATGATCCTGTGAGTTACCAGATACAGCAGACAAAATACACACCAAATCTCATTACATACCAATACATCAAACATTCTTCTTAGTGGTCTTTAACTTGATCTCCAAGAGTAGGTAGAATAAAGTGTGATCCTGGAAACTCCACAGGCCTGAGGGAAGCTCTCAAGATACCAGCAGGTGTCAAAGCCCTACTAACCCACTCTCGTTGTTATAGGGTGCTGAGGCAGGGTTCACCTGGCACTGGAAGATTAAGCTATGTGCCAGTGCCTCCCAAATATTACTGAAATACCAAAAATAATTAAACCATTTACATACATAGAATACATACATACATACATAGAATAAACCAGGTTGGAAGAGACCTTCAAGATCATCGCGTCCAACCCATCAACCAATCCAACACCACCCAAACAACTAACCCATGGCACCAAGCACCCCATCAAGTCTTCTCCTGAAAACCTCCAATGATGGTGACTCCACCACCTCCCCAGGCAGCCCATTCCAATGGGCAATCACTCTTTCTGTATAGAACTTTTTCCTAACATCCAGCCTGAACCTCCCCTGACACAGCCTGAGACTGTGTCCTCTTGTTCTGGTACTGGCTGCCTGGGAGAAGAGACCAACATCCGTCTGTCTACAACCTCCCTTCAGGCAGTTGTAGAGAGCAATGAGGTCACCCCTCAGTCTCCTCTTCTCCAGGCTAAGCAACCCCAGCTCCCTCAGCCTCTCCTCGTAGGGCTTGTGTTCCAAACCCCTCACCAACTTTGTTGCTCTTCTCTGGACTCGTTCCAGCAAGTCAACCTCCTTCCTAAACTGAGGGGCCCAGAACTGGACACAGGACTCGAGGTGCGGCCTAACCAGTGCAGTGTACAGGGGCAGAATGACCTCCCTGCTCCTGCTGGCCACACTGTTCCTGATGCAGGCCAGGATGCCATTGGCCCTCTTGGCTGCCTGGGCACACTGCAGGCTCATGTTCAGTCTACCATCGACCAGCACCCCCAGGTCCCTCTCTGCCTGGCTGTTCTCCAGCCACTCTGAGCCCGAACTTGACAAATAATTTCCATCTTCAACTGTGCATTGTGTGGGAGCGGCAAGGCATTGGCAGGGGGGTAGAGCGGCTCCCTCTGTGAGAAGCAGAGGCACCCCGAACCAGACACAGCCAGTTCCTGATAGTTCTGCAGTGGCACCACCACCACGGGGGATGCCGTTGAAGAAAGGGCCAAGCTTGCTGGGCTGTGAGGGAGGGAAGGAGAGAACCTGGGTGTTGGGGAAAATGGCATTTCCCCATCACATGCATGTTGGCCAAAAGGAAATAGAAGTACAGCTGAACTTGTTTAAAAGGTGTCTCTAACTGTGTGTGAAGTAAAATATCCCAGAATTTTTACTTTCCCTCCTCTTAACAAGTGAGTCAAAGTGTAGCTACCTCTTTTCAGAGTAGAAAGTCACAAATCTTAGTAATAGCATCTAATTATCTTCCTATTGATGTTGAAGGACAGAGTTAAATATGCTTAGGCTGAATAAGCATATAATGAACTGGTCTGAGACCTGGATAACAAGAATAGAAGGAACCTAAGACTAAAGGACATAATGTCCTCAAATGTAAAAATAACCTGAAAAAAGACACAGTAATTGAGAGCAGTATATAAAGACAGTAAAATTCTGTCAGACTTTGTAGATAATTGTGATTTGTAGAGGGCAGATCTAGACTGGATATTGAGAAGAAAAATTCCTTACAGTGGGGATGGTGAGACACTGAAACAGATTGCCCAGGGTGGTGCTAGCTACCCCCTCCCTGGTGGTGTTCAAAGCTGGGCTGAATGAGGCCTTAAGCAACCTGGTCTAGTGGAAGGTGTCCTTGCCCATGGCAGAGGGGCTGGATCTAGATTATCTTTAATGTCCCTTCCAACCCAAGTCAATCTATGAATAATTTCTTGCTATACTTCTTTAAATAAACCAGAGAAAGAACTGGACAAGAATCAAAAGTCAAGGTGTTACCTAACACAGTCCATCATAGTTTAATACTAAACCCCACATCTCTAAGAGGAGAACTTAAATGCAAACATAAGACTACCTCTGTGTAATGAATTAGATAACAGTGTAATGAACCAGGGAATTGATGGAGCATGTGTAGAAAGATTTGTGTGATGTAAAATCATGTAATGAATCATACAAAATTTCTATGTCACTTGTACTGTATATAAGCTGCTGCTGTTCAAGCAATTTATGACCTAGTGCCTACTTCTGCAGAACCAAAATAAAGCAAGTATCTCAAATCTGTGTATCAATTGGCTTTGCACACTGGGTAAAGGACCCTTTTTTGGGGACTGTACTAAGATTAATTGTCCTCAAGCTGCTAGAAAAAAAAGTTACATGGCAAGAAATTAGGATTGCAAAAGTGCACAGACATTTAAAATGAGCAAATATGTGCTTTGCTGCTAGAGGGAACAGTAAGTTGCTCATGAACAGAAAATGGGCTGCTAAATCTGTAGGACAACAGCTGCCAGTCTCTTGCAGCTTGATGATAATTCAGCATGAGAAAAAGAAACCATAAAACATGGAGGACATCTTTCTTCTGTTCTGGAGGGCATCAGGAATGCTAGTGGTAACGATCATTGAAGGAGAAAGCAAAAGAACCTTTTCATGGAGATGTAACAGTTTGCCATCTGATGAGGTCATACCCTTTGGCAATATGCTTGAATTTAACCTTTCTGTGTGACATGGTACAATCTTGAAAGATATTAATGGGTAGAGCTTGGGAAAAAGCTGTTTCTCAACAGAATTCCCACGTGTCAAAGTTTCAATAGGTATGAAAGAGGATCTAAATAACTAATGTCATCTTATGCCTAAGAGAGTTGGTAGACTATTAGTCAAGGAAATATTAACAAATAATAGATAAATACTGGTGATTTACCTCAACTTGACAGTGTGATATTTTTTCATAAAGGCAAAGCTCCGTACATTTGCCTGAATATTTTCTAAATTTTCAAATACATGGCTGTGGAATACTCCTGAATACAGGCATACCCAATTCTTGTAAATATTTCATCCAGTGGCATTTGTTCCCTTATTATTTCTGCAAACATGAGGAGATTTCCAAATAATCAACTAATAAATGCTTCACAGAATAAAAAATTGCCAAGAATTTATAAATACTGCATTTTACAAGTTCTGTTACTATTACTTACAGATGTGATATTTAAACTCTCTAGCTGATATTTCTTCCTTACTGTTGACCATACTGGAAAGAAGCAGTGCAGACTTCAGCAGCACTCTACACAACCATTGCTGAGACATCAGGATAGCCAACAGAAAAATGCAGCAGAACAGAAACCCCCCGCATCCAAAGCTTTATGAGCAGAGTCCTATATTCATGCTTTATCAAATTAATGGCGGTCTTTGAAGTGTGGCAATTTGATTTTCTCCCTTGTTTAACCTTTACATAAGAGACTACAGGGAAATTAACTATTTTTTTCTGCTGATATAAACCCCATAAGCCTTTGCAAATTTCATAATGCATGTGAACCGAGATGCTCATTTTGATTTAGAATCCAAATCCGAATCTGGAAGAGAATGGCTTATGTAGGAGTCTGAATAAAACCCCACAATGCATCCACACACAGCAATGACTAATCCCTTGTGTTCACTGCTCATACTCACTCTGAGTATTGAAATAGTGCTTTGGAAAAAGGGAATTTGAGGGACGTGGAATGTTTTGTTCAGCATCAAAAATCCAGAGATTTTGTTAGTTCTCTTTTCTATAAAAGCTAAAAACCCTGACAATACAGTCACCCACATCCTGACTATAAAAGCTCCCAAGCTTTTTAGACTGCCTAATCTGATGTCTTGGCCACTGACCAGTAACCAATCTCTGTTTGGAACAAATAGTTAGTAGGTTTTGATAAAGATCCAGACTGAAACCACATCACTAAATTGTCAGATGGCTTGAGTAAGGCTTTTCAGAAAAGGTGAATTGTGAAACCATTAGGCTATCCTCATAGATCTTTACCACTCTCCCTCCTCCTCTCATCTGCAGAAATTCTGTTACATAAAAAAAAACCTTTTTATCAGTAATTTTTTCTGTACTTTTAACACCTCAACAAATAAGACACTTCTGCTAACAACACAAAAATTAATAGTAAAATAGAAACACCATTTATTGTTTGCTAGGATATTGATTCACAAACAGTAGAAAAACACTACTACTGACAGACAAGAGTGATGAAATCTATCCTAAGAAATTCTTAGCTATCTGCCCAGTGATTACATCTTCCAGTCTCAGAATGGCTTCTAAACTGTGATATTTCCAATAGAACAACAAGCAACCAGCTCTAGGTGGATTTCAGTGGATAAGCTGGAATGAATTAGATTTCAAATGAGATTTAATAAATTATTTCTTGCCCTAATCTTTCCTTTATTTCCCCTAACTTATTTCTCTCAAAAGCAGGTCCAATGGGTATATTGTTTCATGGTAAATATGCAGATGATCTACACAGTACCTTGTGCTGCAGTACTTCTCATTGTCTCACAGTACAGACATTTTTTGCTCTCCTCCACCCCAAGCAAACTATTTTATCAGTCTAATATTGGAAAAAAATAAAAGATAGTGATAAAATTTGTTAGCCAAGGCAGAGATCATCTTCTACACAGAAACTGGGAGTGCAACTGTGCCTGTTGAAATCGTTCACATCATCTATTAGCTGTTTCAGTAGTTTCTTCAATGATAGCACATTTGTGTGGCTCCTCTGGAATCTTAGCTTAATGACTACTAATACAAAAATGTAAAGCTAAGCCTTCAAGTGACAGAGTGGAACAAGAGTGTAATTAGAACACTGCAGCTGGAATAAGACCTCCACTGCTTGAGACACATTTTACATCCCAGAACCCTGTGTTTTCTGAT
This sequence comes from Dryobates pubescens, assembly GCF_014839835.1. NCBI lineage: Eukaryota > Metazoa > Chordata > Aves > Piciformes > Picidae > Dryobates > Dryobates pubescens. Next base: position 2,140,548 of record NC_071624.1, on the reverse strand, counting down.
TTCATTGACTCCCATTGAAATTTATTAATGTTCCCAGTCCAGTTTTGGGTGCCTTTTTTTTTTTTCAGTTGGGGTGTTGTGGGTTTTTTGGGTGTGTTTTTTGTTTGTTTGTTTGTGTTTTTAATAATTAAACTCCTGGAGTATAGGGTTGAAGTACTGAAGCATAAGGTTGAAAAAATGAATGATGGCCTCTGACAAATAAGGCACAGGCTAAAATACATATAACTCTGCTGATTCTGCCTGTTCCCCAGCATGCCAGTGAGAGAACAATCTTTGATGTATTACACTATCACTTCTCAGAAGTCAAATGTCGGACTTGTTTGTTGCTATGTGCTGTGAGTACCTCAGGGTGAAATATTAGCTCTGTTCAATTTCAATACGAAGACAGTGGCTCTGTTTTAATGTGCAACATTAAACACTAGTTTAATAGGTGTGATTGACCTGAGCTTATTCTCCTGTATATTCTCTCACTTGTCTAGCAAGCCTTTGGTCCTCTCTGTTTTGATACATGGAGCATTTTCCAATGGATGCTCATTTGGCCAGAGTAGATCATCCATAAAGAGAGAGTGAGATTTTGGCCACATACAGAGAAATTCTAAAGCATCCACCAACTGCAGATATTCAGTTTTCACCTGCCTTGACTTCTACATTCTGGTCAGGCATAATTAATTTAATTTTCAAACTGCAAACTAGTACTTAAAAGGACATGGAATTTTAGTTCTGGTTTTATATAAGCTAACAGCACTGCTCCCTAGCTACAAAATGAGATATGGATTAATTTCTAATTGGTTTCTCTTTACATAGCATATGCTGCAATCTTTGGTCACTAACCAACTTAACTGCTTATCACTCTGTAGAAATTTCTCATGACTGCAATTCCAAAAACATCTGCCTGAACTATGTCAACAAATCCCTTGACATTTTATCTTAACATGGTTGTCTTAAAAGCCAGCTTCTCATACAGCTAGTTGGGATTTTATTGATCTAGACTGTTTGTCCCGATAAAGGGACAGAATAAAAGCATGGTTATTCAAAGCCATTAAAAACAAAACAAAACAAAACCTGCTTCTTCATTTGCAAAGGCTGTGTGCATAAGAAAAGCATCTTTACAAAATGATACATCAACCCCTTGAGAAATGGAACCCATTTCTCAAAATTAAATTGCTAATTCAGGTCAGACAATACCAGGTATTTCAGGCAAAAATATAGTACACAAAAAGTAATAAAACTGTTTTATGAGTTTGTGACTTAATTACCTGTCTTCAGACTGTCAATAATTCAGTGCAATAATTATCCTTTTAAACACATTGACTTGTTAATCTTATGTACATAACTAGCTTTGTCAGGTATCACACTAAAACAAAACAAAACAAACAACAAACCTGCTTATACTGACAGATTTTTCCAGAACAACTAGCGTAAAGAAGGATTTATAGAGGTCAATTTCAATGCAATTTATTTAGGGAGAAGCATTTGGAAGTGTCAGCCCTGAAGATATCATATATTTCACTTATCTCTCACAGTTCAAAGCATTAGTCTTGAAGCATTTTGGAATCTTTCCAGAGCATGTTCCCTCTAGCACTTTGAGAAGGGAAAAAAAAAAGAGAAACACAGACAAACTGTCTAAACTGCATTTGCCCTCCAAAGGATTTTTGGTTGTTCTGTGTCACAAATTAGCACAAAACAAGGAAAAACAATGCAAATTATCTTAATCAAATGTCATAAAAATGACATGGTATCAACTATTTTTTAAAACCTGAATGTTTTGTAAATTAATCTTGCTAGACAAATAAATTAAAATTTAAGTATATTTTAAAAGATTAAACAGGTTCAGAAAGGGTCTGGTATTATGGTATTTTGAATGCCCAAGAGCTACAACAAATAGGATTAATGATTATTTTTTACATCATCCCAATGGACTATTATGCACCAGGACTGATACCTATTAACCTATTCTAACCTGAAATTTCTGGGAGTCACATTCCAATTAAATACTTTTGGTAGCTTGCATGAATTAAAACCCAAACACAACCAGGAAGATAATAGACAATAATTATTTAAGAAATATAACATTCATGACTATTCACATGGGTTTGTGACCTCAGAAGTGAGCAGGATCTAGTTTTTTGTTCTTTCCAACTCACTTGGCTTCTCTGATGTGCTTACTCTACTTAAAACTGCTTCAATATGTTTTGGGATTATTTGTTATTATCAATTCCTGTTTTACATAATGAAAAAGTCAAAATAATGCTGACCTGGTATTTTCTTCTTCCCTTTACTAGTACTCCTAAAATATATATCCACAAATGCAGATATAGCATACTATATCATTTTTATTATTATAAAGGGAGAAGCTCAGATCCAATATGAAATTCTGTCTCAGCAAACATGGTGGTGCATGTTGGCATAAACAACAATATCCAGAACATGGTGTGGTACAAGATACTAATGAAACATATTTTTAAATTACCAGGTTGGTAGTAAAAGGCCTAGTTTAGATTAAATAAGTGCTAGTCATGAATAAATCATAGGATCTCACAGACCTAAATAGAAGCTTATTTTCTTGTACTTTCATTTCACTATGCAATATCAGATTCTTTGAAAAGCACAGATTTGAAAAACAAGGGCAATACTAAAATTAACATTCTCACAGGAATTCAAATCAAACTTGAACTTGACTACCACCTCTTCTACATAACCATAGTATTTTGCTGCTAAGGAATGATCCCAGGGAGTAAAGAATATATGATCTATTTTAAAACAGATAAGAATAAAATGGTAACATTGTCAAAGTTCAATAGGAGGAAGATAAAAGCAAAACACAATCTACCTGATAATTCTTTAAGACCCCAAAATAAAAGAAGAGTCTTCCTAGCAAGTGCAGAAAAGATTAAAACTCTCTGATATATTTTATCTGGGGAAAATTTCCAGCCAGTTTTTCATCTGCCTAGTTCTATTGTGGAGAAACACTCAGATTTCAGAGCACTTACCAACAACAATTTGGAATTTTGGATGCTTGTTCATTATTACCAAATACCATATGTCTGATTTTATTTTTGGAATTGTCTTCAGCAATAACACATTCCGCCAGAAGACCTGCAGCAAAGACTCACATCTCATGGTTCAGGAGAAGAGATGTAACTGCAAGGAAGATACCACGTATCTTTTACCTCAGCTTTGGATGGAGGAGGTCTTGATGATCTGCAGGCCACTAAGCACAAGCAGAAGTGTGAAACACATGGAATACAAATCTCTGCCACGACTCTCATGTACAGGTGGAAGCGATGAGGTTTGGCAGACAAATCTAATAATGTAATTTACTGTTGTCAAGGAATTACTTTTTCCATATTCTTCCAGAAGCTGGTTTATTTGGCTTTTACAGCTGTTCTGCCTGTTCAGTGTCATTACAAATACACATTGAAAATTCTTGTCAAGTTCACACTTAAAAGGCACATTTCTCTGCTTGGGCAGTTTCATCACCACCACTGCCTGCCCTGAGCCACCATAGAAATTCACATTTCCTTGAAGCTAGGGCTTGTCAGCCACTAAAAGCACCAAAACACCTTCCACAAGAAGCTTCTCCATTTTTTAGCCGTAGTTTTCAGGCTAACTCAAAGAACTTTACCTAGCATACAAGTATCACTGGAACTTAGAAGACCAGTGATACCCTCTGCTTTCATAGTACTGTGGATATAACCTAGTTCACATATTTGTCCCATGGTGATTCCCCTATGATCATTCTCTTCATTGTGATTACAACTCAGCCCCACAGAAAACTTCCACAGGTGTAAATACTTATCTATACTATTGCTGCTACATGGCACAGGAGGTTTTGTTTCATGTGAGTCACTGTCAAAGCTGAGTGTTGGTTAAAAGAGAAAAAAACCCACCACCGCAAACAACAACAAAAAACACAACAAACAACAAAAACCCCTTATTGCTAACATAAATAGCTTCACTTCCTGTGAAAGCCCACCAGGAGCTTTTCTGTATTGTTACATTCCCTGAAATCTTTGGGAAAAGTTCTAATCTTTGCTACAAGCATCCCTTGAAAACAAAATGGAGGTTCCCTGCATGGCTGTAGTCAAATTACATCAACAGCAAAAATGCAACAGGTATTTTTAGCTTTAGCTGCAGCACTACACAAACAAGATACTACCAGGATCCTGTGAATAGCCTGACATGGCACTGTATTGTGCCATGCAAATGCACTACAGTGTACTGAACTGTTCTGTGAAAATACATCTCAACATGTGGCAACATTCTGGTGAATTATGTCAGAACTACTATTTGTCAAAATGCCCCATCCTGTTTACTGCAATTTAGAATCTTTTGTGAATACTTTCAAAGAAAAGCTATTATTTTGCAGATTATGGAGTGACTTAAGAACAATAATCATCTACCGTCTTACCTTCAATCTGTGATTAAAGGCTTCAATTTTTCTTTCATTCCACATTTACTACTTCATTTTTAATGTAATACCAGAGCAGTGTTATAATAATGCTGTGACAGAGGAGGTGTTAAATCAAATGCAGAACATGCAGCAATGTTTTTAAAACCTACCATCCAGATTCAAGTGAATATTTATGTATCTTTTATTCATGAAGCATCTTTCACATCCCATTTATGACTGTAGCTGAATATTAAAGGATTCCTCGTCAGTGACAAAGATAATTCTGAGGCTTACCATATTTCTTTATTTACCATTTTTTTTTCACACTAAAAGAGCTTGAAATGCCATTCTTTGGAACTAGCACAGTGAAAACAGGGGTATTTCAGTAATGAATGTTCTTTTTAAAATGAAATACACCACCAAGTTAGGCTACATAGGCTACAAATGCACCACAATGCTATTAGCTGAGATAAAGCACAAAATCATCCTCTGTTCTTGGATGCACACAATATTTTGCCAAGTGAAAGAAGTGTTTAAGCAGTTACTGTGTACTCATGTACATGAGAGATGGAGATGAGGTAAAAGTAGGACACATATGAGCTTATTTTTATTCCTAAACCCTCCAAAAGCTGTAAGAATGCAATCAAATTCGCACCATCTAGTAGAACTCCTTTGCTGACCAGCACTAATATAGCACTTCCTAAAGAGAGCAGAGAAGTAGTGCATCTACAGCCAGTTCATACAGTTCAGCTAACAAGTTGCTGCAGTTTAGCCCATGGACTGATTATATCCATTGATTTCAAGCATCAGTCAACCCTTGTCACTTAGATAGTATAAACAGTAAATAATATTGAGAGAAGAAACAAAGGGATAGAATCTTAAGATTGTTAGGTTTGTGGGTTTTGTTTGTTTGGTTAGTTTTTTTAATGAAATTAAGTAAGAATGGGGAATTCAGAAATGCTTAGCATCTAGTTCAAGACAGCACTATAGAAGAGGTCTGAAGTTCTATACCTGAGGACAGAGAGCTCAAAAAGGTAAAACTGAGAGGAAGATGTGGGGCAATAAGTAGCTGAGTGGGGAAGGAACAGGCAAAGTATCCAAGCACTGGCTGGAACCCAGGGGAATCAGAAGTGGAGAGCAGCCTGCATCCCACTTCAGCTGAACCTTTGACACAAATGTTGTTCCAGACAAGATACTGACAGTCATTATGCTATAAACATAACGATTTTGAGGACAGCATAAAGTATTTTAAAATCAATATGAAAACAGAAAAGTGAGGGAAATGACAGTGCTGGATGGATAAAAGACAACTGGCAATAGTGTAGTCTTTTTGGCAAAGTCCAGATCGGTTGTACTGAAAAACATTCCAGGCCTTCATTATAGAACAGTAGTAGAGGATCACAAGTAGGAAATAAACCACAGAAGCAGTGGCTTGTCATTGTTATTAGAAACAAGAAATGCTTTTAATGATGCCTGACACCTGTCACCCAGGAAGGAAGATGAAAGGGACTCTACTCTCAAAGCGCAGTCTCAGCACAGCAATGCAGAGGCTGTTCAGTGCTACTACTTCTTTAGAGCATCATTAGTGAGTTGGAGAAAACTCAGTTCTGTACAACTTGTATTGCTGACAGAGTTATTTTAAATTTTGTTTATCTCTTCATATTATTGTGTTCATTTCCTTTTATCTCTTCATGCTCTTCCAGCTGAGATAAACCACTGTCCATGAATACACTGAAATAGACCATAGTCTTTTTCAACTGCTTCAGCTTCCATGTTGGTCATTTAGCTGATTGAATGATAAACAAACAATAGTTTCTATTAACAAATATTGATTTTTCTTAAGCTGCAAATTCAACCTTGTGAAAACATTACACCAGATGATTAGGAAGAAAATTCTAAACAAAGTTGTGGTGTTAGTCACATAAATTAATTTGTG